>NW_019154113.1:13228904-13750371 GCF_002288905.1 Enhydra lutris kenyoni
TTCCAGGAGCCTCTGCCTCCATGGTTCCAGCTCTCCTTGGGCTCTGTGAGTGCTATCTTCTCCCTGCAATCCTAGAGGCAGTACCTGCTGGCAGTTTCACTAGCATCCGGGTGTCTCTGCACCCGCACCCCCTGACTCTAAAAGCCACATCCCATGCATAAAGTCTCTTCACTAGCACTATCTAAGGTGGATCCTTTCTCCCACCAGCACTCTGACTGATACAGCTCATGATAAAAGTTCTCACTGAAAGAAGGCCATGTCAAATGCTGCCCAAATCCATTCCATCCAGCCCAGAAGAGCTTGGGGAATGTGGAATGGATGCAGGGCGTGGACCAGGACTATGGCTGGAAATGCAGTGGGAATAGACAGAAGAAAGAAACAAAGAAAGTAGCTTTCCAAACAACCAGCTGGGAAACAGACCAACGGTCCTTCCCAGGCATCAGGACCCTGGGGGTCCTGTTGACAGGAAGCTATGTTGGTGGCCTGGCCTCACCCACAAGGACCTCCCTGGTGGGGACGCCTCCGTCTAGAATCTCAGACCTGGAGTTGCCAACACTGATGTCAAACCCTGCTGGTGAGCTGGGACACGGTAACTGTCGCCTGAATTCTGCTGATTCTGGGAGGGGGCAGGGCTGTGAGCAGGTCACCTGGTAACATCTTTCCAAACAGCTAAGAAGGAGATAAACATCTATGGGGCCACAAGGGCCTTGGGACCTATATCACCTAAATGCATGCTTCCCTCAAATTGCCCAACCATGGTGTCTAGCTTACAATAAATGTTGGCAAAAGTTTACTGAATACAAAAGCTTACCATCAAATAAATCAAGTGACAGTCAGAGAACTGACCTCTCAGCTACATTAGGTAATCCTACTATAGAGCCCTGTGACCCACTGTACTTCCACTCTGTTAACACTCATTTCCCTTGTGATGGAGAGGCCTGAGTTCAAGTCCCAACTTCTTCCCCTGTGTGACCTTGAGCAAGTCTCCTAAACTCCCTGTGCTGCCTCACTTTCCCTCTCTGTAAAGTGATGACAAAAAATAGTACCTACCTCACCGGGTTATGGAGTGTTAAATATATTAATATTTACAAAATGCTTGGCAGGAAGCCTGACCTATAATCCATGCTTTATAAGTGTTTGTTCAATGAAATTTCTAGTTTATGTCTGTCTCTCCCAATAGATCATTTGCTCTGTGAGCATGAGGACGCTGTCTGTCTCACTTACCGCTGCCTTCTCGTTGTGTGCCACACACACAGCCTGGCAGAGAATAAGTCCTGCATATATTACCGCTTATCGAGTGAATAAATGAGAACAAACAGCCTCATCAGGAAAACTTCTACTTTGTTGTTAACAAGACATGACTTCTACCCTGGAAATAGCACAGCAGAGTACATTTTATGTCCCGGCAGATTCAAGAGGAATTTGTCTGAAGAAATAGTTCTTTTCATTCGTGGAAAGACTATTTCAAAACAGGTCACCTACATCCCATTGAGATATTTATTGAGCATCTACTATGAGCCGCGTACTAAGAATATCACCGTTGGTCCACCTTGTGCTAGACCTTCTACTAAAGAAGGAAGAAAGAACTGTCTGTGCTTTTAACAGTGCAGCTCAGAACCAAAATACAGACATTAGTAAAAGAGTAGGCTACAAAGAATGAGAAATAGTAGTTCCGGCTGTCCAGTTTGGGGAACGTGACAGAAATCAGTTCTGATCTGGGATACATTTATGATGTCAAGATAGGCTGCTGTGGCTGCAAAGGGGATGTCTGCTCTCCGGCTGCCCTGCCCACTCCCCCTGCCCAGCCTCAACTCTGCCTCTATGGGGGAATATGTGGCTGTTCCAGGGGACAGGCTACACCCCTGCACACATGCATCCACCCCACCCCTCATAGACCCTGCCTTCCCAAGGATGTTTAGGGCTACCCCCAGGGCTCAGCCACAGTATTCGCTGTTCAACCTGGGGCTGGAAAGGTCAGGGGCAGAATGACAGAAACATCACCCATCTACTCTCACACACCTTATCACATTTGAGCAAAGGTTGGTATTACTTTCACAATTGGAAACAGAAGCTCAGAGAAGGAAAGGAAGGTGGGAAGACTCATAAAGCAAATGTTGGCAGAGATGGCCACCTAAGTCAGAGCTGCTGGTCTTGCACAGGGTATAAGTGGGCTGAAAAACTCAGGCATTGAGGACTGAGTCAACGCTGCCCTTCCTTCAGGGGCTTCAGGTCTAACCAGGGCCTCACCTCTGACCCAGGAGACAGTTCTGTCTGTGACTGTGATGCCACATGCGGCATTTCTTGTGCTCCCCATTCTAAATATTCATGCTACTTTTACAATAATAATACTCCACGAGCCCCACACTGGCAAGAGCTCCCTTTGCCGAGCTCTGATTAATTTGCTCTTCTCTGACAAAACGACTATGTGATTTATTTTATTCCCCTTTGAGCTTCCCTGCTAGGGAGTTGGTATTAATTTTCCTGACCGGCTACATCCCAGAAGAGACCCTTCACGGCATGTGTATCAGTGTGTTGTTCTCGTCCCCATGCTGGCCTTACAATTTATATATTCCAATACATATTTTCCCTGGCCCTGGGTGTATATGTTTTGTTTCTTATTTTCCATGCACAGTATGTGTTTCTGTAGCAAACTTCTGTGAATCCTGGTGCAGTGAAGCAAGTCATACGTGAAAACTTCTACCATTTTTGAGAACCTACAGGCACCAAGCGCTATAAGATACTCTGGCTACATTATGCTCAAGCCTCACAAAACCTGATCAGCTAGTTACAGGTACAGATATGGAACCTGAAGCCTGGAGAAGTAAAGGAACATGTCTCAAGTCAGATAGCCTCGAGCTGATAGGACTCGGACATGAGTCTGTGCACCTCCAAAGCCTAAGTGTCATCACTATGAAATCATAATAAGCAATGCAGTCTATTAAAAACCCATCAGATGGGGCGCCTGGGTGGCTCAGTGGGTTAAAGCCTCTGCCTTCGGCTCAGGTCATGATCCCAGGGTCCTGGGATCGAGCCCTGCATCGGGCTCTCTGCTCAGCGGGGAGTCTGCTTCTCCCTCTCTTTCTGCCTGCTGCTCTGCCTACTTGTGATCTCTATTAAATAAATAAATAAAATAAAATAAAAACCCATCAGATGAACCAATGTTCACTGAAGAGCATTTTATTATTTTTTTTACAATAATCTTACAAAGCGGGTAGAATGGACATGTTCAATATACTTCTGAAGTGCTAATAGTGTGAGTGACTATCCCAGAATCGCTCAGTCGGGAAATGAAAAGGAGTCCCTGACTTGGACCATAGGTCTCAAACTACATCCATGGAGTCCGGGAGTTTTGGAGCCTTGCCTGCCTCCTAGGCTCTCCACCAGCAGATCCCATCTTACCTGTTTGGTTTCCAGTACAAGATTTATTTAAGAAAAAGAAAAATCCTCTCCTTTAATACATTTTGAAAGCCAGGATCCTCACCTACTGGAGGAGATGCGGCGTCCCTAACTACTCACCGATCATCTTGAGCCTTCCAACTCTATCCATGAGCAGGGCAGAAATGATGTTGCCAGGCAGGACAGACAGACTGCCAAGGAAGCTGACGAGGTAAATCAGGAAGTCATTATCCTGCTCAAAGTCCATGTGGCAGCCCTCCTTCGGCGCCAGAAAGGTCGTGTTGATAAACCGGCAGTTGATAAACTTATGCTTGTAGAGGTCTGGGGAGAGAAGGATACTGTGGGTTCATGTACAGTGAACAGGGGCTGGGGAGAGATGGGGCAGAGGCAGGGATGGAGTCACACGTCTTCCGAGGGCAGGCTGCCCCACACCTCTGGCCATCAGACAATCTCAAAGTCACGGTGACATGTGGCCAGGTATGGGTGGACAGAGAAAACCCTAACAAGGTAATGACTGCTTCCACTTCCTGTAAGCAAAGGGAAATGAAGTGAATGCCCATGGAGACACACTTCTAAATACATCATCTTTCAACCAGGAAACCGTCCTGTTTCTTTCTTTCTTTTTTAATTGCTTTTTTAAAAAGATTTTATTTATTCACTTGACAGAGAGATAGATATCAAGAGAAAGAGAGCATAAGCAGAGGGAGCAGCAGGCAGTGGGAGAAGGATAAACAGGTTCTCTTCTGAGCAAGGAGCCCAATGTGGGGCTTGATCCCAGGACCCTGGGATCATGACCTGAGCCCAAGGCAGATGCTTAACCGACTGAGCCACTGAGGTGTCCCAAAACCATCCTGTTTCTATCAATGACATGACACCAGGGTCCACACCAAGGCTGGGCCATTCTTCCGAGGCTACCCAACTTACAGGAAGAAGAAGACACAAGAATTGGGTCTGGATTGAGGTGAAACATTCCAGAACACATGCAGAAACCTGAACATTCTTCAAAATGAAAAACGTTTGTGGGGCGCCTGGGGGGCTCAGTCAGCTGAGCGTCTGGCTCTTGATTTCAGCTCAGGTCATGATCTTGGGATCCTGGGATTGAGCTCCACGTCAGTCTCCATGCCCAGGGACTGTCTGCTTGGGATTCTCTCTCACTCTCTCCACATGCTTGTGCTCCCTCTCTCTCTCTCTCGCTCTAAAATAAACAAATAAAATGTTTTTTAAAATTAAAATTAAGTTAAATTAAATTAAAAATAAAATTAAAACCCATTTGTTCAGTAGTTTCCACAGTGGGGAGCGGGAGAGATGAATATGGAGAGCATAGAGGATTTTTAGGGCGGTGAAAATACTCTACATGGTATGATAATGGTGGATATATGCCATTATACATTTGTCCAAGCCCAGAAAGTGTCCAACACCAACAGCGAATCCTCCTGTAAACTCTGGACTTGGGATGATTATGAGGTGTCAGTGTAGGTTCATCAATGGTAACAAATACACCACTCTCATGAGGGCATGTTTTTGATGGGGGAGACAGGGCTGGGGGACAGGAGCTCTATGGAAATCTGTACCTTCTTTCTAATTTTATTTTAAACCTTAAACATCTCCGAAAAAATCAAGTCTTAAAAAAATATAAACAATTTGCTTTGGAACTAGTTCCCAAGTCTTCTGACCCCTTCTAACACCCACCGTCCAAGCAGAAAGGGTGCCTAAGGAAGCTCTCGGAAAATCTGGGTTTCGGGACCTGGCTCTGCAGCTGACCTTCCTTAACCTTCCGTAACCTCCTCCTATAAAATTAGAAAAGTACACCTGATTCTCTCCATCACTTCCCAGCACTGACATTTCATGAGTACAGGTGTTTGCAAAAGTCCCCACGTGAGCATATGCAAAGAGGCATCATTAAAACTTGAAAGAAGAAATTAAAAGACGCATCCAGTTTTAATAACAAACAGGCAACGTATATGCCTTTTTAGGTTCGGGCTAAAAAAAAAATTACAAAGGTACATCTCATAATGGATCACTTAGAGATGGAGGGATATTTGGAGGACAGAGAGGAAACATTCTGAGCCTGACCTCATGGAAGGAAAAGATATTCTTGCATCAGCCATGGTGCTGAGGGTCAGGAGAAAGCAGTAATATTGGCACGACGCATGGAGTTCACTGGACAGATCGCAGACTTCAGAACCAAACAACTCGGAAATGAATCCACGCTCTCTCAGCTTGCTAGCTGTGGCCTTGGGCAAGGGCTTAAGCCTGGGTTTCCTGAGCTATAAAATGGGAGTAATTGTACATTTCTCACTGGAGACAATGTAGATGAAACCCGTGGTAGAGCTCAGGTAGTTTCCTTATGTCTCAACTCCCCTTGGTATGTTATTAACCTATGATGAGAGTAGTAAAAGTGACGAGGAGTGATAGAGTGGTGGGATTTTGTGAAAATTTTTTAATCATGGAAGACTGAAATGGTGTGATTTGAAAATATGCCTCTCATCTCACTTTATGCACAAGGATTGAAAAGATACAATTTTCCCTCTCCCTTTATTATTGTGAGAACATGAACCTTGCAAATTACGTGAGGTCTTTGAGAAAGTACTCCATGCATAAAATGCCACCTTCCTGAAATGTTGGCTTCCGAAAGGCTTCCCACCGAAGACCTGCCGCTTACGGCATCGGAGATGCTTGCGATCAGAGCACTCACCCAGAACTTTTGTTTCCACTTCATGTATGATAACACACGCAAATTACATTGGTAAAGATAGTGCAACTAATCCGTGCCATGCCTCGGACTAGAACCCATTTCTCCAACCTGATGCTCAATAACGACGTCCGTGTGTACCTTCCTACTCCTAAAGCTTATGACTGAGCACTTTGCTTTTTTTAAATTTTTAAATATTTTTATGAACATATAATGTATTATTATCCCCAGGGGTACAGGTCTGTGAATTGTCAGGTTTACACACTTCACAGCACTCACCATAGCATACTCCCCAATGTCCATAATCCCACCACCCTCTCCCGATCCCCCTCCCCCTAGCAACCCTCAGTTTGTTTTGTGAGATTAAGAGTCTCTTATGGTTTGTCTCCCTCCCAATCCCATCTTGTTTCATTTATTCTTTTCCTACCCCCTCAAGCCCCCCACGTTGCATCTCCACTTCCTCGTATCAGGGAGATCATATGATAGTTGTCTTTCTCCGACTGACTTATTTTGCTAAGCATGATACCCTCTAGTTCCATCCACGTCATCGCAAATGGCAAGATTTCATTTCTTTTGATGGCTGCATAGTATTCCATTGTATATATATACCACATCTTCTTTATCCATTCATCTGTTGATGGATGTCGAGGTTCTTTCCATAGTTTGGCTATTGTGGACATTGCTGCTATAAACATTCAGGCGCACGTGAGCACTTTTGCTTCTTAAATAAGGCCAGTCCACCCTTGATACAATGCACCCACACCGCCCATGTTCTCACCTGTGTTGTAGAAGACGGTCGATTCAATGGTGCAGTTTTTGAAATAGGTATCGGTAGATGTGACATCTTCAAAATAGCACTCATCAAAGAACGTGTCCTCAAAGAGTACATGTTTAAAGTACATCTTTGTGAACCTGTGGGTAAGACATTAGTCCCTGAGTGATTGGTCCTGAGAGAAGCCTTGAGACCAACATGGAAAGCACAGAAAGGCAGGAAAAGGAGAACTTCAAATGAAAGGGTGCTGAAACATTACTTTCCAAGGTTAGTTCCCTATTCCTTAGCTGGTGTTTATAAAGGAGGAAGGAGACCGGGAGTATGGGAACTTATCTGATCTGGATAGACACAGGGGGTACGAAGCAGCAGCCTGGTGATTCCCAAATGTAGTCATGGACCTTCTGCCTCAGACTCATCGAGATATGGACAAGCTACTGTGAAATGAAAATACTGATCATGTGGCACTTTATGAGGAGCTTTGAAAATGTACAGGTCTGGGGCTCCTGGGTGGCTCAGTCGGTTAAGCATCTGCCTTTGGCTCAGGTCATGATCTTGGGGTCCTGGGATGGAGCCCCACCTAAGGCTCCCTACTCAGCAGGGAGTCTGCTTCTCCCTCTTCCTTTGTCCCCACTCTGGCTTGCACATGCACTTTCTCTCTCTTTCTCTAGTAAGTAAATAAAATCTTGTTTAAAAATGCAGGTTCCTCAGCTCCTCCTAGTAGGCTTGGAAGCAATAGATTTGTGAGGGACTGAGAATCTTCATTTTAAAAACTTCCCTGGGGCGCCTGGTTGGCTCAGTGGGTTAAGCCTCTGCCTTCGGCTCCGATCATGGTCTCATTGTCCTGGGATTGAGCCCTTCATCGGGCTCTCTGCTCAGTGGGGAGCCTGCTTCCCCCTCTCTCTCTGCCTGCCGCTCTGCCTACTTGTAATTTCTGTCAAATAAATAAATAAAATCTTAAAAAAAAAAAAAACTTACCCAATAAAGATTTGGAGCAATAAGCACTTTCATTCACACAGAGGGTAGAGTATTATTGGTGAAGCCTCTTTGGAGAACACTTTTGCAAAATTTTGAGTGCATAATGGCATTGACCTAGAAATACCACCTCTAAGACCTGACCCTATCTATACTTGCTCATGCATTCAAAGAAATACATTCACAGATGCTCGATGCAACATTTCTTATAATAGAATTGATCACTAGACAGATGATGGGTGGGTAGGTAGACAGACAGGGAGATGCCCACATGGTGAAATACCATGTGGCTGTTACAGTTTTTAGGTAAATGCCTTAATATGGAAGAATCTTCAAGGTATATTGTTAACTGAAAAAAAATAAAATGCAAGCTGTGCCCATTCATGTAAAAAAGTATATGTACCATATGCCTCCAAATGAATAGAATATACCCAAGAGTACACAAAAAACTGGTAGATGTGTGGCCCTGGGAAGGCTCAATGGGATAAGCTTCATTTTCCCTTTATACCAAGCATACATATTACTTTTTCACGAAAAACAAAATGAGGATGGAAGCACCTAGTGACTATGAGGTGCAGGCACATTTGGGAGCCACTGGTCTGCTCCAACTCCTACATGAACGTAATAGGAAAAAACAATATTACATTCAAAACCATATACTGACCTACATTAACATCATCCTCTGTGGGACCTTTCCCAAGCTCGGCCAAACTTTTAAGCTAGAAGCCTTGGACCTGTTTCCATTTGTGAAGAATTATAACTCATTCATTTGTCTATTCATTTATTTATATACTCAGTCTTCAGCAAAACTTAGGTAAATGGTATTAGGGACTACGCATACAGAGAGGAAAGACATGGTCCCTGCCCTTAAATCTAATTGGGGGAGCGGGAAAAAACCAACAAGCCAACAGACAACAATTCAGTGGGAATCACCTTGATATAGGTGGTACAGGCTGCTGAGGGTCATTGTCCTCTTCAGAGCCACCACCTGATTCAGTCCATGACCACAGATGATGACTAGGTCTCCTTTCCCTTCATGCTATACTGTATTCTGCTAACAACCCTACTCTAGAGTCACCTGTCATGAGCTTCTGCAAAAAGACACCCCCACCCAGTAAGAACACCTAATCAAGTGCTTCTCAAAGAGAAGTCCCAAGAACACTTGCATCAGAATAAAACCAAAGGTTGTTATGAAAGATGAAGTTTCCTATATTCCTAGACCCCTTGAACCAGAACCACCAGAGGCAGATGCCAGATTATTTCAAAAATGTGAGGGTCATTGGTCTAGAGAAGCCAAATTATTTTACAGAATTTTTCATAGGGTCAGATTTGCTACAGACTTATAAACAGGGGCCTCCAAAGGCTATCACTGCACTCTTCAGATTTCCATGGATATTGCTAAGACTTGTGCTACAGGAAGATGTCTTTGATTTCAAAATTAATGTAATTTGTATGCTGGGTATGTTTACTCAGGAAAGCTATTCCTGGAGGCTGTCTTGGGTTTTGCCTCTTTAAATATATCCTTCTCTTTAATATAGCAATAGGTTGCTGATGTGGCCCTCAGATATATTTTAATGTTCTGCCAGGGGTAGGTGAGGGAGCAGAGCCATAAATCATAAAAGGCCTGACGTAAGCAGACCTTAAAATGTATCTCCAAGTGAGTTATAAAAAGCCAAAGTTATAAAGAAAGAGATAAAAGGAGAAAGGACCAAGGCGTATTTTATGAATCTTTATATAAACCATCCCCTATCTCTAATTTATATACTGAACTGGTCTGAGCTTCTTCATTCAGGAGAGTTCAAAGGCTGCAAGAAAAATTAGAGCAAGTGTGTTATGGAACTTGTCCTGTAAGAAAACAGGAGCCATTGGCAATGCAGAATCTATGGCAGGATTATTACACAAACATTTTATGTCAGTTACCCTTAGTCCCAATGGTTAGTCCACCAAATGGTAAACTATGCCAAAAATTTTATCTGTTTGGTCACTGTGTTTTACTTGATGGCAACCTCAAGAAGCTCAGTCTAGTGAAAGATAAATAAGAAAACTGATCATTAAAATTTAGTGTGATAATTATCAAGATGGAGGTATGTTCTTTTTTTTAAAATTTTATTTATTTATTTAACAGAGAGAGAGATCACAAGTAGGCAGAGAGGCAGACAGAGAGAGGGGGGGAAGCAGGCTCTGTGCTGAGCAGAGAGCCTGATGCGGGGTTTGATCCCAGGACCCTGAGATCATGACCTGAGCCGAAGGCAGAGGCTTAACCCACTGAGCCACCCAGGTGCCCCTCCAAATGATGAAAAATTTTATTTCAAGAAGAATAAGAAGTATTCATGGACATACTGGTACCAAAGTCAATCCAACAGACTCTCTAAGAACCTACACACTCATGCCTCAGTGAATCTGCCAGTAAGCCCAACCTCCTTCCTTCCTTTTCTTTTACACTCCAAGCTACCCAAGTGCTGAAATCACAAGATTGCATCCAGTCTGTATTACAAAGATCCCAGCCCATGTACAGCCTTTGGGAATAAAATCTTAAGCAGAATTATAAAAATAGAATCGAGTATAAGAGAAATATAATAAAGAGAAAAGCAATTATTAATTTACAAGAGGAAAAAATAGAACAACTTAATATACAAATATGGTTGTGAACATCCTAGATGAGACATTAATTTAAAGATGCTAAAATCCTTCCTTCAACTAGTAAGTGGATAAAAATGCATTACTACATTTATACCCTGGAAGAGTATTCTGCCATAAAGTAAACTGTTAAATGTGCAAAAACATGGATAGATCTAAGTACATAATGCTAAGTGGAAAAAATGGGATTAAAAAGCTTCATATTACAGGGTACTATTTATGCCACAGGGAGAAGAGCATTGGTTGCCAGGGACTGGGGGTGGAGTAAGGACTGACCACAAAGTGGCGTGAGGAAATCTGGGGAGTAATGGTATCTGGATTTTGGTGGCTACATGACTGTATGCCCTTGGCAAACTCAAAGAACTATACTATTAAAAGGGTGAATTTTATTATATAAAAGTCATAAATTATACTCCAATAAAAAGGAAGTCCCAACAAATTTCTAAGTAATATTAGCTATGCTCCCCCCCAAAAGTTCAAACACTGACTAGATTGACTCAACACTCCCACACCCTGTAAGCACTTACCAAAAGAGATGTACTCATTCTTAAAAAGGTCTCTACTACCCTACATATCTGACTTTCAACCAAAAATTATAAGACACACAAAGAAGCAAGAGTGAAACAATATTATTTCAAAGTAATATTTAAAAAAACAGAAGTAGAAGCGCACCTGGGTGTCTCAGTCATTAAGCATTTGCCTTCAGGTCAGGTCATGATCCCAGGGTCCTGGGATCGAGCCCCACATCGGGCTCCCAGGTCACCAGGCAGTCTGCTTCTCCCTGTCCCACTCCCCCTGCTTGTGTTCCCTCTCTCACTGTCTCTCTCAGTCAAATAAATAAATAAAATCTTTAAAAAAAAAAAACCAGAAGTAGATATTACATCATTGCTGGAACTATTCGGTAATTTAATATAACTATCATTAGCATATTAAAGCCTTAATGGCAAAACTGGATAACATGCATGCATAAGGGACAGTTCCAGCACACAGATGCAAACTATTGGAAACAGTCAAAAAGAAATACTAGAAATGTCTTAAAGCAGTAAAGCAGATTAAGAATACCTTTGATGGACTCATCAGTAGAATCATCATATTTAAGGAAGAAATTACTTAGCTTAGAGAAGAGAAGTTTCCAAAATGAGAACATAAGGAGAAAAATAAAAGGGAAACCCCAGAAAAGAGGCTCCAAAGACTTTGGGAAACTATCAGACAATCAAAATTGTGATTGGAATATAAGAAAGAAAAGACAAAGAACATTTGGCATAAGACATATCTGAAGGGGTGCCTGCATAGCTCATTGGTTAAACAGTCAACTCTTGATTTTGATCTTTGATTTTTGGTCTCAGGGTTGTGCAGTCAAGCCAAGCTTGAATCAGGCTCTGTGCTCAGCTCGGAGTCTGCTTGAGATTTGCTCTCTCCCTCTGCCCCTCCCCCTGTTCACATGTGCACTCTCTCTCTCTCAAATGAATAAATAAATCTTTTTTTAAAAAATAGATATTTGAAGAGACAATGGCTCAACATTTTCTAAATTAATGAAACAGGTCAAACCACAACTCTAAGAAGCTCATAGAACCTCAAGAAGCAGAGGAGAAGAGGAAGAAGGTACACCTAAGTACATTATACTCAAACAACTGAATACCAAATATAAAGGGAAAATTTGGAAGGGAACAAGAGGGAAAAGTCACATTACATTGAGAAAAACAAATTTAAGAATTTAGCAGGCTTCTCATCAGAAATTATGAAAGCTAAAGACACTTGGGTGAAATATTCACATTTCTGAAAGAAAAAACTGCCAACCCAGAATTCTGTGCCAGCAAAAACTTCCTGCAAAAAATGAAGAATACTTCAAAGACAAACACTGACAAAATTTATTGCCACCATAATTGCACTAAGAAATAGTGAAGTTTCTCAAGCACAAGGAATATAATCTCTATTTACATTTGAAACTTGGATCTTCATAGAGAAATGAAGACCTCTAGAAATAGTTAAATTACAGATATATCTAAAAGACATTTTTTTCTTTTTTAAATCACTCTAAAAGCTCAATGAGTGTCTGAAGCAAAAATAGTAACAATATATTATGTTCTTATAGCATATGTAAAAATAAAATGCATGACAACTGCATAAAACATGAAAGAAAATGAATGTGTTCTACTGTAAAGCTCTCACACTACACGTGAAGTTACTATATTATTTGAAGATGGACTGATTAATTAAAGATGTATATTGTAAGCTCAAGACAATCACTAAAATTTTTTAAAAGATGAGCAAATAATGAGCCAATAGTGAAGGTAAAATAGAATTATGAAAATAATCTAAAATAAAGCAGTAAAAATGTTTAAAAAAAAGAATAGAAGAAACAGAAAATAGCTAGCAAGACGATAGAAAAAGAAGATCCCAATTACATGCTATCTACAAGAAACCTACTTAATTCTAAAAACATAATAAATTAAAAGAAAAAATGGAAATAGTAAACACCAATCCAAAAAATACTAGAGATTCATGGGGTGCCTGGGTGGCTCAGTGGGTTAAAGCCTCTGCCTTCGGCTCGGGTCGTGATCCCAGAGTCTTGGGATTGAGCCCCGCATGGGGCTCTCTGCTCAGTGAGGAGCCTGCTTCCTCCTCTCTCTCTTCCTGCCTCTCTGCGTACTTGTGATCTCTGTCAAATAAATAAATAAACAAAATCTTAAAAAAGAAACAAAAAACAAAAAACAAAAAAACAAAAAATACTAGAGATTCAGTATTTATCTGATAACATCAGATAAACTGAACTTTGAACAAAGAATATTTGTATTATTGTAAATATATTTTATTGTTATATTGTAAATATATAATAAATATTGTAAAAACTATTATAAATATACACCAATTTCACTTAATCTTACATAATACACTAGCAAATCAAATTTGTCAATATATTGCCTTGAAAAATATAACAATGAATTAGTAAGATATATCCCGGGAATCACATATGGTTGAAACCCAGAAAAACTATTATTTTACTATATCACATTAGTAGGTCCAGAGAAAAAAACCACATAGTTATCATAACAGATGCAGAAAAACATTTGACAATTTCAATATACTTTTATGATAAAAAAAAATAATCTCAGTATACCCAAAAGAGAAGAGAATTTCCTTAACTTTCTAAAGGCCATGATTCAAAAACATACAGCAGATGCCATACTTAGGAGGGAAACACCAAAAGCACCCACTGATGTCAAGATACCCATTAGAGCACTGCTCCTATCCATCACCAAACTGGAGGTCCTAATCAACGCAACACAATGAGAAGAGAACACAATTATAGGGGTAAGAAAGGTGGAGGTAAGACTGTCATTAATTTTTGTCAGTGTGTCGCCACATACAGGAGCCAAGCAAATCTAACCAAGAAGCTATCAAAATGAATGAAGAGTGGGGCCAATGTGTTTGTTAGATCCCAAAAAACCATGTATAAAGGAAAAAGGAGGAAGAGGAAGCAACACAAGTGGAGAGAAGCAAGAAAGGAGAAGGGAGGAGGAGGAGAAAGAAGAGAAGGTGAATGTCCCACCCACAACAGTACTGGAGCAATAAGGCATCAGCAAAAAGACTCACAAAATACAAGATTGAATTTTTTTTTAAAGTAAGCTCCACAGCCAACATGTAGCCCAACTCCAGACTTGAACTCACAACTCTGAGAGGAGACCTAAGCTGAAATCAAGAGTTGGACCCTTAACTGACTGAGCCACCCAGACTCCCCCAGATGGGAACTTGATAGAGAATGTTATAAACTATTATGGAAGGACATCAAAGAATGCCTAATTCAACAGAAGAAATGCAATACACAACAAATGGGAGACCCTATATTCAAAAGATGTTCCCCAACAAAGCCAGACATTTTGTATCATTCCAATCAAAATCCCTACCAGCTGTTTTTATTAGGATTTTAGAACTTGATCTTAGAATTCATCTGAAAAAGCACAGGGGCAAAACCAGCCAAGAAAAATGTTAAGAATGAGGAGGAAGACCCTAGTCCTCCTGGAAACACAACAAAACAATAAAGTTAACAGCAATGGAGTCAGTATGGCAAAGGGAGAGACAAACAAAACCATGGAACCAAACAGAGAGCCCAGAAACATGGTGATACATATGAGGAACCCTGACTTACCATAGCAGTGTGACTGCATACCAACAAGGAAAGATGGGAAATTTTACAAATGCAGAAACAGTAGGTTATTCACACGGGGGGCAATATCAAAGAATTCCTCTCCCATAGACAGAGACCCCAACCAGGTAAATTAAGGCCTTGAATGCGAAAAGAAGCTTTAAAAAAGAGAAACAAATAGATGATGACTTTATGACCTAAAACATGAAGGATTTCTTAAATAAGAGCCGGAAAAGGAAAGGGAAAGGTAACACACTGTGCTTTAAAATATACAGTACCTGCCCAAGAAAGGGTTCCTGAAGTGAGCCACAAAATGGTCAGAGAGCCAAGGTGAGCCTGAAGAGGCACGATTGCTAAAATGTGATGTGGGGGCCTGGGTGTGATGCTGGGACAGAGAAAGAACAGTGGGCAAAAGGAAATCTGAGTGGGGGAGGGGGGAGTCCTGGGATAGAGCCCAGCGTGGGGTTCTCCGCTCAGCCGGGAGTCTGCTTCTCCCTCTCCCTCTGCCCCGCCACCATGCTTGTGCTCTCTCTCTCTCTCTCTCTCAAATAAATAAAATCTTAAAAAAAAAAAAAAAAGGAAATCCAAGTGGAATATGGACTTTCCTGGTATGTCCTGATATTGGTTTAGTATGTAATCAATGTGCCTTCATCATATAAGATGTTATAATAGAACAAACAAGGTGCAGGCTATACCAGAAGCTCTCTGCACAATCTTTGCAATTTTTCTGTGAAACTAAAACTGTTCCAAAATTAAAAGTTTATTTTGATAAAAAGAAAAAACACGGGAGATTTTCAAACATTATCATGGACACTTGTCTTTTACATAGAAGTTTAAAGAACTCGTGTACTACAGACTGAAAGTTTGTGTCCCCCTCAAAATCCATTAGGTTGTAACCTAATCCTCAGTGTGATCGTATTAGGAAGTAGGGCCATTGGGAGGAGTTAGGTCATAAAGGTCATTTCTCCATGTGAGCACAGAGCAAGAGATGGCCGTCTATGAATCAGGAAGCATGTCCTCACCAGACTGGAATCTACCTGTGCCTTGATCTTGGACTTCCAGCCTCTAGAACTAGGAGAAATAAATTTCTCTCAGTCTGGGGTATTTTGTTGTTACAGCCCAAACAGATGAAGATATTATGCAAATTAATGTGAAAATGATTATCCAATAAATAAGATAAACAAAGCCCGTGAACAGGTCCAGAAGAAGAAACAGGAAGGGCCAAGAAACACAGGAGGAGATACTCAGTCTCACCGGGATCAGGGAAATACAAGTTAAAGGACAAAGAGATACCATGTCACACTGCTCCATCTCACAGACTAAGAATGGGCCCCATTGTAGGGAGCCAGGCCCTCTCATCCTGCCCAGTGGGAAGCATAGTTAGTACAAGGCTCGTGGAGACCACTGTGGCACAGAAGCTGAAGACGCTCATATCCTCCCATCCAGCAATTCCACCTCTAGCTCCCAGGCTAGACAAATTGCCCCATAAAAACTCTTATTGCAGTATTACGTGTAACAGCCAAAAATTGTCAATGACCTCAATGTCCATCAAAAGAAGAACAGACAAACACATTAGGGAACACTCACATAATGACATTTAAATTAATCAAATTGAATTACGTAGTATGATAACCAATGCAAAGAGTCTTCAAAACCTTAATTTTAGGAGCACCTGGGTGACTCAGTCAGTTAAGTATCTGCCTTCAGCTCAGGTCATGATCCTGGGGTCCTGGGATCGAGCCCCTCGTCAGACTCCCTGTTCAGCAGGGAGGCTGCTTCTCCCTCTGCGCCCGCCCCCCTCATGCTCTCCCTCGCTCTCACTCTCTCTCAAATAAATAAATAAAATATATTTTTTAAAAACCCTACTTTCTAAAAAGATTTTATTTATTTATTTGACACAGAGAGAGAGAGAGAGAGAGATCACAGGCAGGCAGAGAGAGAAGGGGAAGCAGGCTCCCTGCTGAGCAGAGAACCCAATGCGGGGCTTATTCCCAGGATCCTGAGATCATGACCTGAGCCGAAGTCAGAGGCTTAACCCACTGAGCTACCCATGCACCCCCAAAACCCCTAATTCTATATAAAAAAAACAAGTTGCAAAATCTATAGTATAATATACATTTACATATAAAACATAGTATGATATTTATCTAAACTCCAAACCATGTAAAAAGTACTGTACAATGTTTGTCAACATAGACACACGGGAAAAGTATAAAAACATCCATCAGTGTAAAACACCAGGTTTATTAACAATGGGGTGGTCATTGTGCTTTGGGAGGGAGAGGAATCCCATCGAGGCTCACCGAGCGAGTAATGTTTATTTTAAAATCTGAAGTAAATATAGCACAGCTTATGATTTTATAAAGCCAGCTGCTCTGAAGCACATTGTTTCCATTATTCTCTATTCTCTGCATATTTGATGTACTTCACAGTGGAATAAAAAAGAGAGAGAGAGAGAAGAAAGAAGACAAAACAATGTTTATTTGCAGAGGATGAGATCGTACACAATAACAAAGGGGGAACTGTTGGGACTAATGAAATAGCTTAGATACCGAATAAACATCCCCCAATGAATAGGATTTCTATTTATTTGCAATAACCTGAGTAAATGTTTGATGGGGAGAAAGCAAGCCAATTTTCAGCAGCCAGAGAGGTTATAAAATACCCCGGAAGAGTCTCCACAAATATCTTTGCAGGGCCTAGATTAAATGAGAGATTTGATCAACTCTGAAGCATGAGGCATGTTATCTACCAAGATGACGGCTTTCCGATGTGGAACCGGAGACTTACGCAAGTCAGAGACGCTTCGCGAGTCTCTGACCCGTTGAGGCTTGAAATCCAGCCCCTCAAGCTACTTCCCCAGGCCTGGAAGCCGGAAGGTGCATTTACACATTTCCCACCCCTGGTGGCTTCATGGGACTTCACTGCCCTGAAACAGATGCACGGGAGGTGAAAAAAATTCTTATTTCTGCCTCGCTGAAAAGAGCTTTGAACAGCGTGGGTGAGGCCTCAGTGTGACGCATGAAATCAACCTTCTTCTCTTTTCTGCTAAATCACCCTCATTTCAGGGTTCAATCCCCTGACCTTCCAAGAGAACTCATGAGGCAGGTCCTATTTTTTTCCCCCTGATTGTCTTGTATCATACTCTTCCCCTGCCCTAACCCTTACAGAAGTTAGCCTTGCCAAGCAGAAATGTCTCCCCAAGCAGAGAGGGTAATGAACTAATTAGTTTACACATGCTCTCAGACAAAACAACAACAACTATCCGGCTTTCAGTTAACAGTATGAGAAGCCTGGCCTGACATTTTGGCTCGGCATTTAGAATATGAACTTTTTCTCTTGTCTTTCTTGCATTTTCCAAAAACTTACGAGTTCTCAGAGCCACCTGGTCCCATCGGATGCACCAGGAGGGCTGTGGATGGTGCCTGGGGAAGAGGCCCAAGCGAATCTGTGTACTTTCATTTCTTCTCAGGGCCAAAGGGAGTGTCTTACAGCAGGATACAGTTCAGGCTTCAACAGGTTCTCCTCTATTCACAAACCCTGTGGGAGAAGTCTGAAGCCCTACCTACACCAAAGTCATTGTCCCCCGTGTGCGACAGCCAATAAGGTAAATAATTTCTATTTACATTTTAAATTAGCAAAGTGTGGATAAGATCAGAGGAGGAATACAGAGCACATCTGGAGACATGGGCCACCCCAGCTGAAGTGAACGAGATCTCCAAGGAGGGTTAGGGTTTCCGAAGATGAAGTGCTTTCTAACCCATGATCAGCAGGGGGCAGCATGATCCAAGAAAAGAAACTCAGGTTCCTTCATTCCTTAGCTAAGTTTTGAGGTTCCTAATCTTTCACGGAGAAAAACAACCTTTTATTCAATTTGCTGGGGGTTAAGTAATGGGTTTCACGTGATAGTGGTTGTACTTTTAAGACCCATTAGTTAAAAAATAGTGAGAGGCACCTGGGTGGCTCAGTCTGTTAAGCATCTGATTCTTGATTTTGGCTCAGCTCCTGACCTGGGGATTGTGAGATCAAGCCCCAAGTCCGGCTCCACGCCAGGCATGGAGTCTGCTTAGGATTCTCTCTCTGCCCCTCTCCCTGCGCTCTCCCTCTCTCCAAAACAAAACAAAACAAAACAAATAAAGAAACCACATAAATGACAAGTTAAAATTAACTCACTGCAACTTCTGAAGGAACTTATATTTGAATAATTACACAAAAACAACCACATGCTCTTGAAATACAGAAACATGGCGCATATCTGTGTGTACAGAATGTTCACATCCACTCTCAGACAAGCCTTGGCATGCCTGTGCATTCCCAGACCCTTGGCAATAACTGTACGGTCCCAGGGGTTGGGGGGAGGTCCTGGGTCCACAGGAGACCACCATTTTCAAGACTACTTGCTTCCTCCTCACTCCCACCCAGAAGCTTGATGAAAGCTTCCAGAGGCTGAGAAAGGTTAAAAGAACAGAGTGGATCAGAAGTTCCCATTTTTTTATGTAGCTAAATCTAAGAACTACAAAACCAGCCTGTTGCAAACCATAAGGGCGTTGGCATTGCAATGAACTTTTAAAATGATTTTTTTAAAGATTTTATTTGTTTATTTGAGAGAGAGAGCATGAGCAGGGGGGGAGGATGGAGAGAGAGGAAGAAGCAGATTCCTAGCCGAGCAGGGAGCCTGATGAGGGGCTCATCCCAGAACGCTGGGATCATAACCTGAGCTGAAGGCAGATGCTTAACCAACTGAGCCACCCAGGCACCCTGTGATGAACTTCTGAATGCAGAAGACACCATGTACCACAGGGCCTCTGTGGGAAGGGACAGTTTTCAGTGAGACAATATCTAGTTGTTAAAAGTATGAGATTGGAGTCTGAATGTCTATGTTTTGGAGAGACATTTCTTTTTTTTTTTTTTTTTAATTTTATTTATTTATTTGACAGAGATCACAAGTAGGCAGAGAGGCAGGCAGGGGGGCCGGGAGGCAGGCTCCCTGCTAAGCAGAGAGCCCAATGTGGGGCTCGATCCCAGGACCCTGGGATCATGACCTGAGCCAAAGGCAGAAGCTTTAACCCACTGAGCCACCCAGGCACCCTGGGAAAGACATTTCTATTTACATTAGCTGTGTGATTTGGGCAAGTTACTCAGCTTCTCTGAGCTTCTATTTCCCTCCCTGTACAACAGGAAAACATATGTCTTACCTCCTGGAGGCCTCCTTCATTTTTGTGAGGATTAAATGACATAGTCTATTAGGGTGCTTAAAGCAGCCGCTCACACCTAAAAATGCTTTATAATGTTGGCTGCCATGGTTATGATTATGAGCCTCATGATCAACGTCATTCTATGATCCTTTATTACTAATACCACAAAAGAGTATCAACAAACATTGGAAACTTCATAAATGAGGTCTCTTTTACTGAATTCATCTCTGCAGAGAATGGTGTCATTTCATGGGTGAAATCTGGCCATCCATAATGTCCCTTCATTTTCAACATTTCCAAAGTGTTCTTTGGGCAACATTTCTTCATTTGCAATGTCGGCACAAGATCTCCCCACTTAAACAGAAGCTCCTTTGAGAGTGAGAAATCCCAGGGTGACCCCCACCCACCCCTGCTAGCTCGAGCTGCCATCCCTGGAGTGGCCACTCTCAGTAGAGTTTGGTGACCAAAGTCTCTACACAGAGGCTATGTGTATGTGTGGGCATGTGATTGTGTAGATGTTTGTGACTGGGTTTTGCACTAAAAATATATCATCTGAAAGCCCGAATTCCTTGTCCACTCATGCTTGTCCTAACCTTCCTCCCCAAAGATCTCATATGTGTAGAAATGATATTCCCCTTTCCTCTCACACTTTCTCATCCTAAATAACAGTGAGCGTTTGCTCGGGTGTGGCCTGTGCGAGCGATATAGACTAGCCTGCAAGAGACATCCTCCTACCCTCTTGGACTTCACCCAGACATAGGCTCCTCTCCTAATGTGGCTGACAGTCACGGGCTGGGCCACTTCACTCAAACACGTAGGTAAGCACAGGGGTCACGGGAGACCATGCACTCCAGGGGAGAATTCGTGGTGTTGATTCTTATAAAGAGGTGGTAAATATGGGGTAGTTTGTATCATTGATACTGAACTGTCTGGGCTGTGGTATTTCTGATGTCACCATGCAGCTGACTTGATGAACTTGCTAAGTACAGTCAAGAAGGGAAACGGGGATAAATGTTCAGCTTAGTGAATAATGTGGCCTGGGGTCAACTTTAATTGACTGTGTCCTGACCACAGGGGGGGCAGGGTGGTCCTGTAGAGCACAGCCTCAAAGAGGCATTCTTAAAGCCCAGTGGGGGGACTGACTGTCCATCTCATCGGTCCTAGGAATAGGAAGAGAAGCAAAAGGGATTGAGGAGGCAGCCCCACAAAGATGTGGGCAGGACTCTTCAAATACACCACTCATTTTTTCCCCTATGGAACAACACTCTTGATGGCAATGGGCCATGCTGACCAACCCTTGGAGGTAATATTAGGCCAAAGAGTAACATAAAGTATTATCATATTATCCTCTGGATTTGCTTCTAGAGAAGCTTCCTAAGATCACAGAAAAGGCTCAAAAACCAGGTAGTAGATTGGTATGGGGTTCTCAACCCTCTGGGCCCTCTTTCTAGGCAGGTAGCAGTAGGAGGCCACAGCCCTGTGCACATCTCCATGAAAGGTGTGAGGCCTCAGGAAAATTGGTCTGATTGCCTCTCCTCAGTCAAATGTCTCTATACTTGGATGAATAAGTTCTAGTCAGATGACTAAGGATGCCTGGAGGCCACTAGGCCTCATTGTGTCTCTGAGGTATTCCAAGAGCCTTGGAGATCATTCACCTGCCATATTGAATTCTCTTTCCAGTGGCTCCTCTCCCAAGAGCAATCCTCACAGACCACCATCTCGATCTGGGGAAAGCTCATGGTCTCTCACTTACTTGTCATTCACAAGTTTTCCACGTTGGTGAATCTGATTCTCCATCGTGAAGTTGATGGAGGCGCCATACACGTGCTCGCCGAGAAACACCTTCATTTTGGACTTGTAGGCTTCGTCTTGAAAATACCGGATCATATCAGGGAACCAAACTGTCAGTCCGTAGTAGCTGTAAGAGAGAAGACAGAATATTCGAGCATCATTAGGCAATTCTTTCATGATCAGAGTCTAAACATGACATAAATCAAGCTCATTTAAAATGTACGAATATGGTTTATTATTAGAAATTAAGACAATTACTATGTGCCATACTATCACTCCTCATACGAACAGATCTAAGGGAAAAAATCATGACCATCTCCATAGACTCTGAAAAGGCATTTGATTAAAAAAAATACATTCCTGATTAAAAAAAAAACAAACAATAGATTGGGAATTGGTGGGCACGTCCTTAACATGTAAGAAAATACAGAGCTCACTTCATGTGGAGAGTAGGGGCATCTTCACTCATGTCAGGGACAAGACCCAGACTACTCTTATCTTACCCAGACTTAGTCTTATCAGGACTACTCTTTACCACCACATCGTAGGGCTTAACTAACTCAATTAGACAGGAGAAAGAGATACAAAATTGCAAGGATACAAAATTGCAAAGCAAGAAGCAAAACTACCTCCACCTGTAGATGATCTGACTTTATACCAGCCGAACTCAGGATCATCAATTCAAAAAAATGGCCACTGCGGTGCTTGGGTGGCTCAGTGGGTTAAAGCCTTTCCCTCGGCTCAGGTCATGATCCTAGGGTCCTGAGATCGAGCCCCATGTCAGGCTCTCTGCTCAGCTGGAAGCCTGCTTCCCTTCCTCTCTCTCTCTGCCTGCCTCTATGCCTACTTGTGATCCCTCTCTCTGTCAAATAAATAAATAAAATCTTTAAAAAAAAAAACTGGCCACTAAACATTTAAAAAAGATGTTCCGTCCCACTCATAATAGGAAAAATGCAAATTAAAGCCACACCATTATCATTCTCAACTACTCGGTTGTAGGTGAACAGATGCTCTCATACACTGCAGGAAAAATTGTACAATACCACATGGAAGAGAGGGCATTGTCAAAAAAAAAAAAAAATCACTGTTGGATTTACCCCCTTTGACTCCATAATCCCATTTCTAGAAACCTATTCCATTGATCAGCTCCCTCAAGTACAAAGTTGCTTACAAACACAATTATTCATTGTTCAAAATAGAATCCTGAAGACTTCCCAAAAGTCTAGCAATAAGGCCCTGTTTGAAGACAGTGTGGTGCTACCCTATGGAAAGCTATGTACATGTATTTCTTGGTTGTTTCAACATTTAAAATGCATTACCTAGTCAACAAAATTAAATCAGCTATAAGTAAATATGAACAAGACATATTTTAGAACTCTCAGTGAATTGAATCCTAGTGTCCACCATCTTTGGCTTCTGAAACGTTCCCTCCTCACTTCGAATAAGTGGGTGGGGAGGAGGGCCCAGCTTCCTCTTCACTTTACCCATTTGGGTTTCCATGAATAGGTACTGAAAGAAATCAGGTCTCCCCATGTTCCTCCATGAGTCAAAGAGGTCATTAGACCCCATTTTGTTTCCTTTGGGCACAGGTGTTGGTGAACCAAGCAAGCTCACAGATGAAAGTTTTAAATCTCATTGACAGTTCTTCATTGATAATAGCAATTAATTGAGTACTTACTAAGTGCAGAAATTAATGCAAGCGCTTCCTTTATACAGTATATAGTCTCATAATGCTTTCAGTGGCTTAAGTGGCATAAAGAGGGTCATGATATTTGGAGGTGCATGAAATGACTCTTCTACCACTTAAGAGAAGAGCCAGCTAATCATCATTCCCATCACACTCTATCTTCCTTATCGTAGGGCATAGTGCCACAGAGTCTCACTGTTTTATCCCATAGTCACAATGCCACTGACAGCTGCCCACTCAGCACTTGCTCCCTACTCGTTCCTTGGAAACTAGATTTTGTTTGGGTATCAAACCTCAGGAAAGCTAACAATATCTTTAGCCCACACACAAACCCTGATTAGTCTGCAATCACTGGGAAATCCCATCCCCTTCACCAGGTAGTTTGGCACTAGGGGTGTGACACACATCTGGGTAGTAGAGAGAAAGGCTGCAGGGTTTGTGCGGGGGGAGCTCCTGAGAAAGTCTTCCTTGCTGTTACAAGGAGAAACTCAGAGAGAGGCAGCCTCTTCCTCCTCAGGACATTTTCCCACATTGACAGGATGCCAAGAAGTGCACAGGCATCTAGCAGCCACCAGGAGATGGAGCCTGGGACTGAAACCACTCGTGAAGATTGCCTCTCTATGGGATTCTTGTTACAAAGGACAAAAAGCATCCTTGTTGTAGAAGCCATGAGAGTGGGCTGTCTTTTACTTGCAGCCAAAAGCATCTAGATTCTAAGAGTTAGAACTAATTGTTATCTTTGCTTTATAGAGGAGGCGCTGGAGGCTTAGGGAAGTTAAAGAGGTTATGATAGAGTTTACCTTAAAGCCATGGTGAACCAGACCACAGCCAGAATCAGCGTGTTCATCCTGTAGGGCCCCATCACACAGTAGAGGGCATTATCCCAGACCTGTAACCCACACACAGAAGGGTTATTAAATCAAGAGGCTTGTGACTTGAAAGAGCTCATTTCTAGGATTTTCTGATAAATTTCCTAGGACCCCATGAGAGAATGGACAACCATGATCTTCCAGAGAAAGCAAATCTGTTCAAATAACAAAGCCTCTTCTCTTCTTACTGCTTGGCCTTTGCCTCTAACATAACAGTCCTGGAGCATCTTCCCTGGGAACACAATCATACATCATCAAAAGCACAGTGAGTTGGGATTTCAAGACACTGGGTAACCTTGAGTAATGAGCTCTGCTCCTTGCCCATGGGAATGGGTGATATTCTCAACAGTTAACAACCATTCAACCATTCATCGGTTGCCTCGGTGCTTGACAGCTGAGTTGGCTACAGGAGGCCCTTCTCCAGAGAAATGGCCGTGCCCTTCCTGGAGACTTTCTCAAAAGCCACCAACACACCCCAAAGGGCCATCTCCTTCACTCATTCCTTTCTTCCTACAGATTACGTAAAGAGAAGATGCTGGAGAGAAGGGTGTTTACTAACAGTAGACATTTCACCAGTGTTCCAAATCTCTGCCTTGGGAAGGAAGAGCAAAGAAAAGAAACTAAGGTTTAGATAAGTCATGGTGACATTGGCTCAAGCAACATGGTGGGTGAGGAGCAGGCACAACTGTGTCCCAAACGTTCCATGCAGGGCACTTCCTTCCCCATCACACTGCCTTGGGTTGATGGGGGTGTTCATGGTCTTTATCCTTCATCCACCGAAGTTACAGGGTTCCAGATGTCCTCCCTCTCATCCCCCACATGTTCCCAACCATACCTGCTTGAAAGTGGTGCTGAACCTGACCAGCCAGCGCTGGTACCAAGTTCCTGTTGAACTTTGGATCTCAATGAATTCATCCATTTGCTTGGGAGTTTTGATGTGGGAAACCTGCAAAGCAAAGATTGTCTAGAGAATCGTAACCCCACTCTGTATCAGACTTTTCAGTGTTTAATTAATGTAACTAATTTTATGTCACATATCAAAGGCTATAGGAGCCTTGGATGATCCTCTAGTCTGTGATTCTTAACCAAAGATGTACATGGCCTCTCTTAGGGAATCTTTCTCAGGAAGATATATCCCCCTGTAGACAAGATGAATCCATCTTTTGACCAGATGATGCTTTTGAGAAATTTATATTCGTTAGTGATAATATGCTGAATTACCATGTATATCTGATTTGCCCACAGTAGAGCTGACCCCACCTTAAAATTCACAAGTCTGTCCTTAATAGGTATTAACAATTAACATCACTGAAGTCTAGAACCCATGCAAGCAATGGTGTGTGTGTTTTGGGGGAGGAGGTTGCTACTTAAGATTTCATTTTCCAAAGATTTATATATTTTAGAGAGAGAGTGAGGGAGAGAGAGCATGCACACAAGCAGGGAGAGGGGCAGAAGGAGAGGGCAGAGAGAGAATGCTCACACAGAATCCCCACTGAGCATGGAGCTTGAAGCAGGGCTCAATCCCAGGACCCTGAGATTGTGACCTGAGTCGAAATCAAGAGTCAGCCACTTTACCCACTGAGCCACCCGGGTGCCCTACTACTTAAGATAGGAGAATAGGAGAATAGGAGAATATCATGTCCTCCTTTCTGTCTCTGGCTTTTCTAATGGAAATCAAAGAAATGGGGAGTGGGGATAGGGTTCTACAACTCAGCTCCCCCACTAAAGGGCCCCAGAAAGACTTGTCCAGTGTCAGCAGACAGCTGCAATTTGCAATCCTGACTCACCAAGACCGTGACTGTCAAGTTACCTAGTGTTTAAAGCAACCACTGGATTCTATAACTAACCATCATGTTAAGGAGATGGTTAGCCAAGTTAGCAAGGTCCATGCTTGCAGACTTATTCAGAGGAAAATGGGGGAGCACATTCAAAAAAAAAAAATCAGAATTGCCATCACCCCTTCCAATGAACTATTGTCTAGGGAAAAAAAGTTTTAGTCCTACAAGCATCTCCATCGTTTTCTTCTGCCATCTGAGAAGGAAGGAAGGGGAGGAAACAAAAAGAGATACACAGATAAGGCTGGCAATGCCCAAGGGAAAAGACAGCCCTTGGGTGTGGACAACAGACTCATTAACTCTGAGCATGAGGTCTAGGATGGCATGGCTATGCTCTTCTAAACCCTAAAAACAGTAATTCTTAAACTTTGAGGAGGGCTGGGTGGCCCCTTTGAGAGTCTAATAAAAGCATCCATGTTCTTCCTGAAACGAGGTACGAGAGCATCCTGAGAGCCTCCTAAGTCCGTCCTACCCTCCTCCGCAGGTGTGCTTCCTTCGCAAATCTCTCTGTCTGGGCTCTGACAAGGATGCAGAGGAGTGAACACACAGGCTCTGCAACAGAACTCTTGGTTGGAGCTGGACTTCCTGCTGTCAAATACCCCCAGAGAGCCCAGGAGCCCTCATTGCAGTCAAAAGAGGCCACAGGGCAAGGATGACATCAAATCAGGAAGCATGTCAAAAATCATATTCAAAAGCATTAAGATATCCACTCAAGTGCAATGTTTTTCCTTTTGGCGCTCCTAGGGAAAAAAAAAAACCACAAAAAACGTTCTATTCCCTAGGGATTTGGGAGTGGGTGAATGGACAGCCTAGCCTCAAGCTAAATTACTCTAAATTACAATTAACTAAGATACTGTTTTTGATGGGGTCTATATCAAAATATGGTGTGTGTTCACACCAGACCTGCAGAACGTTTTACTGGGGACACCTGCCAGGTGGCAGATCAGAAGGCCGTGAGGCAGCCAGCCAATGGGATGGCTGAAGCCTAGGGCTTCGGAGGGAGGAAGAAGTTTGCCCAGCTCCTCTAAGCATCTCAGGCTGCGTCTGAAAATTTAACTGACAAACACAGATCAACAGGAGAAAAGCCTACACATTTTATCGAATTTTAACACAGACAAGGGAGGCTTCCAAAGAGAATGAAAGCCTGAAGATGTGACCAGAGCAGAAAACTCTTATACCTTTGAGGCCACGAAACAATGAGTTGGTGAGGAATTAACATGACAAAGGGATGTGGGCTTAGGGTAGTAAATGGTGAAGAAGTAACTAGGAAGAAAGAATTGATGTAACAAGGTTTGCTGATGCAGCCTCCTTGACCCTCCCCCGATCTCTGGTGATAAGAACGTCTTCTTTCCCCCTGGTACAGGGACAGTCACTTCACACAGGAGATCTATGACCTAAGACGGGTGAGTGGGAAAGGTCAGAGTGATCTTCCTACTTCTGACACTTTCTCAAACTCCTTCGCTTAAGATATTCAGTATGCCAAGGTGTCTGTATTTCAGGGTAGGAGTCCTGAACCCCAGCGGCACAAAGGTGAAGGTGAGGACCCTAGCCTTTGTTGATCTCCAAGTACAATCAAAAGTGCATTATTTGAGGCTCCTGGGTTGCTCAGTGGGTTAAGCCTCTGCCTTCGGCTCGGGTCATGATCTCAGGGTCCTGGGATCATCGAGCCCCGCCTCGGGGGCTCTGCTCAGTGGGGAGACTGCTTCCCTCTCTCTCTGCCTGCCTCTCTGCCTACTGGTGACCTCTCTGTCAAATAAATAATTAAAATCTTAAAAAAAAAAAAGTGCATTATTTGCTGCGGGGAGCACTCTGGAGCCAAGCAGTTAACCCCGTCAGGAAGGAGTTCACTCCTGATTGCTTCTGCTCTCTAACCTTCCAACATTTTCCAGTTGTTTCTTTCTTTTCTCGCCCCTGGCCCAACCAGTCATCCACTGCTACCCAATTAATATGATCACCAAGTCAGCAGGGAATGCCGAAGCCACAACCGTTCTGATTCTCCTTCGCATGAGTTGAAAACTACTAAAAGCAGAGGTGAGGATGCACGGCTAGCCCGCAGGGCGGGGTAAGAGAGAGTGCCCACCCACGGTTCACATTCCAGCTCTGGGATCTGGAATCTCTGACTTCCTGGGGATGCATGGCCATCCCCGAGGGGAGGGGCTCTGGTGCTCAAGTGAGAGGCTTAGCTTCTGCCTTTGGAAACTGGAGGCTCTGTTGATTTCCTTGCCAAGATCTCATTCTTCAAAATTAGGCTGCTTAAGGATAAACCCGTTGTGAGGAGTGAATGTGGGATCACTTCTCTAAAAGGGACTCCCAGTCTGGCAAGCTCACAAGGTTGATTTAGAAGTGGTCCTTCCAGAAGCAAGAGTCACAGAAACCACTGGGTATGAGATGCTGCACAGGCCACCAGGGTAAGACGAAGACCAGAAAGAGGTTAGTCTCCTGAGCAGGCAGGGACAGGCGTACAAATGAGGGGCAGAGCCATCACCCATCAGGACTCTCTCAGCAGAGCAGTGGGTTTGCTTGGAATAAATACACTAACAGACTGCCTGATGGGTCAGGGAATGCCAGGGAGGACCAGTGTGTGAGCCTTGCGTGAGCCAAGGAGAATTTGCCATATTCCAGAGGGAGAACAGGGGAAAGAAAGGGAAGGCAAAAAAGGAGGAGGAAAAGAGGGAGGATGGGGCAGGGAGAAAGTTTCTCGAATTATCATGGAGGTTATTAAACTGGCAAATACTTGGTATGAGTGAGGTGTGTCTGTGTTTCTGTGTGTCTGTGCACATGTGTATATCTGTATACATGTGTCTGTCTGTGTATATGATATGTGTGTATATATGTGTTTATGTGTCAGTCTATATGTATGATGTGTGTATCTGTATGTGTGTGTTTATGTCTCTATGTGTCTGCATGATGTGTGTGTGTCTATGTACATATGTGTGTGTTTATGTCTCCGTGTGTCTGTGCACATGTGAATGTCTGTATACATGTGTCTGTGTCTGTGTGATGTATGTGTCTGTGTGTCTGTGCACATGTGTATGTCTGTATACATATGTCTGTGTGTCTGTATGATATGTGTGTTTGTGTGTGTGCATTTATGTGTCTATGTGTCTGTATGATGTGTGTGTATCTGTGTGTGCATGTGTAGGTCTGTATACATGTGTCTTTTTGTGTCTGTGTGTGTATGATATGTGTGTCTGTATGATATGTGTGTCTGTGTCTGTATGATGTGTCTGTGTACATGTGTATATCTGTATACATGTGTCTGTATGTGTGTGTCTGCGTGTGTTTATGGCTCTATGTGTCTGTATGATGTGTGTGTGCACATGTGTAGGTCTGTGTACACGTGTCTGTGTATCTGTATGTGTGTGTCTGTACGTTTGTGTTTGTCTCCTTGTGTCTGTATCATATGTGTGTATATGCATGTGTTCATGTTTCTCTGTGTCTGTGTGCATGTGTACGTCTGTATACATGTGTGTGTCGGTATGATGTGTGTGTCTGTGTGTCTGTGCACGTGTCTGTCTACATGTGTCTGTGTGTGTATGTCTGTATGTGTGTGTGTGTGTGTGTGTCTATGCACGTGTATATGTCTGTATACGTGTGTCTGTGTTTGTATGTATGTTTATGTCTCTATGTGTCTGTATGTTGTGTGTGTCTATGCACATGTGTATGTCTCTATACATGTGTATGTGTGTGATGTGTGTTTGTGTGTGTGATGTGTGTGTCTATATACATGTGTGTGTCTATATACATGTGTCTGTGTGTGTCTGTATGATGTATGTGTCTGTGAGTGTGTGTGTATGCATCTTTGTGTCTGTGTGTGTGTTTCACACCACGTTGATGTGACACACAATCCAATCCAGCTGATGTGGATTCAGAGGCTTGAGGCAGAGACAGAAGACCACGCAGACGTCTCTCGGGAATAAGCAGGAGCTCGGAGAGCAGTCTGACGAGACGGTGGGCGGGGCAAGACTGAGCCAAGTGCACCCAGGCCCTGGGCGGGGGAGCCGTGCTGACATCTGGTGTCCACACCTAGGTCCTGGGCGGGGGAGCCGTGCTGACATCTGGTGTCCACACCTAGGTCCAGCTGCGGCCTTATAACCCACCACAGACAGCAGTGGGGAGCGGGGACTGGGGAGAACCATCTACATCCTTCATTAACATCTTTCATCACAACTATTTCCGTTAGTTATGCTTCTTAATAAATGTTTGTGATAAAAGCACTGGTCCCATATTTTAGATATTTTTAGGAGCATGGAATTGAGGGAAGTAGGCCATTGAACAGCAACAAAATTTATTTGCTTGAGTTAATTTAAGAAAAAATATGTCATGTAATTTTAAAGAAGATTTTATGTATTTATTTGACACACACAGAGAGAGAGCACGAGCAGAGGGAGCAGCAGAGGGAGGGAGAGGCTGACTCTCCACTGAGCAGGAAGCCCGATGTGGGTCTCAACGCCAGGACCCTCAGATTACAACCTGAACCAAAGGCAGATGCTTAACTGACTGAGCCACCCAGGCACCCTTGTGTCATAATGTTTTTGAATGATAGTTAACATCTATGCAGCCCCTGCTTCAAGGCAGAAAACTGAATCCTTACTGGAACCATACTTGCAGATATTATTACCCTTCTGTTCCCAATAGAGAAACGGAGGCAAAGGGAGTACCCAGCCCAAGGCCACATAGCTAGAAAGTATCAAAACTGGGATTTAGGCCCAGACTGTCAGGTTCCAGGATGCAGATGCTTAGCTACGTGGTCCTGCCACGTGGTCCTGCCTAAGAACCAGGGCTTCTAAGCAGCAGTGAACAAGGAGGAGTATGCTGTCCAGAGTCAATGGCAGAGGCCAAAGCTGCAAAAGCAGTGAATCAGAGTAAGAGTCAAGGTTAACCCAGGAGGGCTTCCTAGTGGAAATGGATTTGAAGTCAGCCTGAAGGAAAGTTATCCAAAACAGGCACCCACCAGGGCAGGCATTCCTCCCTGGCTATAGAGCGTGGTCGGGGGAGCACAGATCCTGGTACCTAATAGGACATCTCCATGGAAATCACCACTCACTAGTTTTTCACTATTTAAACTAGGAAGAAACAAAATTCAGGCTAAGCACCAATGCTGGTAAGGGTGGAGGAGAAAAATGGCTATCCCGTTGCCTGTGGCACAGTAGACGGACACAACCTTATTGAGATGTAATCATGTGATCTGGCAATATAACTCAAAAGCTATACAAATAATAGTGCTTTTCAGCCACTCATTTTACTTCTAGGAGTCTATCTTGGAAAACACATCGAGAACATGAAGGGAAAGGAACTATGTGTGTGAAAATGTTCACTGAGACAATATTTACAGGAACAAGGTAATAAGACGGGGTAAATAAATTTCCAGCATTCGGGATGTGTTTAGGAAGACTGTTAACATTCCAACATTAACATTGGTTATAAAGATAATTGTGAATGCCACGAGACAACATACAGAATGTGAATGAATACTCTTTTTAAAAAGTAGATGGAGGGGTGTCTGGCTGGCTCAGTTGGTTAAGCAAATGGGTCTTGATTTTGGCTCAGGTCAGGATCACAGGGTCATAGTATCAAGCCCATGTGCTAAGCGTGGAGCCTGCTTAAGATTCTCTCTCTCTCCCCCTCTCCCTCTAAGATAGATAGATAGATAGATAGATAGATAGATGTAAATATATGTACATATCCTTATCCCCATAAAAACACAGCTAGTTCTTTCTTTCAGTGTGTTTTTTTTTTTTGAACAATTAGTGGTAACAAGGATATCTATCAACCTGAACAAATAATTAGGACACAATAATAGGAATGTCAGGGGTTTTATTCTCCCTTTGGTAGTTTCTCTTTGTCAAATTAATATAGTATGATAATAATATAATAAGATTCATTTTTTAGCAAGCCAAAAGAGTAAAGAGGGGAGACCCCCTCCTGTTGGCATGGGTGCCACACACTCACCGTGAACACCTTCTCGGGGGTCCCCTTTGCCCTCATGTTGGTGTCGTGGACACGCTTGAGAATCATCCAGGCTTCATCATGTTTGCCCATCTGGTAAAAGCAAGGAAAGAGACATAAGAAATCCTTTACTGACAAGGGGTAGAAACCCCATGGGGGGGCGTCCAACCCTAAGTGTGAGGTGATTAGACTTGGACACACTGCCACCCAGGGCTTGGGAAGGATTGGGACAAGTCTCTGTCCCCAGCCCATCTTGGAAGGATACTAGGGTAATGCCTCTGAGGTGTATACACACTATTCCCATTCCACAGTACAACACGCCTCGTTGTAAGGTCGAGTGACTGCTGGGTGGGATCCACGTGCCTCCCTGACCAGAGAAAGCAAAGAAGCAACCTGTTATGGATTGTGTCCCCATAGCCCCAGAGACCTCGGAATAGGATCCTGTTTAGAAACAGGGTTGCCATAGATGTCATTAAGATGAGGTCATACAGGAGTGGGGTGGGCCTCTAATCTAGTTCGACTGGTGTCCTTATATGAAGCCAGCATGTGAATACAGAGACACGGCAGGCCAGTGCATGAGATGACACAGACAGGAAGCCAAGTGAGTCCCAACAAAGCACTGGAAGCTGGAAGGGGCAAGGGAGGACTCCCCTACAGACTCCGAGGGAACGCAGCCCTGCAGACACCCTGATTTTGGACATCCAGCCTCCAGAACTGTGATGCTATTTCTGTTCCTTGAAGCCACTCTGTTGGTGACAAAATCCTTTGTCCTAGCAGCCCTAGAAAACTCACACACCACAAAGGGTAAATTCGTGAGAGATCCCTGGTTAAAGAAAAACTCCCTGCGGCGTCTGTTCCTGACAATGGGACACAAGGGAATTTGACAAGGACGATCACTCTGTAGAAAGATCTAGAAGGAGACATATGAGTGGACTCGGAATTGGAGGTGTAGGAGCCTTTGAGTCCTATGGCTCCTCTGCAAACCCAAGCGGCCCCCCAGGTTGGAAGGACTCTTCTCTCAAGACACCAGGAGCAGCTTTCCAGTGGGGAGGGGTCCAGGATAGTCAAGAGTCCTGATGGGCTTGGGGGGCAACGCACATTTTCCCACAGATCTCACCGTAGCAACTTGAGAAAACATCCCACAGCTTTGAAGATCTTCCGGAGAGAGGGGGTGCTGGAAGCAGCCTCAGGAGGCCCCCTCCGCCTCTGACAGTCTATGAATCCAGGCTGTGCAGCCATCACAGACGGCACTAAAGCCGGAAGTAACAATGGTCCGGGCGGGCTGACATGTGGATGGTGTGCAACATGCAAGCTGGAGTGGGGGCAGCCGGAGGGCCATCGGTCTCACACAGGGTGGGGATGGGGGTCACTGACTCACCTCCAGCAGGAACCTCGGGCTCTCTGGCATGAACTTCAGAGCCACCAGGGACACGGTGCAGGGCAGCGCACAGATGATGACAAACACTCTCCAGCTGTGGTAGTGGTAATTGGTGCCCATGCTGAAGCCCCAGCCTGTGGAGAACAGTCAGAGGATTTCTGACATGACCTTATAGTGACCTTAAAACACCAGCTCTCAAAGGAGGGCACAGAGCCTCACCCACAGAGCAGGTTAAAATGCAAACCTCTGACTGTTCCCAAAGCTTCTGAGGCAGAAGTCTGGAACAGGCATGGGAATGTGCATCTCAACAACTCCCAGGGCTGGCCAGGCCTGACATTTATAGGGCCTTGGGTGGCATCCCCTATTTCTCAAGCTAACAAACTGTCAATAACGAATGTTCTCTTCCCTTGCCTTGACAAATAAGGATCTGGAAGGCCAGCTGGTGACCTATCCTTTAGAGACCCCTTTCATTTCTTCTCCTGGTCCCTTCCTCCAAGTGAGGGGCCTCGTGCTCATACAGGTGAACCCATCACACTCCACCACAGTGAGAATAGGTGTCCTGGTCACGATTCCTAGAGTTTAGTGGAATTCTTGGGTTCTGAGTACCCAGAGCATGATTTGGATGGAAAGGAACCCTGAGGTGATCGTACCTCAGGGACCTCTTGCCTTCTAGGAAGGAATGCCAGATCAGGGCCTTAGGACCGTGGGGTTCCCTCTTCCCACGTCAAAGGGCAATACCAGCTCCAGGTGATTCTAATGCCAAGGGTTCGAGACCACACTCTGAAAAGTGCCATCAGTCATAATATAGGCATACCTCAATTTATTGTGCTTTGCAGATTTTGCAGTTTTTACAAATTGAAGGTTTGTGGCACCCCTGGGTCAAGCAAGTCCACTGGCGTCATTTTTCCATCAGCGTTCACTTACTTTATGCCTCTTTGTTACATTTTGGTAATATTCAAAATATTTCAGACTTTTGCATTATTGCATTTGTTATGGTGATCTGTGATCAGTGATTACTACTTGCCAGAGGCTCAGATGATGGTTAGCATTTTTTAGCAGTAAAGAATTTTTTTAATTAAGGTATGTACATTTTTTTTAGATGTAATGTTATTGCACACTTACTAGACTCCAGTTTGGTATAAATATAACTTTTAGACGCACTGGGAAAACAGATCATTCATCTGATAGTTGCTTTATTGCCGTAGTCTGAAGCCAAACCCATCATATCTCCAAGGTATGCCTACATTAATTTTTTTTTTTTAATTTTAAAAAGACAGGGCTTCTACATTCAAATGCATTCTATCATCATGGAAATGAAGATAGGATTAGCTCCTAATTAGCATTCATCCTTGAAAGCATTTTTTTTTTTTGAGATTTTATTTATTTGAGAGAGACAGAGTGTAAGAGAAAGCAAACCTAAGTGGCAGGGGACGTGTGGTGGAAAGACAGAGGGAGAGAGAGAGTCAGATTCTCTGCTGAGCAGGGAGCCCAATGCAGGACTCGATCCCAGGACCCTGGCATTATGACCTGAGAAGAAAGCAGATGCTTAACTGACTGAGCCACCTAGGCTACCCCTTGAAAGCATTTCTAAAATACATTTTTAGAAATTGCCTCTGGATCTGCAAAACATTATTTCAAATATCCTCGTGGGTCACAAATTCCCTCTTTTAAGGAATGGGTAGCACCACGGAAAGAGCCTCGATTTTCACAGTCACGGGGATCAGAGTACAAATCCTGGCTCCCTGTGTTGGGGGTTTTCACAGCTATCGACAGCAGATAACATCACCATCACAGATTTGCTAAGTGCAAAACCTTCTGACAGCCAATAATAATTCCTCTGCTTTGAGGGTAGATTTTATTTGCTTAGAAACAGCTACATGATATTCAGTGCCAAAGTTATTGACTAAAATAGATGAGTATCAGCAACAAAATAATTGTTTAAAAAAAAATCCAAGGTTATGGAATGCCTGGGTGGCTCAGTCAGTGAAACATCGGACTCTTGATTTTGGCTTAGGTCATGATCTCAGAGTTGTGAGGTCGAGTCCCACATGGGGCTCCACGCTCAGTGGGGAGTCTGTTTGAGATTCTCTCTTCCTCTCCTTTTGCCCCTCCCCCCAATCCTACTCTCTAAATCAATCAATCAATCAATCAATCAATCAATAAAAATAAAATCTTTTAAGAATAAATGAAACAAGATAGAATCAGGAGGGAGACAAACCATAAGAGACTCTTAATCTCACAAAACAAACTGAGGGTTGCCAGGGAGAGGGGGGTAGGGAAAGGGTGGCGGGGTTATGGACATTGGGGAAGGTATGTAGTATGGTAAGTGCTGTGAAGTGTGTAAACCTGGCGATTCACAGACCTGTACCCCTGGGGCTAATAATACATTATATGTTAATTTAAAAAATAATAAAATAAAATCTTTTAAAAATAAACAAATAAATGATCAAATGATCCCAGGTTATACAATGACTTGGTTTTCTCACATGCTCTCCCTGGGGCTTGTTGGTTTTCGTTTGAATGAAAAGAAAACCTTTCCTTTCTCCTGACAGCAGCACTAGACAGGGAAGATAAAACCATAGTACTATTTACACATTTCCCTGCTCATGTCCAAAAGCTACTGTGGAAGAATTAGAAGTCAAGTTGATCAAAACTACATAGCAGTCAAACTCAGGTGGATAATGAGGAAAGGAGAGAAGAAGTGGGTATGTTTATAAAGTATGCTGCCTAAGACAAATTTTTCTTTATGGTAATATGTGTAAATTATCCCAAATACATTATTTCCTCATGCCTCTGCGGTTTTTATGGTGATCTTAATAATCTGCATTTATTGCATTCATGAGGTAGTCTTTGGGACCTTAAATTAAATAAAATTAAACAGCGCACTGCTTCCAAATATATGGAACAACTATTAATTTGGAAACAGGGATGGCTCTGTTCACTGATCTTTGAGCTTGTCCTACTTTTCTCTGTCAGGATTTCACAAACAGCTGGTGGTGCTGAACACAATAGGCATTAATCTTCCATAATATATCCAATTTTTTTCTGGGTTGTGACCAGGAAAACATTCTGACTTTTATAATTTTCTTTCTCAATGACTCAGTCACCCAAACTCCCGGGGCCAAGACCTCCCATCATTTCATCCCTGCAAAAGCAATTAAATGGGTTGCATAAGCCGTACACAAACACCAGTCTCCTTTCTGTAGTTACCCTGGCATTTGTCCCTGCTGAGTGGAGGGGTGTTAGAGCATTAATGTCTTGGGCACATTGAGAAATATTATCAAATGTCTGGTTCAGTCTGGACGAAACATCTGGTCCTGGTAAAATGACGCTTAAAGTAAATAATCACTCCTGTTAGACTGTGATTCTAGTCTATCATGTTTCTCGGGTGGGTCCCCCCTCCCTGCCCAGCTAGTGCTTGTTTCAACGAAGCCTAATTGCCCAAGAGCCTTCACTCTTTAAAAGGGACATAAAAGGGGCACCTGGGTGGCTCAGTGGGTTAAGTCTCTGCTTTTAGCTCAGGTCATGATCCCAAGGTCCTGGGATCGAGCCCCGCATCGGGCTCTCTGCTTGGGAGCAGGGAGGCTGCTCCCCCCTCTCTCTCTTTCTGCCTCTCTGCCTGCTTGTGCTCTCTGTCAGATAAATAAACAAATAAACCTTTTTTAAAAAGGGGGGGGTACATAAAAGTCACAGATTTCATATGCAAACAGGAGAAACATCCTATCTCTTTGGGGTAAAATATTGAATCACAAGCCCTGATGTCAGCCAGCAGTGACCAGCAACCAGCAACGTGGCCCCTCTGCCATGGGCATCCCATTCAGTCTTGGCCAACACGCTTCCAACCTGATTCTTTGTATCGCTTTCTTAGTAACCATACCCCAGACATGGGTGTGTGCTTGTGTGTGCAAAGCAAAGTGAAAAGGTGATGCAGAAGGTAATGACTATTGTGAGTGGCCCCTGTCATAACACCCGGCACCTTGTGGCCTCCACCATCTGGCAGACATGTGGCCTGGGTGGGACAGACCTCCCCCACCCCAATCCGTGCAGGATTTGAGGAAGAAAGTATCCAGACACCAAACCAATCCGGACCCAGCATCCTCTGGGGTGTAGTTGAGGATGGGCATATGACCTAAGCTGAGCCAGTGAGCATCTCCCTGGTCCCGCGTGAGGGCAGGCTTCCCTTGGGGAGCAAGCAGTCTGCAAATAGGTCGCTGACATTGTTGATGCTGCAGGAACGGAAGCTAGCTCGAGTGCCAGAATTGTTTTAAACATACTCTCAACATTCCCCTTTGCATCCCAGGAATTACTGAGCATGACGGCTGGCATGAGCTCTACATTTTGCTTCCTTCCCTCTTCACGCCAGACAAGATACAGCGACTTGTCCACAGTCACACAGCACCGCTATTTTGACTCTGCTTTTATTAAGATTTTATTTGTCCCCCACACCCCCAAAAAATATTTTTTTACTCAATTTAAATGTGGAAATAGTTTCTTAGCACTCATTCATTGGGGCCAGTTAACAGTTGTAAATAATATAGCAAGAATCAGGGGAGGATAAGCGATTCCTCTGACCCATATAACCAACAGCACAATGCATGGAGTGTACTGTGTGTGTAAAGTGTGCCTTCGGGTGAAGGGCAGAGTGCAGAAATGATGTTAGTTAAGGGTAATATGATTTTGTATCTAAAATGATGGAGAACTGCTTTTGGTGACAGGATTATCTGGAAAATGCTTCAGCTGTTTATTTCATTATTCCCATTCTTATTTCCTCTCTGTTACTTGTACAAAACCCGGTGGGTTCTCAAAGACTAGATAGGGCAAAGATTACTTTTCCCAAATCCATTTCCTCTACTTTCTCGCACACAGCAAGACTACATGGCCAAGGGTCCCTGGCAGTAGGGGCGATCGTATTACAGATTTGGGGTCCGTGGGTTGTAAGTAGAGAGGACAGGGTCCACTTGGCAGTCCATTCTTCAGAACCTCCCATGTACAACTGCCTACGGTCTTTCTCCAAGCAGAGACTTTAGTCACATGGAGGAAGGAGTCTGAGCCCCAATATTACTGATGGAGGAAAGCCACCTGCAGATCAAAATGTTCACCCTACTTTACAAGTGGGGAAACTTTTATTGTGTTAAATCACTGAGATTTCAGGGTTTGTCAGATTACCAGCATAATGCACCCAGGGTCACATTAACTAATAGAGTAGGCATTGTCTACACCAAAGCTTCTTCTTAAAGATGATGGAGACTCCATCACCTCAGAATACACAAAGAGGATAAGATTTCAAACAAGGACAGCAAGGAGTTCCATGCGTAGAGAAGCACTGGTTAGCTTCAGGGCGGTTGTCTGTAGGATTCTAAATGAGAACAAAGCCTACACCCATGATCGTTGGTTTATCGAAAAAAACTTTCAAGGATGCTAATGTGCATTTATTGCCCAGGACGCTCAAAAGACATAATAATCAAATTCAAAACTGCTGCCTTCTCCCTACTTTACTCTTAACAAAACCAATTGTGAAAGTAAGCATTGCCAGGTCTCTGTCCAGAAAATCCGGTTTTTGCAATTACCCAGGATAATAAAATTGTCCCGGCTGAATCCAAGACCTTGTCTGTAAGGGTTCCTCCACTTCTGTGGCCAAACAAGAGTGACAGCAGGCACTAGAGTAGAAAGTACACAAGAGCTCTGCATGGGGGCAGGAGGCAGGCAGAGCATCAAGATCCAAGGTCATGCCAGGGACGTGACCTTGACAAAGTCATTAACATCTCTTGGCTTCTGTTACATCATCTATTAGATGGGGTCCCTGAAGCCTAACTGCCTAACTTGCCTGGGGGAGGAGGGCTGGGGAGATATAGATCAACATTCTTTCAAATAAAAGGAAGAAAAGAAGATGAGGGCCTGGGTGGCTCAGTGGGTTAAAGCCTCTGCCTTTGGCTCGGGTGATGATCCCAGGGTCCTGGAATCGAGCCCCACATCGGGCTCTCTGCTCAGCAGGGAGCCTGCTTCCTCCTCTTTCTCTCTCTCTGCCTGCCTCTCTGCCTACTTGTGACCTCTGTCAAATAAATAAATAAAATCTTAAAAAAAAAAAAAGAGGAAAAGAAGAAAGGAATGGAGAGGGAGGGAGGGAGAAAGAACAGATTGTATTATTTCCAGAGAGATGTGTGTATTGAATTAGTGAGGTGTCTCCAGGTTTGGAAGTTCCATAGAAAGATCGAAGTCATATAAGGGAACCGTGTGTGAGTATGGGGAATGATGCTAAGGACAGGAGATGTTGTTGGAGGCAGGTACCATAGTAACATGGGCCCCTGGGCTATGCAAAGGCTGGGCACTCACCATAGTGTGGAATGATGGTCCAGGCCATGGCAGACGCGTAGATACCCCCCGTCATCCAGAAGATGCCCAGCCAACTAAGGTGTTCTCCTCGCTTCTCCCGAGATAAGAATTCAGAAAAATAGGCAAAAACAATGGGCAGGGAACCCCCAATCCTGCATAAAGAAAATGCCAAAAAGAGAGAATCGAGTCATATGCTAAAAATGGTCATAACAGAAGCCTCATTGCCTTATACCCCACCCTTGTGAATTTGAAAGACCGGCCAAGGCAGGGTCAGGTTTATTTGACCTTAAACACTGACTTTACAACCTTTTTCTAAGGTTTAACCTTGACATAATATCTTTGAAGTCAAACACAAAACTTAGTCCAAGGTTTTCTGGGAGTACCACTGAGAGCTCGAGTAGCAGGGTGCATGGAACCCTGGCATGCCAGGGTCCAGCAAAGCCCTACATGTACGTACCCTATGCCTGAGAGGAGTCGGCAGAAGAGGAAGGCTCCGTATCCCTGCACGAAGGAGGAAAGAGAGGCGAAGGAGGCATTGAGGGCCAGAGACATACTGAGGACTCTCTTCCTCCCCAGCTTATCAGCCAGGCCCCCCAGGACGAAGGCCCCGGCCATCATTCCTAGGTAGACTATCAGCCCTGAAGGAGTGGGGTGAAGAGAGAGAAGAGAGGGAGGAAAGAAGAGACAAGACATTAGAAACCATGCAATGTGCTAGAAAATCCGATGCCTATTTTTATGCATTCTAGAAATCCCGTGTCCCAGACATAAAAGGTGGACTCCAACAGATGTTCGCAGCAAATTGGAAGTGCTATACAAATTCAAATTCTTAAGAATGTTATCCAAAAAAATAGCCTCACAGATTGATACATATGTGCACATCCTAAAATAAATCAACCATAGCTCAGTCTGATGCACCTTTCTTGAAGATGGGTCTTATATGCATAATCTGCAGAAGGCAGTGTTGTCATTTTATTTTTAAGCAAAAAAGAGTGTTTGTGTTATAAAAATCCCTACCTGTAGGGTAAGTTTAAAGAGAGAATTTCCAGGAAAAAAAATGGCCAAAAGGGTGTAAGGTACATGGTAAGGAAGAAAAAAGTACAAGCGTAAAACAGCAATTACCAACAAGCCTGGCTATTTTGTTACTCCCAAAAGAGACCTCCTTCATGCTATAACCTATATTCAGCTTCCTTAGGGGAGTGCAGAAGAGACTAGCAATGAGCCTTCCTTTCTTTAACATATGCAACCTATATTTGCCTGCTAATAATAAGATCAGTTCATTTAAGATATCATATATTGTTGTTGACATGTTTATGGTCTTCCAGTGAAAGTCAGCACCCTCACAGACATGGCCTATCTCCAGAAGCACACGGACAACTCCTTCCTGCTAAATATCGAGCTTTTACTAATTATCAACAATGGTGCTGAGTGCATACGTGATTTACTCTACCTGTGAAGGAAACTTTGCAGACCATCCTTCACCAGGAGAAAATAACTGGATGCAAACTATGGAAGAATCCTTTCCCCAGCCTTAACTGTAAATCGAATGAACTATCTTTCTCAGAAAGGAAGCCTCTGGACCTGCAGATGCTTTATTTATGCAGATGTGTGTCAAAAAGGGCCAACATAAAGCAAAGAGCTTCAATTAGCTGGTTAATGAACTTGAAGCTGGTCCCCAAAAGGAAAGATTTGACTACGATCTGTTTTATCTTCCCCATGACAGAGTTCCTTCTTTTATCATCTGATTCTATGAGATGAAAAGAAATTTTAACTTTGGTGTTGTCAACAGTCTTCACAAAGATTTTCTTCACTCACCTGGGTTGTAACTCTTAGCCTTATGCTATGGAAGATACTATTTCCTTTTACATTTCCCTCTATGCTGTTACTTCATGGAATATGTCTAGGGGTCTACAAAGTATCTATTAAATGTCTATTACTAAGTAAGCATTCTTGTAGTTACTGGGGTTACAGTGGGGTCCAAACACATGAAAATCCCTGGCTTCACAGAGCTTACATTCCAGTTGGGGGAAAGAGATAATAAATAAATGAGTAAAATATACAGTTTGTGGGTGACTGATAAGAGTTCTAGAGAAAAATAATATGAAGGAGGGAAACAGGAGGAACCAGGGTAGGAGGTGGCAATTTTAAAGAAGATGGTTCAGGGAATCCTCTCTGAGTGGGACATTCGGGAAAAGACCTGAAAAAAGTCAACCATGGGGATGTCTAGGGGAAATTGGTGAGCCCATGCTCCTGGTTCTGCCATTTCTCTGCATCCTTGGAGGACCCACAGAGAAGTAATAGGGTGAGGGTCCCCCCTCCACCCTATTTCACCAGTCTCCCAACTCAGAAAATGTGATGAGTAATTTCCCACTAATATTAGGTCACCAACACTTGTGTTTCAGAAAATGAGTCAAGACTTGCAAATACAACTCATATTATGTGTCATGCTGTGTCGTAATAATGTGTGGGTCAGTGTGCCCTGCTAGACTATGAGTCTATCAACGATCCAACCCTGACCAACAAACGGTCTCTAACATCTAGTTCCCTGCAGACTTAATCATGCTCAGTTCTTAGCCATTGTGAGTCGTGTCCAGCAGGACTGCCTTACTCATTGATGGAGGCTTACATCTATCTTCTGCTGCCATGACCCATGCCCACCACATAAGCCTGAGTGAGGGTCAGGCTGCAGCCTCCCTGTTACTTTTACCTGGTGGTTCCAGTCCACACAACTGGCTTTGTGCCTGGTCCTGAGATCCTGATCTCCATGTTGGTTTCCAATTAGCATCTGATACCCCAACTGATTGGAAAAGATTCTGTCCATGGCTAACCATGTCTTCCCTAGGAAAGAACTGGATTCTACTTCCTCTGACTTGGTAACCCACTTAACATGATGGCCATAGTCAGGAGCCTCGTATCTGAGATGCCCTGTCCTTTTTCCCCTTTTAGATGGACCACAGGGATGTCACCACCAACCCAACATAAAGTAGGATTTCATATAAGCCCTTGTTCTTGGGAATTTAGATTTCTAGACCAGAGCAGAGAGGGAACATTTCTTTCCAAGTTAGGTCTGTTCAGCTTCCAAACTTTGTTGGCCTCAGTTCAACTCCTTGTCAAGAATTCCCGATACCCCCATTCATCTTAAAGAATGATACTCTCATGATACATGGTCAATAACATTTGGGATAAAGAAATAGATGTTGAAGAAAGGAAGGGAGGAAGGGAGGGAAAGAGTCCTGCCCAAATTACAAAGCAAATGTTACAGGTGCTTTAAATTGGTGAGTAATATGGCAATAGATCATGAGAGCCTAATATATCACATCATAGCACCAAGATAGCACACACAGAGTGAGCCCCCGCCATTAGCCTGGCTCCCTTGAAGCATCTCAAAGGCATTGTTGGTCCCACTTAATGCTCGCAACAACCCAGTAGATACTAGTGTTCCTGCTTGATAAAGGAAGAAACTGATTCACAGAGAGTCAAAGTGGTTCCCCAAGGTCACATACTAGTGGGAGTACCAAGATTCTGATCTGGGAATTCCAACCTCAGAGCTGACGTTTTAACTACTACGCTTTACTGTTCTTTATAGATAAGCACCAAACAGATCTCTTGGCTCTGTATTAAGTTTAATCTTTCCTTGTTTGCTCATCTCCAGAATGGCTTGCTAAGTGGGGCCTGGTTCCTTCCTTTCAAGGCGTTAAACAAAACATATAATGATCATCTCCTGATGAGAAACAATGTTCCAATAAAGGCATGTGCTGGGCATTATATAAACACAGAGAAGGAACACAGTCTGGATACACTTTGCTCAATGTGGGAAAGTTTCCAAAAGAAGTCATTGCGCTGTGGGTGGAGGTCATAGAGAAGCTGGTCAGGTTTCCATCTTGGTGGTGGGGCAAGTGCGTCCCAGGCAGGGGCAGGCAGCAGGTGCAAAAGACAGAGAGGCAAAAAGAACACTTGATATGTTTGGGCAGTGGCGCCCAAGTAGTTCAGTGTGAGTAGAGCAGAGTGCACATGGGGGAACCTGGTGAGGCACAGAGGTGAGACAGTAGAGCGGAGACCACCTCATAAATGGCTCGTGTGTGTGTGTGTGTGTGTGTGTGTGTGTGTGTGTGAGAGAGAGAGAGAGAGAGAGAGAGAGAGAGAGAGAGAGAGAACATGTATGCATCTTTGGATGCATGCACATGTAGTTATGCGTGTGCACGGGGCTGTCTGCATCACGTGTGTGGACCTATACATGGGGAGGAAGGGAGATGAGAAATCAAAGGAGTGGTCAGGAGATTGGCTAAGAACTATCTGCACACTCCTTACCTTGGTCCCCCTCCAGAGAAAAACACTAGCAGCCAATTAAAGTTTAGTTTCCTTTTCTCAATAAAACTATCCTTAGCACTTCTCAAATGTTACTGCGCACACATAAATCATGGGAGGATCTCATTAAAATCATATTTTGATTCAGCAAGTCTGGTGTGGGGCCCGAGAGTCTGCATTTCTTTTTTTTAGTTGAGAGAGGCAGAACACATGCAAGCCAGGGTAGGGGCAGTGCAGAGGGAGAGGGAGAAAGAGAATCTTAAGCAGGCTCTGTACCCGGTGTAGAGCCCTCTGAGATCATGACCTGAGCCAAAGTCAAAAGTCAGATGCTCAACTGACTGAGCTAACCAGGCACCCCTGAGATTCTGCATTTCTTCTTTTTTTTTTTTAAGATTTTATTTATTTATTTGAGAGACAGCGTGAGTGAGAGAGAGAATGAGGCAGGCAGAGAGGCAGAGGGAGAAGGAAAAGCAGACTCCCAGCTGAGCAGGGAGCCCGACATGAGGCTCGATCCCAAGACCCTGAGATCATGACCTGAACTGAAGGCAGACCCCTAACTGACTGAGCCACCCAGGTGCCCCCAGATTCTGCATTTCTAACAAGGCTGGTGTTGCTGATCCATGGACCACACTCTGAACAGCGGGAGGCCGTAGCACACGCATCTTCTTAGAAGCGCAGTAAGGGGTAGTGATGAGAATCCCAGCCATAGAACCCCCAAATCTCCTTAGCTGGTTGTGAGATTTGGGAGGAAATTCTCACACCCTCTAAGGGCCTTCCCACCACACGTCTAAACTGAAGACTAGATCATTTCCAAGCTGCCTTCCTACTCATCTGTCTTTTAAAAATATAAATCAGGGGCGCCTGGGTGGCTCAGTGGGTTAAAGCCTCTGCCTTCAGCTCAGGGCATGATCCCAGGGTCCTGGGATCAAGCCCCGAATCGGGCTCTCTGCTCAGCAGAGAGCCTGCTTCCCCCTCTCTCTCTCTGCCTGCCTCTCTGCCTGCCTCTCTGCCTGCTTGTTATCTCTGTCTGTCAAATAAATAAATAAAATCTTTAAAAAAATATATATATATAAATCATGAACATTGATGTTGTGTGGATTTCGCAGGAAGCACATGTTCAGAGTTTAAATGTAAACCCAGACACACATGCTTGATTTAAACTATCGTGAATGCTACAGGAGACATGTGTAGGGACCATACGTGGCCAGGGACCAAAAGTAGCTCCTAGGTCACCAGAGTGCAATCTTGGCCATGAACATTGGGTCAGTTACTAAACTATCGTCACTCAGCCCCGAAACCACCCTTCCAGCCCCTAGTTTGTCCACCAACACCTGTGCATTGCCCACCAGGCGCTGCTAGGCCTTGCCAATAGGGGGCACTAGAGAGAGACAGGGACCGAGGGTCGTGCGCTTTCTGTTCCCATGAATTCCACCCACGCCTTGATCACCAGGCAGCAGCAATACCGTGCCGCACGGGAGCGGCTGGATCCAATTAGCAGAAGCAGCCACATCCTGTCCTCCCCTCCTCTCCCACACCAACACCAGCCAGCAAGGGTCCCCTCTCTAAAGATCTGAGTTAGAGCTCCGTGAGCTCCCTTCTCTGGGCTTTTGAGGTATGATAATTCCATTCTCTTCCCTTTATTCCCCTAGTCCCAGGTGGCAGCTGCTGGTGCTTGCCCTCACTATCTCAGTGTACTTTATAAACACGGTGCGCTCACCCCACTCATCATTTTTTATATTAAATTCTCTCTGTTCCAATAACTAGTTATGAGTTGTGTCTCCTGACTACGCCCTGACCGAGGCAGACACGTCAGCAAACTGATGCAGCACAGAGATTGGATATTGAGTCCAACTCCTTCGCTTTACTAGCTGAGGATGCCGAGCCCCACATCAGGGCAGAGACTCTCCTGGAAACTCCCTGCTGGTTCAGGAACTGCTGGCACCATGCTTCTGGGCTCCTAGCCCTGAGCCTGGTGCTACTGTCCAAGGCAGAAGAAGAACTAGAAAAAACAGTAAGAGTTCTTCAAAATGCCGTTGCAGGGGATCAGAATATGACTCCCCCCCACCCCCAAACGTGCTGCTTTGGTCTAAGGATTATTTTGAGCTGAAGACGGTTGAGAAACAGCAGACCCCAAGGGAAAGCTCTCTGCCCTCCTGCACATTTGCCTAAAAGCAGGCTTAGGCTTTTAATCACTGCAGGCACTTGCCAGCCCAGAGACAGCACCAAGAGGGACCCACAGAACAATCCTTCCTAAACAACCTTGTCTTCTGTGAGTTTGCCCCGTTTGCCATTCTGGGAATCCTACCAGCCTTTTCCTTCATCTCCTTCTTTCCCCTACAAATATACTGCTCTTCGTGAAGTTGGTAAGACCAAAGTCTTAGCCATCCCTTTGAATGACTCCTGTGTCTGGGCACTGCACGTGCTTATAAACTGTTTTTCTCTTGTTAATCTGTCTTTTGTCAGTTTAATTCACAGGGCCTGCAGCCTGGAACAGCTGAGGGAGGAAGGTTTTTCTCCTCTGCACTTGTTGGCAGGCTCTGACAAGGAAGAATGGGAGGAAAAAGGGCAGATCCACAGAGAAGAGAGATATACAATTAACAATGCCTCTGTTCTATTAAATTCATTTAAAATCTGTCTTTAGCAGAGGAAATTAAGACAATAAATTTGGATAATTGAAATGCAATGGAGTTATCAAAAATTACTTTAGCACGAAGCAGATAAGGGACTAGCTAGAAAACTGGAAACCCTATCATTTTTCAGTTCCACTCCACAAGCTCGCTGGCAATATTAAGGAAATGCCCCCCAATACACGAGCTTTTTAAGGAAATTAAAAATGAAAACTGTTACTTGCAGAGTAGGGTGGGAGGGGGATGAAGGAGGTAGATGTGGGAGGGTGAGAAGGGCTTTTAATCCGTGATAACACTGCAGAGGAAATGAAATATGCCTCCGTGGAAGGAGGAGGAACCCACACAGAGGAAGAGCTTGAAAGCAAGATGATCCGGCTGTGGGTCCTGGTTCTGGGATTTACCCACGGCAAGACCATGTGCAGCCCATTCAGCATCCTTGATCATTGCTCCTTCTTCGTAAAAGCCAGGTGCTGGTCTTGCAGGGTTGTTAGGCTGACATGGGATTACAGCTGATTGAAAGTACCTAGCAGGATGCCCGGCACAAAGTAAATGCACAATTAATAAAAGTTGCTACTGTGGTTATGAGCAGGGCTGCAGAGAACTGGCTGAAACCTCAGAAAGCCACAGGATTAGAAAAATGAAAATAAGTTGGTGGTATTTTAAAATCAAACCAACCATATATGAAAGGACAGAGACTAGCAGAAGAAACTTATTTATAGCAGCATGCCCTTTAAAAGCACCTCCCTCCTCGGTACCTGAAGCAGGAGCCAGGTTCCAATAAAGAGCATTTTGGCTTTTTTTTTTTTTTTTTTAACTAAAACATTTTTCAAGTTTCCTCTAATAAAACTTCCCTGGGAATTTTTTTTCTTTTTCCTGACTCATACTTAAGCTGCCAGATTGTCATCTCCTTCGAGAGGCATCCCTGATGTTCCAAACTAGGACTCAACCAATTTCTTCTGTTAAAGGGGCAGAGAAAATATAGTTCACTTGTCAATAGTTTACTTTGCAGATGTCCTGTGGTCTCTGCGAAATCATCGTCTTCTTCCTTTTTTTTTTTCACAATCCTTTAAAAACGTACAAAAACGGGCCATAGTTTCCAGAACCCCTGTTCCAAAGGAAATTCTGTCCTTCCTGCTGGTCCTTCAGCAACATACTGTTCCTTCCTTCCTAGCACATATGCCTGTTTGCTATTATATAGCAACATCGGTCCAATCCCTCAGACCACAGTCTGCTGGATGAAGGGACTGTGTTAGTTTTGTTCGAGTGAAATTCTGTGTCTTCAGCGTCCAGCTCAGAGGCTGGCACATGGTAAGCACGCCATTAAAATTCATTCGAGAAATAAATATAAGAATTCATAATCACTATAGAAAAATCTGAAAAATAAAAAAAAGTAGAAAAGTGAGTGCAAAAACTGTCCACCCCAAGGTGTTCTTACAGCCTGTGTTGGTCTTTGTGTTTCTACCTGTCTACCTACAAGGCCATATTCTGTTTACCTGGTTGAGACTAATCTGTACTGGAAGTTTTTCCATTTGATAAATAACTCCACAAAGGATATCTTTGTGTCCTTTGTGTCCTTGTCCGCCTTGCTGGTCATTTGCGCAGAATTGATTCCAAGAAATGAAATCATGAGGTCAAAAGGGCTCAGTGAGTTTGTGGCCCCTGAGACACGATGCCAGAGTTCTTTCCCAAGAGCTCATATATACATATCAATCTCTTGCGATCTCTAGAGATGCTTTTTGTGTAAACGCAAAGCATTTACGTTTTGCATCAGAGGCAACAGGATGAAGTACACAATTAACCAAAGACAAAGAAGTCATTTCTAACTCTTTTTTTTTTTTTTGCTTGAATACATAGAAATTAAATGCATTAATTATCCTGGGAGGATTCTAAGCTCTCTTTCCCTACAACCACTCATTTATTGGACTGTGCTTTGTAGGGATCAAAATCAGTACCTCCCAAATGAACTATCTCCATTCCATTTCTTTATTATTCAGCCAAATATACCTTTCTTTTTAAAGATTTTATTTATTTATTTATTTATTTATTTGACAGACAGGGATTATAAGTAGACAGAGAGGCAGGCAGAGCAGAGAGCCTGATGTGGGACTCGATCTCAGGACCCTGGGATCATGATCTGAGCCAAAGGCAGAGGCTTTAAACCACTGAGCCACCCAGACGCCCCCCAAATATACCTTTTTAAAGGGCAATATTTTCTTGGACTAGGGCCTGGGAGGTTAATGTGCTAAAGGTTTAACGTATACAGGAATCCCCTAGTGAAGTCTCACTTGGGTATTGAGTAATGGAAGACCATCAGTTTATCTATCTGCACACCTCCGTGTGATCAGATGCATTAGGTGAAGTCAGCCGAGTGCTGTGTGTGTACGACATGTGGATGCTTAGAAACTTCTGGGATGAATAAACACCTTCTTTTGGATCCAGGTACTTGGCACAGAAAAGGTTTGGCTTTAATAATTTGACAAGTAAAAACCAATCTGGCAATCATGATGTTGGACTTTTCTAGTACTTTATGTGTCTAATAAGCTCAAGTGAATGAATCTTTGGAAGCAGGTTAACTTTCCTAAACTATTGAAAGGTGGAACTCTTCCCCAAATCTCATATAACATATTTATTTAGAAACGAACACATGGAGGAGAAAGGAAGGGACAAAGGAACTAGTATCTGTTTAGGTTCACTACATGCTAAGTATTTATATAGTAGGTGACATAGGTAATAATTTTAAATTGCCATTCCAACAGTGTGAGAGGAGTGTTAATATCTTGGTTTAACAGATGAAGAAATTGAGATTGAGAGTTTTCCTCTCTGACCATAATTATTATATAAAATATCTAAGGGGAACCTGGGTGGCTCAGTGGGTTAAAGCCTCTGCCTTTGCCTCAGGTCATGACTCCAGGGTCCTGGGATCGAGCCCCGCATTGGGCTCTGCTCAGCAGGGAACCTGCTTCTCTTCCTCTCTCTGCCTGCCTCTCTGCCTACTTGTGATCTGTCAAATAAATAAATAAAATCTTAAAAAAATTTTTTTAAATATCTAAGCTTTCTGACATCTGATGGAAGAAATCCATGCTTGCAGGTGAGTAACTCATCAATGACCCAGATTACAGAGTAACCCCCAAGAGAAAATACACCAGGACTATTCAGGGACACTTGGGTTGGATAAGACATTTGTCATTCTGCGGAGGATACACCACACTCACTCACATCTGGCCTTCAGCTCAGGAGAAGCCACAGCCCTATGAGTAGAGTAGAATTACCCCTTCTGGAAATTCTAGGTTCTGTGTGAGGCCAACAGGTCTAAGACGGAAGTATGCAGACAGACTGGGCAGTCTGAGGAACAGAAGCCCCTTGCTTTAGCAACATTGTGTAAGGGGAGGACCTTAAATCAGGAAGGGGTTCTCTCTTCAACCATACTTATGGGAAATAAAGAGCCTACAAGGCAGCCTGGAGACTTCACCATCCCAGTGCTGTGTGACCAAGCTTAAGCCACGAGGCAATATTCTGGGCAACCCATGAGCCCGTAAGGAGGCCAGGCCCCAGATCCCCAGTCATGTCTTTGGTGAGTGGAAGACAGGCCCACAGCCATGGTGGGAGCAAGGGCAAAGGAAGGATTCAGGTCATTAGTAAGGTTTCTGTCCACTAGCCCTGGGGCAAAGTGGTACCTGGTACTTCCCTCAATCTTCTCTCACATGGAAACAAGAAGCATCAAGAAGCATTTCCTGAGAATACTGCGAGAATCTTGAAATTGCCTTGTTCACACACTACCACACTAGAGATCTCTTAGAAAAGCAAAGCTTCCCTTCAGGTACCTCCCACAGCAAGTGAGAGGAGGTGATGCTGGTAATGGAGGGTGTCACCTGGGCTAAAGCCAGTGACACCTGGCTTTAGAGGTATGACATCTCTGACAGCTGTCCTGGTACTGTGCACATCTCAGATGTGATCATGACCCGGTGAGACTCAATGATCCCTCGGCCATTCCATTAAAGACCAAGTCAGGGCTGCCATTGTGGTCATTTCTAGAGGGTGGACCAGTCCAGAAGAATCACAATAAAGCCAGTTATGGAGAACAGCCAAGAGCCAGAAGCTGAGAAAGGAGTAGATGATAAGAGATCAGGAGAGGAAACCCAAGTCTTTGCAAGGAAATTTATTAAGCCCCATTCTCTACATGTCAGGGAACCTGGAATAGGGTCATAAATATAAATAAATCCTAGCCCTCTGCTTTCAAAAAACTCACAATCTAATGGAAATAAAGAGGTAGGGAAATGGGGAGTGGTGGATCAGGGCAAGGGCCAGAGAAGGGAAGTAGCAAGGGCTCTGGCAAGCTGATACATGGGAAGAGGGTGATGGGTGAGCTTGGCAGTCTTGGAAGAGGCAGATGACTAGTGGGACAAGGGTAGGGCTGAGTGTCACACCAAGGGATCAGAAAACTATGCAACTAGTTATTGGCCAAAGTCAACCCAAGATCTTCCAGAACTTAGTTGCCTTTTTTGGTACAATCACTCTGCACCAAACTGGGCCACCTTGTCTTCAAAGGACACTATCTTCTATGTTAGAATAGAGTTGATCTGCAGCCAGCCTGGAAAAGATCTATTTTCATCTCTGGAAACACCTGGATATCTGGCTCTGACTTTTGGGCAAGATAGGGGCAATGGTATTTGTGACAAGCTCTTTTAAGTCTGAAACTCCCCTGGCAACCCCTTGAACCAGTTTACTGATGGTTTTCAGTAGTATAACTGCTTGGTCATCCCGGCTTGATCACAAGACCAAAGGGACATGACGGCCCCTGGGGGAATTTCAGCCTTGAGTTCTCACAGAGTGAAGATTTCTTGAACAGATCTTGGTGATTCAATATGGAGGCAGGTCCATATGGGAATGAGGAGGACCCTGGAGAGAGTGCCTGAATGTCTCTTAAATCCCCAGTGCTTGCCTATATGATCTTCCTGCATCCTTTGCTTTAAATAAAGGCCTTATGTGACTATACTCAGTGGAGACTTGCGAATCCTCTCAAATATCTGAAATGATGAAATATTTTCACCGCCTGACTCAAGGATTGCAAAATCAGAAGCCTCCAGGGGCCAGGTCAGGAAGTGAGGATAGTCAGCCAGGCACACCTAGTAAGGAAAACATGCTGATCTAAAGGGAGCAGCCATATCCAATGTTAGCCAACTGCTGTGTTATGAAATATAGATGCTGTTTCAAGGATTTCAAAAAGCAGAAAAATCTGGATTTCTAAATAAAATTCTTTGCTTTATAAAACACTTTAGCAGCACAAAGGGCTGATATCCAAGATCTATAAAGAACTTCTCAAACTCAACACCCAAAAACATAATCAAGTCAAAAAATGGGCAGAAGACATGAACAGACACTTCTCCAATGAAGACATACAAATGGCTAACAGACACATGAAAAAAATGTTCATCTTTATTAGAAGGAGATTCAAGTCAAAACCACATTGAGATACCACCTTACACCAGTGAGAAAGGACAAAATTAACAAGACAGCAAACAACATGTGTTGGAGGCAATGTGGAGAAAGGGGAACCCTCTTACACTGTTGGTGGGAATACAAGTTGGTGCAGCCACTTTGGAAAACAATGTGGAGATTCCTTAAGAAATTAAAAATAGAGCTTCCCTATGACCCTGCAGTTGCACTACTGGGAATTTACCCCAAAGATAAAGATGTAGTGAAAAGAAGACCATCTGTACCCCAATGTTCATAACAGCAATGTCCACAATAGCCAAACTGTGGAAAGAGCCCAGAAGCCCTTCAACAGACGAATGGATAAAGAAGATATGGTCCATATAGACAATGGAATATTACTCAGCCATCAGAAAAGATGAATATCCAACTTTTGTATCAACATGGATGGGACTAGAGGAGATTATGCTGAGTGAAATAAGGAAAGTAGAGAAAGTCAGTTATCATACAGTTTCACTTACTTGTGGAACATAAGGAATAACACGGAGGACATTAGAAGAAGGAAAGGAAAAGTGAAGGGGGTGAAATTGGAGGGGGAGACGAACCACGAGAGACTGTGGACTCCAAGAAACAAACTGAGGGTTTTGGAGGGGGGGGGGGGGGGATGGGTGATTCTGGTGGTGGGTATTAAGAAGAGCATGTATTGCAGGGAGCACTGGGTGTTAAATGTGAGCCTGAATCTTGGAACACTATCTCAAAAACTAATGATGTACTGCATGGTGACTAACATAACACAATAAAAAAAGAAAGAAAAAAAAAAGCACTTTAGCGGCAAAGCAATTATTTTCCTCCAGTGTTTGAGAAGCCTGTATGGCAAGAGAGCTATACAGGTTTTAGTAGAATGTTAGGAATGTGAATATTTATATTTTCATTAAAATAAAATGTTTCTCATGGTTCAGATCTCTTCATTTTTCTATTCCTATGACAACTTGCCTTAATTTGGCATTTGCCTTTTTATTAGGTATCAATTACCCCCTGGATAGTACTAGTCGGTGCTCTGGTTTTGTTGTTGTTGTTGTTGTTGTTTAAGATTTTATTTATTTATTTGACAAAGAGACAGAGAGCACAATAGGCAGAATGGCAGGCAGAGGGAGAGGGAGAAGCAGACTCCACTGAGCGGGGAGCCTGATGCAAAACTCGATCCCAGGACCCTGGCATCATGACCTGAGCCGAAGGCAGTGGCTTAACCAACTGAGCCACCCAGGCGCCCCAATGCTCTTTCTCATCGTGGAGTTTTCACACTGGTTTTTTTTTGTGTTGTTGTTCCACTTAGTATGTTCTTTATTCATATCTTCACATGGGTGACTTCTTCTCATAGTCCAGCCCCAGGCTCCAAGAGGCCTTCTCTGATCACCCATTCATAGTGATTTTCCTTTCAAAGGTGGAATCAGGCCAGTTAGAAGGCCATGACATATATTCCAAGGGAGCAATGCTGACAGCATGGGCCTGGGGTGGTAGGCAGCAGTGAGAGGGGTAAGAAGTGGCTGGATTCTGGATGGGTTTAAAAGTAGAGTCAAGAGAATGGATGGTATTTAAAGCAGGGATGACCAGAACCTCCAAAGAAAGGTTTACAGAGAAGAGATCCCAGGACCAAGTACTGAAATGTTCCAGTGTTTAAGGGTCAGAAAGATGAAGAGAAGCCAGTAGCAGAGACTGGGAAGGACCAGTGGGGGAAGAGGGGCAAACACCAAAAAAACTAGAAGGAGTCCTCAAGGCTGAACATCAGTAGGGCTGGAGAACTCCACAGAGTGAGCTGGAGACAGAAGGTGCCTTTGGGTATTAAAATATGCTTAGAGAAATTGCTCCCCTACGTACATATTCAACCTTAGGGAGTCGATCATAGTTAATTTAAGATAGCCATCTTCATCCAATTCCTCTTGCCAGTGATTTATTCAGGGAGAGAAATAAGACATATGGGGATATTTGTCAGAGCCTTCTGGGCAATATTTTTGTGCCTAATAAAAGCAGAAAAACCACTTTTTTGCCACCATCTCCTACTTTCTGCTTGCAAAGCCAGTATGGGAGGATGGAGCGCTTAGAGCTACAGTGATCACCTTGTGACCATGAGGGAAAGGGAAGGAGAATGACAGAGATGCCAGGCCTTATGCACTGACATTAGGGAACCACTGACCCACCCCTAGATCCACCCAGTTTGGGAATTCTTGATAAGTAAATAATAAACATCTCTACGATTCAAAGCCATTGTTGTCAGCAACTGAATACATCCAAGACACATACTGCCTCCTAAAAAAGAAATCATAAATAAAAGATCATCTGATTGATTTATATAGTCTTCCTTAAGAGCGAAAGACAAGACAACCTGGTATAGAGCAAAGAGCTCTGTGCCAGATGTCAGGGGACCCAGGCTCCACTCTCTGAGTGTCTGACCTTGACCAACTCACCTGCTCTTGGGGCTCAGTTTCCTCTGGTTAGAGACGAAAGGCATGCTAGTAGTTTTCCTTTATCCCTTCCACTTCTAATTATGATGACTCCATAGTGTTATAATTAATGGCTTATGCCTTATAATTTGTCATCTTATCTCCTTTCAAGGATAACCCTTCCCTTTCTGGGACCCAAGATTGGTGAGGCAGAGGGGCCAAGGAGAGGATAAAACTTTTCTGGGTCATCTCCTACAGATCCCCAACAAACTCTGAGTCAGCAAAAACTCCAGCAGTGAAACAGAAAATGCTCGCTCGGCACATTCGAGCAGCCCCAGCTACCCCCATGGAGTGGAAAGTGTCCACATTCCATCTGTTCAGTGGACCCCATGGGGCATGTCAGAGGTGACTACAATCCCAGGACCACCTATCTGACTCTCCCTTCCCTCATCCCTGCCGGGCTACTATTTGAAACTTTTTCTGGAAACTGAAACAATGCTCTGCAAAATGGAAACCAGCTCATCTGGGCTTGTGCAGCCCATGATTTATAAATAAAGAGGGATTTTTACAACCACTGGCCTACAAAGGACCATTTTAACCCTCTGAGCCACCCAGGCGCCCCTACAAAGGACCGTTTTAGTTGAGCAGCTATGAACTCCACACCGGACATGATTCTTGGCGGTGTAGGTATGGGGGAGTTCTTTTCGCCTCTGCTGCTCTGGTCTCTACAGGGTGAAGGATCATTCCTTGGGAGCCTTCCCATGACCTAATACAGGAGGGCAGCATGGCTCTTCACTCTCTGGACAGTCTACTTGGGCTGATGGCCTATGCCTCAGGGACTGCTGTGAATCCCCAAAAAGTCTGCACCTGCCTTTCTGGTGCAGCTGGTTGGGACATGGACTACATCCTGCTCTCACCTACAGAGAGAGGCTGTGTACCCCACTCCAGCACTCCCATGGGGGCCCCATGCTTGCATTGTACTGGAATGATGTATTTCATTTAAAAGGATTTTTTCAGGTTAACGGCACCTAGAATCAACTTCCACGGATGGGACAGCAAAGGAAAGGAGAAGCAATAGACTTTGAAGTCAGACCTACTCACTGGTCTCAAGTCCTGGATAGGATTTGAGTAGTTAGTAGTAGTGGTAGTATTACTAACTACTTTTGACAAGTTACTTCAACCTCTTGGAGCCTAACTTTTCCCAACTGTAAAATGCTGAAAACAATGCTTTCCTTGCAGGTTGCTCTAAGGATGAGAAATGTCATACAGAAAAGGCCTAGTCCAGAATGGTTGCAAGGGAAGTTATATTATCAGATTATAGCCCTTGGTGGGGGCAATATAATTATTATAATTGGCTTTCAAGTGAGAAGAAAGGTCATAGAGGTTGTACAAGGCACTGGGAAATAACTGAATTTTTAGCACTGGTTCTCCTTTGGCTCTGGATACACCTGTGCAAGAGAAAGTAACTGCCCAGCCTCATCACTGGAGAGTAACCCCCGGTGAAGATGAGTGGCAGTGATTGACAAACAAGACAGGAAAATGGCTTTAGGAACTGAACAGTGGGCCAGCTCGAGGCATCTCCAACATCACTTTGCTCATCATGTAAATGGGGGATTATCACTCTGGCCATCTCACGGGGTCATTTAAAATTCAGAGTATCCATGAACACCACTAAAGATTTGTAAAGCACAATGGGGCGCCTGGGTGGCTCAGTGGGTTAAAGCCTCTCCCTTCCGCTCAGGTCATGATCCCAGGGTCCTGGGATCGAGCCCCGCATCGGGCTCTCTGCTCTGCGGGGAGCCTGCTTCCCCCTCTCTCTCTGCCTGCCTCTCTGCCTACTTGTGATCTCTGTCTGTCAAATAAATAAATAAAATAATAAAATAAATAAATAAAAATAAATAAATAAAAATCTTAAAAAAAAAAAGATCTGTAAAGCACTGTGCGACAGGAAACGTGATTTTCGGGTGCAACCCCGTTTTCTCGTGCTGACCAAGGTGCAGGAGAACATCCCAGCTATCATCACAAACATAAGAAGGAAGCCTTTCGGGGACGGTTTCTACCGAGAACCATAAGCAAAAACCCTGACCTCTCAGCAGCTCCCACTACCTCTGAGAGTCTGTAAAATGCCTAGTTCCAGAACCTGGCTGCACCCGGAATCACCAGGGAGCTGTTAGCAAATGCCTGCGCCCACACCCCACCCACAGAGATTCCGACCTAATTATTCTCCAGCAGGGCCTGTCTGTGTAACAGCTCCTCAGGTGACCTCAGGGGCAGCGGGGGCTGAGAATGCTCGTCTAGAAGTGGTTCTCCGCTGGAGGCAATTCCCTCACTGCCATCCACTCCACCGCGCCCTTTCCTGGGGGACCCTTGGCAACAACTGGATATACTTTCGGTTATCGTAAGTGGGAGCTGGGTGCTTCGGGCATCTGACAGGGTCAAGGCCCGGGATCCCGCTAATAGCCTTGAATGCCCAGGACAGGGCTCCAAAGCAAAGAATTATCTAGCCCCTAAATGGTAATCATGTGTACTGTTGAGAAGGACCACCCAGAGGACTGGTTTAAAACAGGCAGTTGCTGGGGCACCTGGGTGGCTCAGTTAGGTAAGCATCTGCCTTTGGATCAGGTCATGATCCCGGGGTCCTGGGATTGAGTCCCTCATCGGGCTCCCTGCTGAGCAGGGAGTCTGCTTCTCCCTCTGACCCTCCCCCTTATGCTCTCTCTCTCTCAATAAATAAATAAATAAGTCTCTTAAAAAAAAAACACAGTCTCTGACTGTACCGCACAATATGGCTTAGCAATATTTCTGCTCCCTCCTGCTCCCTGCTCTCCAAAACCTTCTCACTCCCCCATCAGGAGATAGGACCTATTTCCCCTCCCTCTTGAAATGGAGAAGGTCTTTATGACAGCCTCAACAAATAGAATGCAGAGGAAGTAACACTGCCTACCTTCTCAGACTTTGTCACAAAAAACCAATATGGATATACACACACACACACACACACACACACACACATACAGACACACAAATGTCTGTATGTGTATATGTGTGTGTGCATGTATGTGTGTGTGTGTGTGTGTGTGTATATATATATATAGCTATATATCTCACATCTTCTTTATCCATTCATCAATCAGTGGACAATTGGGCTGCTTCCATAATTTGGTTATTGTAGATAATGCTGATATACAAACATTGGGCATATGTATCCCTTTGAATCAGTGATAGACACACACAGGAATATTACTCAGCCATAAAAAGGATGAAATCTTGTCATTTGCAATGACATGGATGGATCTAGAGAGCATTAAACTAAGTGAAGTGAGTCAGTCAGAGAAAGAACAATAACCAGATGATTTCACTCATACATGGAATTTAAGGGAAAAAATGAGGAAAGGGAAAAAAAGAGAAGACAGAAAGAGGCAAACCAAGAATCAGACTCCTAACTATAGAGCACACACCCACGGTGACCAGAATGGAGGCGGGTGGGAGGATGGCTGAAGCAGGGGTCGAGCATGAGGAGAGCACTTGTATTGATGAGCACCGGGGGTCACATGCAAGTGTTGAATCACCACATCACACACCTGAAACTCAACTACACTGTATGTTAAATAACGAGAATTTAAATAAAAAACTTAAATGTATGGCTTTTGCTTGTCTTTCTCTCTCAGAATAGGCACCTTGGCCACCCTGAGCCAACAAGTATGAAATCTAGCTGTCTAAAAGCTACCATGTTGGTGTAGAGAGACCATATAACGCAAACAGCCCCCAGCGGGCACCAGCCGTGCCTTCAGATGATTCCAGCTCCACCTGCTGGTTGCCCCAGGTAATGCCAAGTAGAGCAGAGGCCAGATGTCTGCCCAGTAGGTGGGTTCATTAGCAAAGAAAATCATGTGAAGGTTTTGTTTCTACAAGGAATATATGTTTGTTTGTTTGTTTGTTTGTTTGTTTGATGCGCAACAATATACAGCTAGAACAAAGCCCATGACAATTCCGTGAAAGATCCATGCCAGGCACCCCTTGATTGGACCCCTGATATCAAAGGCTTTATATACTTTTACAGGGATTGGGCTACTCACATATTGAGCCCATGCCCAACCCTGCAACTTCCCCTCCATCTGTAATAAGTATGTCCGTTAACTTAAGAATTTCCCTCATTCATTCCTGTTGTAATTTCCATGGGACTCTCTTTCTTTTAGTCAGCAGAAAGCTGGGAAAGGTCCACCGTAAATCCACCAGCTTAAGGAGTATTTTTGCAATTGTACAGAAACATTGGCGTCAGTGGACCCAATGCAGGCAAAGGAGGATACCATTGGTTTGCCCTACATGTCACCAGTACTAAATGCAAGGGAACAAGGGACTGAGATGCCAACAAGTGGGTGTCCTTTGAAAACACCAAACACATTCCTACATTTAATGTCATTCTTTTGTCATTCCTTTGAATGATTTTTTACATATAACTGGAAAATACCTCCAGGTGAGCTGAAAGGGCATTAAAAAGAAATGTGAATTCATTCGTCAACCACATAAGAGCACGGAATCTCAGAGAAGGACTTCAGAGCAGCCTGATCTCAGGCTCCAGTCTTTACACAGTCTTTGTTTTCTTCATATTTGGGCCAGAGGGATAATATTGGATGTGGCATTTCAAGTTCCCCTGTGCTGTTTTATATTTCATATCTCTTGTGTGAGCTTCAGTTCTGCCTTTAGAATAAAACTCATTGATCTGTGTCAACTACCCTTGCATTAAAAAAAAGCAGAGCACTGGGTGTTACATGCAACTAATGAACCATTGGACACTACACCAAAAACTAAGGATGTACTCTACGTTGGCTAATTGAATTTAAATTTTAAAAAAGCAGAATGTAAAACTGCAAAAGAATAAATTTAATTATATACGTGGTACAGTTGGACATTAAGTATTGCATATCAGCCCCCTCCCTAATTTTTAACTTTTTTAAGTGGACATCAAAAAAATAAAAGCATTTTGCTCTGTCTTGCGGGGTGCAGACAGGCCTTGATAGACTCATCTATCCTCGAAATGTTCTGAACCACATTCTGAAAACAAGGAGTTACTGAAAGCCCTGGCCTTGCATTGATTTTCTTTGATATACTGTTCGTAAGGAAGTTGTGGTTTTGAAAACAAAGTAGTTTTATTCCATAAAAAATACTTCTTAAGCCCAAAAAGTAGTATGCAGAGTTTTCCTTCTTGTTTGATAATAAACTACCGAGACACCCTTCACATAATAATGCTAATAAGTCCTCACACATATATAAAAGAACAAAATTCACTCAGTGCTATGACTCGCCTGCTTTGTGTGGCCATCGAGCAGAGGGAATCCCAGGCACGTGATAATATTCAATAGTTTTAAAAATAATAACAAAGGAAGATTTCCTTTTTTTTTTAAAGATTTTATTTATTTATTTGACAGACAGAGATCACAAGTAGGCGGAGAGGCAGGCAGAGAGAGAGAGAGAGAGAGAGAGGGAGGGAAGAGGAAGCAGGCTCCCCGCCGAGCAGAGAGCCCGATGTGGGGCTCAATCCCAGGACCCTGAGATCATGACCTGAGCTGAAGGCAGAGGCTTAACCCACTGAGTCACTCACGTGCCCCAAGGAAGATTTTCATTAACAAATGAATGCATTCTCCTTGTCTTAAAGGAAAACGACCACTTGACATCAAGCAGAGCAGAGCCTTCAAAGCTAACAACATTTTCACAGACTTTTTCTTCCCCAAGTGAGACAGTTCTAGATGAGCGACCCACTAAAATGCAGCACTTGAAGGAGCTCAACTCTCATCTTTCTAAAAGCTCAGGAGAGAGTCAAGAAGAGAATGAGAAGACAAGTCACAGACTGGGAGAAAATTTTTGCAAAAGACACATCTTGATAAGGGACTGTTATCTGAAACACGCAAAGAACCCTTAAAACTCAACAAGAAGGAAATGACCTAATTTTAAAAATGGGCCAATCACCTTAACAGACACTCACAGAAGAAGATACGTATTTGGTAAACAAGTGTGTGAAAAGGTGTTCCACATGGGGTGTCCTCAGGAAAGTCAAATTAAAACAACAAGGAGACACATCTACAAGAATGGCCAGAAACCAGAACACCAACAGTGCCCAATGCTGGCCAGGGCGTGGAGCAACAGGAGGTCTCATTCACTGTTGGTGGGAATCAAAGTGGTAGAGCCACTTTGACAGACAGTTTGGCAATTTCTTACAAAACCAGACGTATTCTCATCATATGATCCACCAATCGCATTTATCCAAAGGAGTTGAAAACCTTGGTCCACACAAAAATCTGCATGCAGTTTATAGCAGTTTTATTCTAGTTGCCAAAACTTGGGAGCAAACAAGATACCCTTCAGTAGGTGAATGGATAAAATCAGTGGATCCCAAAATTGCAGTACATCCTGACAGTGGAATCGTAATCAATACTAAAAAGACATGAGCTATCAGTCCATGAAAGGACATGAAGCAAATTTAAATGCACATTACTAATTGAAAGAAATCACTGTGAAAAGGCTGGTTGATCCAACTATAGAATATTCTGGAAAAGGCACCACCTTACAGAAACAATTAAAAAAAAATCAGTGGTTTCCAGGGATTGGAGTTGGGAAAGGGCTGAATGGGTAGAGAACAGAGGAATTTTTAGGGCAATGAAACTACCTTGCATGATACTATAATAATGGATACATGTCACTGTGCATTCGTCCAAATGCATTGACTGCATAACACCAAGAGTGAGCCCTAAACTGAAAGTCAAGTACAAGTTTTGGGTGACAAGGATATGTCCACATAGGTTAAACAATTATAACAAATGTATCACTCTGGTAGGGGGGCTATACTGGTCATGGGGGGAGACTAGGTATGTGTAGGGGCAGAGCCATGCGTGACATCTCAGTACCTTCCTCTCAATTGGGCTGTGAACCTAAAACTGCTCTAAAAAAATTAAGTCATAAACACACACAAGCATGCACATGCACACACACACACGCGCGCGCACACACACACACACAGAGGGAAGGAAAAAGACAAAGAACTAGACTAGCACAGAAGAGAGGAAGCCTTGTCACCAACCAACGTAAGGCAGCTTGACCTTAAAAGTCTGCAAAAAATAATTTGGCCTGAAAAAATATGCAATGTCATCAACTGAGAAGATCTAGCTCTGAATTTAGGTGGCTTATTATCACCAAGCCATCAGTTTAGTACAATAACAGCCATATAATAAGTGATAATAATAATAATAACAACGAAGATATCTTGAGCATCAATTATAGGAAAGTCCTGTTTTAGGCAAGTTAAATGCATAGAACTCATTGAATCCTCCCAATACTCTATAAAGTAAATCCCGTTGTCATCTCCGTTTTGCAGACAAGGAAACCAAGGCACAGAAAAACTAAACCACTTTCCTCAAATCACCCTCCTAAGAATTAGCAGAGCAAGGACTCAAACCCAGGCTGCCCAGCTCGAGGGTGCATGGAGCTCCATTACGTCACCGCAACTATGACTTGTCACAAATGCGGGGAAGGAGAATGTCAAGATACAAAATAGCAAGACCTAAGAGTTGTCTAGGCTTTGTGCAGAGCTGGCTGCTTTATCAACTTTATCTCATTCAGTCCTCACAAAAAAAAAAAAAAATGCTTTCCCCTTATTCCATCTATGGGAAACTCAGAGAATTTATGACTTGCCCAAGGTCACTAACTGATCGATGACAAAGCCAGTGGCCAAAGCCTTGTGGCCAGACTCCAGCGCCCACAGCATCATTTCTCACACTGTGCCACCTCTCTGCTGGAAGTAACCTATGGTCCTCTAAACAATCTACACAGTGCTTGATGACATGGAAAGAAGTCCTGCTCCGTGGCACAACCTCTTTTCCGAAGACCGTGTAGGAGAGAAAGGCAGGATGGTGGAGTAGAATGAGTGAAGACTTTGAAATCAGACAAACCTGGGTTGAAATCCCAGCTCTAGCAATTATCGTGTAACCTAGAATATAGATCTCTGAGCCTATTTCCTGATATGTACGAATGGGGTGAAACTCCTCTAATCACTATGGTGACCCTGAAGGTCAAATGAAGCAGTGTGTGGAAGTTCTGGCCCCTGAGACCTTCCCATCATCTATAGCCCTGGAACCATTTCCTTGACCACACCAGGGGGCCCATAAGGGCATAGGAAGTCCATCTCTGCTCAGGTAGCCTGCCTGCCCTTGGGCTGAGTCATAGCGTCTTCTTGGCAAAACCCAAAAGAATTACACAAATACGAGCTCTCCAGATTAGGACCACATTCCCTTGACTCCCAGCATTTGCCCTGGGAGCCATCAGGAGCTCCAACCATACCACAGCTCTGTTAATGAGGTTGCCAAGCAGCGGGGTGGCAGAGAGACCAAGAGGGCATGAAATCATTACTGACATTGCCAACTTGGCCTAACAGGGACCCAGGGTGTCAGTTGAGAATACCACAAAGCAAATTAAGGGCTTGCAAATGTTTAGATCAACTGGGGACTGCACGGATTGGTTTCGGCCTTGGGTTTGTTTTGTTTTTTTGCCCTTACCAAAAAAAAAAAAAAAAAAATGGATTCAAACTTAAAAGCACATAGCAGAATCTTTTAAATAAAAATACAATTTAAAAAAGCAACTAAAATTCTAATGGTTTTTAAAAACTTCGGGTGATAGTTTTGCTCCTTAAGTCATTCTTACTATTTGTACATACTCAATCCCTTTCAGTTCCCTACTGGTCATATATGACACAGTTTAATCATTTTAAATGGCCCCTTAGTTACACATAAGTGGATTAAACAAATTTTAAAAAGCTTCCAGGAATAACTCTCTATTGCAGGTGTTTTCTTTATTTTATATTCCAATCTTATTCAGAGTGGCTTTAAATCAGGGCTGGCAAACTACAGTCCGGAGGCTAAATCTGGCCCTTTGTCTTTTTTCATAAATAAAGTTTTATTGGAACACAGTTAGGCCCATGTGTTTGTATATTGTCTATGGCTGCTTCTGTGCTACCAACACAGACTCGATAACAGAGACTATTTGGATCTGCAAAGCCTGAAATATTTACTCTCTGGGCCTTTATAGAAAATGTTTGCCAACAATTGCTTTTTTTTTTAAAGATTTATTTATTTAGTGGGAAGTTTTAGCATAAGTGAGAGGGGTAGAGGGAGAGGGAGAGAGAATCTGAAGTAGACTCCAGGCTGAGCTCGGAGCCTAAAGATCTCACAACCCTGGGATCGGGACCCTGAGATCAGGACGGAGCAGTAACCAAGACTGGATGCTTCTGATCGCACCACCAAGCACCCCTGCCAATCCTTGCTTTAAAGCGAGTCCTAGGGGAGAGAGTCCTGCAAGGTATTTCGTAGCACTTATCTCGACAGTAATTAAATAACTCTCTGTGTCTGCTAATGCCTACTTGCCCTGCTGTGTGTGAGTCCCTTGAGAGGTCAGGACTATGTCTGTCTGGTTCCATATTTTCTCCCCGAGGACGGAGCACAGAGGCTGGCACACAGTGGACACATAATAAATATTTGTTGTATAAATGAAATAAGTTGCTAGACAGGTTTGAATTCTTGAGGATTCTTAAGAACATGACTCGTAGTAAATTCTCAATAATTGTATATGTGCTAAGTAATCAATTGCATGGACTTTACATCTAGAGAATGGGTTTGTTTCCAAGGCATTGAATGACCAAGACAAATCCTTGTTTGTATTATGGTAAATCTCTTCTATACCATATCATTGGTGCCCATCTTCCCTCTAACTTCACAAAATCCTCTTTGTCTCAGGCCCTAATATCTGAGGCTTGGCTCTCATGGGGCCAGTCTCATTACTGATTTGCAGGTCTGTCCTCCATCCTGTGGAACCCATCTGTGCTTTACAGCGTGGTTCCCAATGGCCAGCAGGGGATCTGGGGGTAAGCTCAACCCAGAGTGCATCCCCAAGGTACGTAGGCAGTCTGCCCACTAACACTTGCATACAAGAGAAACTGGGAAGAGATGCCACCAGATTCTACAGAGAGAGCTGGGAGGAAGAGGCCTTCTAGCCTACCACTCACAAAATGTATTTGTCATTTGGATATGGAAGGTGGTTTCATATGAAGATGAGAGAAGTTTCACCCTCAAAAAGGCAATAAGATTTGGAAAAAGAACTAAGAATTTTAGAGTTAGAGAGACTTGAGCAAGGATCCAAATTCTTACACTTATTACCTGGGTAAACTTGAGCCAATTAATTTTCTCTGAGATAAAAATGCCTTCAAGACAAATGGAGGTAAAGTGAGAGCTTTGCAAGGGCATCATGGCAGACTGAAGGCGCCCAATAGTGACAGATGCTATACAAATTTTACTGCTCTTTCCCCTTCATAATTTAATGCCACAAAGAGAATGATCTTTGAAAATTTCTACTTACCAAGCATTCCTTTTTTGGAACTGGACAGACACATGTCCTTCTCCGCACTGGGCAGGACAAAACTCACCACGAACACCTCCACTCCATCAGCCATCAGAGCCAAACCCAAGACGAAAAAAAGGATCCACTGGAAACGCCCATGGCCGCACTCATCAATGATGTTCTCATACTGGTGGGCCAACTGCTCCTCATCCTCCATCCTCTCCGCCATCAGGTCAGCCTGGCCCCGAATGCCATCTGCCCTGGAGGGTGCCATCTTGGCTTGCTTGGCCTTGACATCATCTGGGTGAGGGATGCCCTGGTACTCGCCCTCATAGATCTCATCATCCTCATCATGGCCTTCTGTAACATCACTCTGTGCGTCCTCCTCTGGGTTGGACTCGTTGCCACGGTAATAGCCGTCACTGGTGGCATACCCCTCATAGTTGTCCTGATACTTGTAGTCATCCATCCCTTGGGTCCGGGACTGCCGGGTCGCCTCTCGAGCTATATCTCTTGCACCGTGGTAGAGGTTTGGGTTGTTTCGATAACCATCATCCATTATATGTACAGAGGCGTTAAAGGTAGAATCTGTCTGTGTGACTTCTTGGGCGATTCTCCCCCTTGACTCCCAAACAGAGCAGACTGATGCAGACAATGTAAGTATCTTTTCACGTTCAATATCTATTGGAAGTCTTTGGAAAGTTCCAAATTCTGGTCTGGTCTCCTTCAGTGATCCAGCAGAGTTTTGTGGGGAGATGTTGATTAGAAATGGGGCCAGCTGTTTTCCTTGACAAGGAGCCCACAGGACTTGGTAGCTTGCTAGCAGGACTGATTTGTTCTGCTGTTGAAGGTTATGCCCTGGGAGTACAGAAAAGGGAGAGAGGAGTGTTACAAAATACGGAAATTCTGAAAATACTCTCAGAATGAAACAAATATGTTTACAAATGCCAGAGCTTCAGGTGCTAGGTGGAGGAAATTTTGATTAGACATTTGGATTCATATCAAATGAATAAGGACTGAATCAGTGAGACAAAGGAGAAGAGGAGAAACAACAGTGGTCAGAGAGGCCCTCAGAGGTGCTGAGTAACCTATGAAAGGGGTCAACTCTTACAAAAGAAGGAAACAGAAAGTGGGCAAGGGATTCTCAAGACAAGACGATTTTGTGTTATGGAATTTTCTTTTAGAATTTATCAAGCCTGTGGCAACAGGGCATGTTTATTATAGCTCAGCTTCTGTTAGAAAAATGCCAGCTTTTCTGACTTTGTTATGAGGTGGCTGTGTGATTTTATATCTAGAATGCGGTGGCAAACCTCCAGGACCATTTCTCGAAAGGCCCAGCTCACTTTGAGACTCAGCACTTTGGTTCAAGGGCCCCTCTGATCTTGTCCTTGGCTTAGCTAAGGAGGAAAAGCTGTTGAAGACCCAGAGCTGGAGAGCTTGATGCTGCTAAATCAGGGCTGTGTGACCATGCTTACTTCTCTCTGAGGCTCTGCTTTCTCATCTGCAAAATGGGGATAACAATAGTAACTGACTCATAAGATTGTTCATAAAATGCTTGCAACAGCATCAGACCTGTGTGGGAAATATTATTTTAGCCCTGACATGATTGTTGCTCTTTTATTTTCCTAGTTCCAACTGTAGAAACCAGGACCCAGTACTATCCGAGCCAAGGCCAATCCCCGAGACCACCTGTTGATTCTCATGCCCAGCGACTGGAACCTTTTGTCCTAATCACATCCTTTGAATCTCAGTTCTCACAAGGTTTGGAGCCACCACTACATGAAGCCTACTGTGTGCCAGAAATTGTGCTCCATGTGTCATGTCCCTTCTCCCTAATCGTCACAACGATCAGAACAAGAAGAAGAAAGTATTTGTACTTTCATTTTATGGATAAAGAAACCGTAGCTCAGCTGGAGTTAGGTCAAGATCAAACAGCGAGGACTCAACACCAGACCCACTGATTCCCAAAGTCCGTTCTTTCCATGGTCCCTGTGCTTCCCAAATGCTGTTCAGAGGGACTGTCACATTAGATCACCTAGAGAGCTTTAGAATGCAGATTCCCAGAGCATGCAGAGGGGCTGGTTCAAGCTCCAGGGTCTGAGTTTTCACACAGCTTCCCAGGAGGGACACGGAGACCCAATTGCTCCCTGTGTGGCCCTCAGGGGTAGAAGTAAGGCCCCTCCTAGACACCTGACCCCACTTCAGCTCTCCCTGGCTGCTGGACCCCTTCACAGCTGGCTGCCCCAGCTCAACTCACCTGCTGTTGTGTCTATGTGCCTTCAACCTTCATAGGCCTCCCTATCCCATCTGAAATCCACACGAAGATGCCACCCCACAACAGACGGGACACACTCATCCCCTTGCCCCACGCCTACCTGCCTGGCTCTCCTTACCTTCAACCCTGGACAGACTCTAGCTCTGGAACTCACGTGACACAAAAACAAAACACATTTTTTCTGGGTGGTGCTTCTCAAAGGTAGAAGAAGGCCAGGACCACAGGGATTTGAGGGACTTATTAGAAACACAAATCCCAGGACCCCTCCTCCAAAGACTTAGAACTTGCAGAATGGTGGGTGGGACCTTGAAACCTACATTTTCCACAAACATCCCAAGGACTTTAATGGACAGCTTTCCCAGGAACAGTGTCTTAAGAGCCAGCAAGAAAGATTTACTAAGGACTGATTCTCACTTTATCTTTTCAGATTTTTTACCATCCCCAGTAAATAAAATTGTATTGGACCATGCTGGCCTGAACCATGTCAGATTAATATTCTAAATCTGTTTTTATTATATCCATTTAGGAACCACAGGAGGAATATAAATCACATGTAAACAGCATGAGAGTTTTGCAGAGTGCTATAAAAAAAACAGAAAGAATGCCAACTGCCTGAGATCTGGTGTGTTATTTCCATCCTGGGGGCTCTGCAAAGAATGTCATGAACCAGAAATGATAGATTTGCAATTCTAAAAGTATATGTGGAAAATGTCATAAGGGGCAGAGGTCCTGGGACTGACTCTGTGGAAAGAAGGAGATCTCTGTCGAAGCTAATTCTACTCATCTGATCCAGTGAAATGAGCTTCTGCAGATGGCGAGGTTAGTCGAGTAACGAGGAGTCACCGTCGGGTGTTGTGGGGTTGTTTTCTCTTCCATTGAGAAATGCCAAGTTATTTTTCCAGCAAAGCATTTTCCAGAGAATACAACCATTAATCACGTTCAATGTGAATCTCCAAGAAGGTATATTGAAGCGCTAACCCCCCAGTATCTCAGAATATGACCCTATTTGGAAATACGGTCCTTCTAGAAATAATTGAGTTAATATGAGATCATTAGGGTGGGCTCTAATTCAGGATGACCGGTGACCTTATAAAAAGGGGAAATTTGAACTCAGACAGTGATCTGAAGAGAGGGAAGATGACATGACTTGGGGAGAGCACCATCTACAAACCAATGCCTGAGGCTACCCAAAGCTAGACGAGAAGTGTCCCTTATTGCCCTCCAAAGGAACCAACCCTGACTGCGGATTTCTAGCCTTCAGAACCATAAGATGGTGGATTTCTTTGTTTAAGCCATCCACACTGTTGTACTCGGTTAAGGCAGCCCCAGGAAATGAACTAACCAACTCAACAACATTAACAAGCCAAGTGTTTATCCTCTAACCAGCAATAAGAGAATAAGCATAAGAGCAACTATTGACTGAAAAGCAATAACCGTGTATCCTCACAGCCAATCATGAAGCAAAACCATTCTCTCCATTTTATGGATGCAGAAAACTGAGGGTTAGGGAGGATCAAAGAAGGTATCCAAGTTAACACAGAAAACCAACCATCAGGGATTAGATTTGAAGCATGTTCACGGAGAACCTTAGGGAGGGGATACAATGGGAAGAGAATCGACTCCAAATAGACAAGTTAAGGTCACACGCCCCGTTCCCTGCAGAGCCAAGAGTGGCATCAAGTCTCTGACCTCAGGATAGGCTTTGTGTGCCCATCCTGCATAAACATCCCCCAGGATCTCTGGTGTTTCAGGCAATGTGATAGATCCGACATGACCTGAGCCCCATCCTCAAGACATCCATTCCTCATGGAAGAGTCATGATGCAGTAATAAAAATGACAATCTTAATTATTAATAATAGTATCTTTTATTTATTAATAATAGTATCTTTTATTAATTGAAAACTTGCCTTGTGGCTTTGTCCCAGGTACTAGGCTAAGAGATATCACGTGTATCCTGTTTTTTTATTCAACCCTATGAGGCAAGGGCTATTATTAAGAACTTATTTCACAGTAAACAAGACTGATGCTGAAGACATCACAATTGTAGGCTCTCCCAGGAGTTCAGAAGAGGGACGGGTCATTATGGGATGTGCTGGAACAGCATCCTAGAGGCTGGGGACTGTCAAGAGCAGAAAAGGGCTTAGAGAAGCCAGAAGGAGAGGAGGCCACTGTGCACTGGAGACAAAGGATCAGCAAAGTCATGGAGAGAACATGACAGCTTGTTTGGGCAGCAGTGAAACACCTGCCTACAGCAGCCAAACCAAGAAGGGAGACTTAGAGGTGATAGAATGGGGCCATGAAAAGTAGTTGGTCTGAATGCCCTGCTCAAGGACTGGGAATCTTCCACTGAGCAAAGGGAGCCATGACAGTTGTTGAAGTGAGCAGAGGAGCCTGTCACACAGAGCAGGGATCTAGAAAGATCTCGCTGGTAGAAATAGGTGACCTGGTTTTTAAGAGAAAATCTGGGAACAGTGAAACTAGGTAGAAATTTCATGGTGGGGAGGGTAAACATCCAGAGGTGAAATGAGGCCAGGACAAAGGTAGTGGCCGTGAGACTGGAAGAAAAGGATGGACACGAGAAGACTCCCACAGGAGAACAGATGGTGCATTTCCTATCAGCGGACAAGGAGAAGGTGAGGTGACTGGGACAATGGTGATGCTTGGAGGGCAAACTCTAGACTGGAAATCTTTCCGGAATCCTCCAGGTGCTGTATAACCAAAATGAAAATCTGTTTCCAGACTTCTTTCAGATTGCCTTTTTGGGTGGGGTGGTGGGACACAGAGTAGAGGGGTCCAAGAGCACAAACTCGTGCATCAGGGGGCCCCAGTTCAAGTCCTGACTCCGCCACACCCTATGACCTGAGCACACAAGCTCTTCATTTCGGGCCTCAATTTCCTTATCTGTAAAGCAGTTGTAATAAAAGCACCCATGTGAGATAATCCATGAAGAACGCTTAGCATGGTGCCAGGCACAGATGTGACGGATGTAAATTTGATCTGATTATCATCATTGTTGCTGTCATCGTGACCGTTATCTGACGGAGCGTTGACAATTAAAGTGTAGCCAGCATCTCAACGTGAGCCCAGCCCAGCTTGAGATGTGGGGGTCCATCTGGGCCGCGCCGGGGAACCAAGTACAGAGAAAAACGAACTGGCATTTCGTTCCTCATGAAAACCTCTCCCTCTCTGACTCATGCCAGCCTGACGAACCTCATCAGCCTCTTCTCTCACCTCTCATGTTCTCTGAACCTCTGAGTCTGTGCTGTTCAACGCAGCATCCCTGTGTGGTACACCCTTGTGTGTAATTAAATATCACAGAGAACAAAGCTAAAAATAATATCAGAATAGAATGATGTAATGCTTCCCGAAATGGGTGCTCTAGAACATTAGGTCCTTCATAAGCTCATTTCGGGAGGCGTAGGGGGAAGAGATAGAGTTCCAGGAGCAAATAAGTTTGGGAAACATGGCATATCCCGTTCACTATTCTCTTCTGGAGATTCAAACTGAACATTCCTAGGTTCCAGTCTGTGAAAGACCTGAATAGATACTGACTTAACACCACAGTGAGCTGCACCCCGTACCTCATCTATAGGTGCTGGGGATGAAGTACGGCTCAGCTCCTTCGGAAAGCAGCGTGGCAGTTTCTTAAAATGTTAGACATGCGCTTATAAAATACACCAGCCATTCCATCCTAAGTATCTGCCTGAGAGAAATTAAAAAAAAAAAAAAAGTCCACCCAAAGACTAATACAGGAATGCTGATAATATAATTTGGAACAGCCCCAAACTGGGAATAATATAAGTGTCCTTCACAAAATGTGATATAGCCAGGCAATGGGATAATCACCAGCAAAAAGAAGGCACAAAGTACTGATACATAATTCATGCACGAGCCTCAAAAACAATAGGCCAAGTCCGAGAAGCCAAATGCCAAAGGCCGCGTATTATACGACTCCTCTTACATGAAATGTCCACAACAGGCAAAACCACAGAGACAGAAAGTCTCTAGGCGGGAGTGGGGATTGGCTGTAAGTAAACTTAAGGAAATGTGGGTTGGGGGGAATGACAGGAATGTTTTAAAATTGGATTATTTTGTGACAGTTGGACAGCTTCATAAATTTGCTAAAAAAAATCATCGAGGGGCGCCTGAGTGGCTCAGTGGGTTAGAGCCTCTGCCTTCGGCTCAGGTCATGATCCCAGGGTCCTGGGATCGAGCCCCGTATCGGGCTCTCTGCTTAGCGGGGAACCTGCTTCCTCCTCTCCCTCCTGCCTGCCTCTCTGACTACTTGTAATCTCTGTCTATCAAATTAAAAAAAAAAACATCGATTCCTACACTCCTGAGTAGATTAATGTTACATACGTTATACCTCAGAAGAAAGCTGCCGTTCTTTCCCCCACCAAAATAAATCTACTTCACTGGTTGAAATCAGCGTTTCCCATGATCGCAACCTCTTTTTCCCTTGGAATTTGTGTTAACATCCATGGAATCCAGGCTTTTCCAGTTAGGTACTCATTTTATGCCTCAAGCCTAAGGTCTCTTCATCCTAGGATTTTTCTCATGTCTTGAGAGCCCAGTTGGTGAGCATCCCAGAGACTATTTGCATGTGGGGCTAAGAGCTTCCAATTGGAAGAGAGAACTGGAGAGCCCAACCTGGTCACAGCCCAGTGAATCACAACTGAAGGAAGGGAAAACTCAGATTTTTCACCAGATTCAGTCAAATCTTGGTGATGTATCAAGAGCCTGGAATGTAGCAACTTTAGCACAAGCAATAAGAGAAGATGGTCCCCTTAGCAAAGATAGTAGTGTCCTCAGCACCCACCCCAGAAAGATAGGCACTCTCGTTGGCCCCCTCAACAGCAGCTGTACCCTCAGTTACAATTGGCCTTGAAGGGAGATTCACCCCAGTGAATCAAGGCAGAAGAAAATGTTGGATAACCTGGACCAGAAGGACTAGTACACCAACACACAAACTTGACTTGTGTACCCCTGAAAGTATTTGGCAGGAGTTTAGGGAGAACTGAGGCATATAAAGGTATAACTTGAGTTATACCCTTGAGAAGTTATACCTTTGAGTTATACCCTTGAGAGTTAGACCCTTGGGAAGCTTGCTATAATTCTATTTTACATGAATAGGGAAGTCGACAAACTCCAATGGGTACTAATGAGATGTCCGATGTGTCAGTTCGCATTTGAGGCACCTCTTCCTCAAGTTTTCATACAAATTGCGTCGGTCATACCAAAAATGAGTACCAAGAGAGGGCAGGGGGACTCAGTATAAAATACTGTAGGCTGTGGAAGAGAAAGATCACTGGACCACTGGAAGGAGGACATGAATTATAGTCCTATCTCTACCATCAAGTCACTGGGGAACCTTGAATGAGTCACTCACTTTCTGAGGTCCCTAAAAGGAGTGGCTGTACTAGGTGACTTCTTTAGGTCCTTTCCAGAATCTGTGACAATGCTTTGAACCAACAGAATAATATTTAAAACATAATTGTTATTATTTTAATATCTAGGAATAGTATCTTTTTTTAAATTAAAAGCAACATTTATGAACTGACAATCCATTTTTGGCAATTTGATGGCTCTTTATACTTAAACATTTAGAGTTACTTCAAGAGGTCTCATGATATCTCTATTATCATATTTTATTATAATTGTTTATGTGTCTCTCTGCCAAGAGGTTGTAAGCAATTCTAGGATAGATAATGCGCTGGGTTTGGGTTTTTTGGGGTTTTTTTTTTAACCTATTTTTGCATCTCCAACACCAAACATGGGTGTTTAACCACAGAAGGTCTTTGGAAATGTTTGCTCATTAAAGGTTAGTATTTAGGGGTGCCTGGGTGGCTCAGTGGGTTAAAGCCTCTGCCTTCAGCTCAGGTCATGATCTCAGGGTCCTGGGATCGAGCCCCACATCGGGCTCTCTGCTCCGCGGGGAGCCTGCTTCCTCCTCTCTTTCTCTCTGCCTGCCTCTCTGCCTACTTGTGATTTCTCTCTCTCTCTGTCAAATAAATAAAATCTTTAAAAAAAAATTTAAAGGTTAGTATTTATTCTATGTCAGGCTGAAAGCATGTCTAAAATGGCCCATGGGCCAGAGTGCCCTTACACTTTCTGTAAATAGACCAACTGGTTTACCTTTGTTAAAAAAAAAAAAAAAAAGTCAGCCCAGCTGATGTCCTGAAGATGCCACCTTTCACAAGGCCCTATTCATTCCTTTGCTTCCCTAACTGGCCTTCTACAGCCATCAAGCTCCCAGCTGAGATCGTGTGGTGCAGGGGTTCTCAGGAAGGCTTGAGTTCTTTGTTATCAACTTCCTGGCCATAACGTATGTTTTAACCTCCTGCAGTACTCCTTGAAACACATCGCTTGATGATTCTAGGGTAGGTTACATCAACCCATGGGCTGCAAATACCGAGACTTTTCTGGCTGGTATTGGGAGACAGTGTTCTCTGAGGCTCCCCAGAATCACTGTCTCTGTCCCACTTATAACTGCATATGCTCATTAGCATGACAGGGAAAGTACACTGCTCTCCCTTCTTAGCTATTTCCATTGTGTTAAAACAGAAAGCTTGTTCCCAAGGTATGAGAAACAACTGATTATTAAACACAGACCAAAACACCTGATCTTTCAGAGAGAGGAAAACAACAAAGTATTTCAAAGCAATACTAAATCCTTGAAAGTACTAGGGATGTTCAGAATCGTTCTTCATCTTAAAATACAAAGCAAGAGAATAACTTATGGAGGCATATGTTGATCAAAACATTACTTAGAACATCAAACCTGGAAACATATGTTAAAAAACAGGGAATAGGTAAATAAACGTTAGCATACTTACACAAATATTATGGTGTTATAAAAAATTATGTTTTTTGAAGGACTTATTCAGAAAAAAAAATGATCATACCATAAGAGTAGTTGAAATTGCCAAGCAAATCATATATTCTTATCATTATACCAATAGTTTCCATAATATTATATATTGCAAATATGTATTTATAGTACACAGGTTGATTTGTCAAGGTGTTAATGTTTGCCTAGTACTCCCTGAAATGCTAATTTTCTCCCTCTTGGCTCTTCTGTGTGCTAAAGGCAGGTCAATGTTTCCCACAGTGTGGTTCTCAAATCACTTACAGCAAAATCATTTTGTGCCAGTTAAATACAGCTTCCTGGGCTCCATCCCAAATCCTTTGAAACAAAAAGGGGACAGAAATCTGTTTTATTAGCAAGTTCTCTGGGCAATTTTGTGCTAAATCAAGGTCAAGAAGATCTACCCTACGTTCTTCTTTCTATAGGAAACAGGTAATATGTTTGTGTGTGTGTGTGTGTGTGTGTGTGTGTGTGTGTTGATTCAAGGGCAAGTCCAAAGATGCCTTCAACCAAGTCTTCAGACAATTAGACTGACCCAGGAGCTAAGCCAGAAGGGAAGAGGAAGAGGGGCTGGTGTTTTGACTTGTAGAGGGGGTGCCCAAGCTCTGGCGGAGGGAAACTCTGAGAAGCAGGTACTGAGTTTCCAGAGAAGAGATGGACTCCAGTCCCTCTTGCAGGATGGGGGAGAGGTAGGGGGAGTCTATGGAGACTATTAATCCTGCAGCCCTGGGATCAGCAGCACAGGTCCCAGCTGGGCGTACAATCTGTAAACAGAATCAGGACTTACTGAGTGGTGTCACTGCATTCATCCAGACTGGAACTGCTTAGCAGAGGGCACAAAGCCTGCCCCTGTGGCAGCCCTGAGTAGCAGGAAGAACAAGGAAAACCATGGTGGCCACAGCCACAGGCTAAGAGCCAGGTGATCTCAATGTTTGTGGGACCACTTAAGTGGTCCACGGGAACGGAGAAGGGAGCCCTAATAAAGACTGATGATGGCCACCTTACTACCACTGCTGCGATTTGAAAGAAAGAAAGAAAGAAAGAAAGAAAGAAAGAAAGAAAGAAAACACACTTTTAATGATCTTTCTTGCCTTGGGTGATGTTATAGAGCAAATTCTTGCCCACCACATACATTTACCAATACCAGTTCTGCCGCTTACAAGCTCAGGAAATGAGAGCAAGTTATTTAACATTTAGGCTGCAGTTTCTTCATGTGTGAAATGAAAAGAATTCAGATTTTTCTTCATTGGGTTGTTATGAGAATTAAATGAGTTAATATGTTCAGAAACCTTGGTAAGAGCTCTATAAAAATAGCTATAATTATATAAAGGCCCAGAACCCAGACCTGCATTTCTACATATTCCCTCACCTCTTCAGCAATGCATAACAGAGCCACAAGAACAATCAGACCCTTACCCTCACCCCACTTGAGCAGCAAACCTGCAGCCTTCGAGGTGAGACCCTCTGGATTTTTAGCACTCCACTCTGCAGCAGGTCTGCCCTGAATCCCCACCTCCACCCCTCACCCCCAGGCCAGGGTCTTGAACACCTCTCCCCACCACCCCATGGCAGCTCCCTTCTCTGGAGATCCTGACCCTGACCCACATCCCTGCGGTCATGGGCTAATATTGTGCGCGCAAATGACTGATGCTCAATGCTGGCATTTCCCAAAGTGGAAGATACTCTATTTTGTGGGAACTGACATGATTTCATAAGGTGTTCAAGCATAGCGTTAAGTAGCATTGAATCACATAGAGAAAGGGTGATTGTATTTTTTCACTGTTCTTTCAATCCCTTTTGATGGTCATGGACATCAAAATCTTTGGGGGACCAGCATTGCTCTGCCACCTACCTGCTAACTCATGAATACCCTTTTTGCAACAAAGTAAACAGTATCTGGCCGAACATCAGTAACATAGCACTGTGTTGTTTTCATTGTGTTTGTTTTTATAGTTATCCTATGGTCACAGGAGTGATACAGTCTCCTTCCTAAACAAATGTATTCTGTTAGTAAGAATGAGTTTACTTTTTAAAATTAAATGGGAGTACAGTGATGTTTGATCTTTGCCAATGATATGGTAAAAGTCTCGAGGAGAATCGTGCATGACTGATGGAAAGCTGGCAAATACCACCCAGACAGAAAACACTGCCTTCCAAGTAGAAAGAAAGCAACACTTTCTCACTTGAGTAATAAAAATGTATCATCTCATTGAACTTCACAACACAGCAAGATAGATATCCTTATTTCTGTACTCCATAGAAGAGAAAACTTGAGCCTCAGAGAGGTCCTGGCACTTGCCAAGCTCACATAGCCAATAAGTTCGAGAGTCCAGATTCAAACTCTCAACCCATACTAAGCTTCCTCCCCCTTACCCTTACCTCCTCTCCTGTTCCCTTCCTCTCCTGGAAACCAGTGCAAGCAAAGGAACCGTAAACGTGCGCAGGAATCTCTTGACTACCACTGGGAGGACCTGCCTGCCGGACAACTCAGAATTCCCAGCCCAGGTCCTTGGGATCTGGCCTCCCCTATTCTATACCAGAACATTCCTCTACAATTCCACTTTACCTTACAATCAAGTACACTCAACAAAGAGTATGCACTGTACACCAAAAACTGAACATATCCCTGTGGGTTCACTTAGGAAGATAGGTGCCCAGGTAAATGCTCAGACTGACAGATTTATACAGTGATTCTTGAAAATTTGGATAATGCAAGGGTGGAAAACCTTTCCATTCTTTCCTTCTAGGCTCTTTGGCTTACCTAACAATCAACATAAGGCAGATTAATAGGAAAAACAATTCTATTTTGGATGTACAGGAACAACAAAAAAAAAAATAGGATACTCAAGTGACCAAAGCAGACAGCTTTTATACATTTTAGACAAAGAAACATTACATTTCTAAAGAATTGTCTGGATGGGGGCGCCTGGGTGGCTCAGTGGGTTAACCTCTGCCTTCAGCTCAGGTCATGATCTCAGGGTCCTGGGATCGAGCCCCACCTCGGGCTCTCTGCTCGGCGGGGAGCCTGCTTCCCCCTGTCTCTCTGCCTTTCTCTCTACCTGCTTGTGATCTCTCTCTCTCTCTCTCACTCTCTCTCTCTGTTAAATAAATAAATAAAATATTAAAAAAAAAAAAAAAAAGAATTGACCAGATGAAGGGTTTCGGGCTTGGGGGAATAAACTAGTTAAGAAGTGACAAGTGTTCTTCATGGAGCCCTCTTGGCCCTAAATTCCTAAGTCTGGTGATAAGGACATCTTCAACCCTCCTGGTACAAGGATCACACTTTTCACAAAGAGGATTTATTTCCTGCTTTAAGAGGAACAAAACATGATCCGAGGATCCTTCTCGCACCAACAATTTCTTAAGTAAGCTCAATTCAAAATAATCAGTGGGCCAAGGTGACATCTTTTGGAGAGGCATATTCTGTTCTCCTTCAGTGATGCCGAATTATCTAATGATGTGTTTCCAGGGAAACCGATGAGTCAGGAGGGAACTCAGGGGGCCCTGGGGAGGATGGTGGGGGGTAAAGGCGGGAAAGAAGTTAGGGCCACACTGGGAACGTCCTTGAGTGACAACAGAAAGTGCTCAACTAATTGATGCCTCGAAGCTCTAGGAGCAAACCTGGCACAGACACATTTTAGCCTAGTCTAGAGGAAGGGAAAGGAATGGAGGCAAGTTCTGGGGGGTTTTGTTTGTTTGTTTTGTTGGGTTGGGTTTTCCTGCGAAGTAGTACTTCCTTTGGAAAGAAAAGAGCCATTAAAATGGAACCCCTGTGCGACACAGATCCACTGGGAGACTCAGAACACAGCACAGGGTTATCCTAAGGGAACATTTCTAGGTAGGTCGCATTGCTGGTGGACTTCGATCTCCCAGAGCAAGAAGAGATATGAGAACCTGCTGGGCTTTTCAGACACATTTTTGTCCTTCCCCAAATAGATGTGACTCAAAAACAATTCTCCTGGTTGAAAGACTAGCTTGAAGAGAAGGAACAAATAGTTTAGACGGCTACGCCAAGAAAAGAATTGAATGTATCTTTGAAGACTACCATGGCCGTCTTCAAAGAAAGCCAGAGATCCCCTTCTTGTGTGGCCTGCGGATTTTGCCAGCTGACCCTACTCGCTTTTCACCTTTGACACTATGCTGAACAAACAAGGTCCGGAGACATGCCCTGTGCTCCGTCCCGCTGGCACTCTTCACTCAAATGGATTCCCTCAACACCGTCAGCCCACCTCCACACCACCTGACTATAATCTCCTAAGTGGCTTCTCAAAACCTTCAAAATACTGTCCTTTATTTGGCCTTGAAGGACCCTCATGAAATACCTCCTCCACCTCCCCAGCTGCATTTTCATCCTTTCGGGCAGTCCCTCCCTAAGGGACGAGCCTTACTGAACTGTCGTCATGACAGTTGTTCACTATTTCATGAAAACTGTGGGGGAGGGGCTCCTATTACGTGGGAGGTGCTCAGAACTCCAAGGAGAATATAACCAGCTCCTGCCCTCATGGTCCTCATATCCTAGTTGATAGAAACTTTTACTAGATCTAAAAACAACAGGCTTTCTGTAAGGATAGAGTCCTTTCTTCACCCATAAGATAGCCCCCATCTTGCAGTTTGTTAGAAACTTTGGAAGTATACCTCCAAAAGTGAAAATACAGAACTGGCATGAAACAAACGTGTTGGGCCAGGAAGGGATACTGGTTGAAATTCTGGATCTTTAAAAAACTTAGTAGGTCTAGATCTGGGAGGAACATAAAGACCAACAGATAGACAAACTGATGTAGGTGATGTCAAGGAGGATCCAAGACCTTCGCACCTTGCCCCAAAGGCAAATCGGAGAGCCATGGCTGGGGGAACACTTCCTGGTGTCCTGGTGTCCCAATTCACCTGTGCACTGCTCTTGGTCCTTTTGCATGTTTTGTTTGTTTGTTTGTTTTTTGTTTTTTGTTTTTTTTAACTAACCAGATTTTTGCTACATTCTAGCCTTGCAATTACCCAGCTCTGGAAAAGCTCTAGGACTGCCTACAGTTCCCACCCTCAGCGGCTGCCCCCCCACCCCCGCCCCGGTCTTACCCCACACTGCTTGGCCAGGGTCTCCTGGTCCCTGCTGCGTAGTTATGGCTCCAACCTGGTGCCCATCAGCCTGCAGCTCTCTCAGCCGCAGAAACCTCCCCATACTTCTCACTTTGAGGAAACCATAAGTAGAGGCTCATAGCTAGCTCATCATGCGCTTATCAGTCTCATGTATTTCCCTGAAATTATTTTTTTTTAATTACCTTGGAAGGTCCGAATTCCTGTCTGCATCTCCTCATTATCCTGGAATTACTCAGCCTCTGGGTGTGACTGGCCCTGTGGTTCTCCTTCCCTCCCCTGCCCCCACTCCAGTGTATTTAGTCTCTATAATTAGCCCCCCTTCTCTCCATCCTCACCCCTAATTCAGCTTTGGCAAAGTATAAACTTTGTAATTAGAAAGGGCTAAAATGTTGCCAGGATTGCAAACATATTTAGTGCTGGAGCCTAGCGTTGTGTACAGTTCTGGGCTCTGCTCCAAGTCCTAGAGTAACAGGGAAAGGACAGGGGAAAGGAAGAAACCCTTTAATGAGCTTGTAGTATATGTCGGGAGTTTTTCACTTAATTTCATATAATCCTCACAGAGACCTAGGAGGTGGGTTTGGGAAACAGGAGCTCAGAGAAGCCAAGAGCATTGCCCAAGGTCACAAACCTGGAGAGAGGCAGCACTATACCTCATGGCCTCTGCAGAGGTCTGCAGGCTTCCCCCACGTTATCACAGAATATCACATATTACTTGTCTGATGTCTCTGGCTAAATGGGGGATACATTCTTCGAGACAGCCTTTCCCACTGTTTGGCTTTACTATTGAAAATACTCCTACAAATTTGGTAAGGACAGTTTTCCAATGATGTCAACATCTTTAAGAACTCTGCTTAAGTCACCAAAAGTAGTACTGCCCCCATCACGTACTCTTACAGCTAACGGCCTAGACTGTAAGCACCTTGAAGTCAGGGGCCTCTTTGTCTCCTAGGTAGCAGGTGGCAGGGCTCTGCATCGATAGGCCCTCAATAAGTATAATATTGCAAAAAAAAACCACAGAGGAGATTGGACGCCTGCCCAACTGAAGCCCAGGGCCATGGCAACCCAAGTAACCCATCACAGCGTCCTTTTAACTGCCCTTGAGATGAAAATGAACTCTAAGAAAGATATGCCCTGGCATCCTGAGTGAGGATCAAAGGGAGGGCCAGGTAGGAGAGAATCTGGGTTGACAGGGTGAGCATTTTTTTGAAAGATGTGTCTTCACTGTCCTCCTGTGCCTAAATTGCCTTATTGCAGAGAGGGCTCTCATACACAGGGAGGGAAGAAGATAAATTTTGAGAAGACCTGGCAGGGATATTTTCATGGGCTCCTCCAGACCTACTAGAATCATCCTATCCATTAAAAAAAAAAAAAAGAAAGAAAGAAAGACTTGTCCTAGAAACAGATGGCTCATCACTGCAACTGCAACATATCCCATGAAGGATGGCTCCTCCTCAGTCCTCCTCCCGGGTCCACCTCCAGAGCAGCCCGCTGTTGTCATCAGGAGCCTTGAAACCAAATACAGGATGTCCTTCTATGTTCTGTGAGTATGTGAGTGTCATTAGCAAAATGATCTTTGGAAACTTCCACCCCTGAAGCTAGCTCAACTGGTGTTGTTTTCCTTTCAAAGGGAAAAATAACACTTTCTTCTTCATTGTAAACCACACAGGAATGATTGCCCCTAGAGATCTAAGGAAAGAGAGGTAATTTGCAAGCTGTGGTGCATATAAATAGAAGGACAGGCACAGGACTTTTTGCAGAATGGGAGTGGTCTCTGCTGGGAGAATTGGAAACAAGCAGCTGGTCAGTTTCTACTACATCCAGAAAAGCGACAGCTGCTTCCTCTGGGCTTGGAGACCTCAGCTTGGCTATTGATGTCAAGCTGACCACACAGACTTGATAGACATGCTCCTAAAAAATTGGTCCTTTGTTTGCATGAACCGGACAAATCACTTCCCTGGTGGGCAGCACACAGGCCACTTTCAGATACAGAGACTAGACAGATGTCCCATGGAGGCAACAATTGGCTCTCGACACAGGATGTTCTCCCCAAATGTATTCTTCAGCTCCACCTTCTAGAATTTGCAGCAGACAAATGTTTTCAAGAGAACTACTCAAACAAAGTGCCCCCTTCTTGCTCTCCTGGCCCTCTCCAGAAGACACACATCCTCAGAGTTGGGTCATAATCTTCTTTCCTATTTGGGGTGATACAGCAAAATAAGGGATCCTAACATCAGAGCATCAGCCTTTCAAACTTCTCGATTGACCCGAGGACCCATTTTCCCTCCTCTGGACAATCCTGACTTTAAACTTGCTCTCTTTACAGTACAATCAAGTCCACAGGAAAGAGAACAGGTACTAAGCAGGTCTAACATTTACAACTTCATGAATGTATCAGTTCACAAATCAGAAGACAACCCCATTATCATGCTAAGAAGTCATGGGTCCCCTCCACCCCACTCCCATGCACTCAAAGCAATTATGCAACTATTAGCATCCCAGCAGGTGTTGTGCACGATGTCCCCAGATGGACAGCCCTCCTGAAGTCCTCCTGAAAGCTTTCAATCAGATTATAACACAAAGAAATTCCTGAAGGGGTTTCTGATTTTTATGAATTGAAATTCAAAACGGGAGCCATCACCAGGCCTCTGAACAGCAGACCCTGTGGATCAGTGCAGCCTCCATGTGTAGAAACAGCATACATATGGCTACAGGCACAGAGAACCTGCTGGAAGGGTGAACTTTCAGGGCAACATATTAGCAGTAGTTACCTCTAGAAAGGAGAATCGTGTGCATTGTAACAATAAATAAAGCCTTCTAAAAGAAGAGGTAGAAGAAGGGGATACAAAAGAGGGAGAAAAGAAAATGCAACAATAAAGAATCATAGAATTCTTTCTAAAGCACTTTGAGTTGGGAAGCTTTCAGCAAATACTTACAAAAACTGGGACTCCTATTTCAGCATTAGATCAACAGGGTTTGAATCTAAGTTCAGCTCTGCAAGTTACTTGACCCCCTTAATGTCAGTTTGCCCCTCTGTTAAAAACAGATTTGGGGCACCTGGGTGGTTCAGTCAGTTGAGCGTCCGACTCTTGATTTCAGCTCAGGTTCTGATCTCAGGGTCCTGGGATAGAGCCCTGCATCAGGCTCAGTGGGGAGCCTGCTTGAGATTTCCCCCCTCCCTCTGCTTCTCCCCAACCCCTCCTCAAGCACTCTCTCTCTCTTTCATAAATATGAATGAATGAGTGGATGGATGGATGGATGAATGAATAAAGGAAGGAAGGAATAAGACAGATTCATAAAAGGACACCTAGCTGGCTCAGTTGGTAAAGCATACTACTCTTGATCATACTGTCATGAGTTCAAGCCCCACATACGACGTGCGGTTTACTTAATATTCCAAATTAAAAAAAAAAAAAAAACAGCAGGCTCTTAGGGTGGTGATGAAGGTTAGAAGAAAGTGAATGGATAAATAAACAAGCATCAGTACATGTGTGTAAATCCCAGTAAGTATCATCCACCATCGCCAACTCTCAACCTATATCACAAATGTGGGCTAATTTTCCTTGTCAACAAACACCCCTACTTAACACTAAAAAACGTTAGAAATTCACAAGAAATGAAGGAATTATCTTCTTGCATTTGTCCAGTAGAATTTTCTGTGCTGCCCACTGATGTAGGAAATGGGCAAAAGAAAAAAATAAAGTTCCTTACTGCCTATAGTCTGTTGACAAGTCCTTGAAACAGATAGAGTGTGACCTTCCTCTGGGAGCTCAGGTCCCTCAATGTGGACACCTCGCTAAGGGCAAAAGGCAATCTTAGCTTAACTTTATCCCACCCCCCAAGTATCCTGTAAGTCTACTTTAACATATAAAACTTCCTTTGGGAACTTCCTTATCTCTGCCCCTCAAGATACATGTTAGCAATCATCTTTCAACAGGACACTTTTGATGTTGTATTAAATGTTTCAATACATCAGGGAACTCTAATGGTAGAATTCCAGGTGGTGGGGGATTTCCTTTAAGTGGTACCACACACAAGCCTGCAGAACCTAGACAACTCAAAAGCCTCGCCCTGTTTTGCTCTAAATCACTTGAGCACAGGGGATGAGGTAGAACCCGCTGACATCTCAGCCTTGTCGTAAGTAATGGGGCATCTGAGGTCCCCACTTGAGGAAGTCTACAGGGAGAAAGTCTTATAGATCAAATCCTAAATCTTTGCAGGCAAGCTGAGACCCTCAAGGGGTGGCATTTGCCCTGTGCTTCATGAGCCCTAGAATAACAGAGGTTCTTAGCAGGGAAGTGGTTGCTAGGTTAAGGCAAGGCAGTAAGAAGGTGTGATCTTGAGCATTTACTAAAGTTGACTGGAGGGGGTACTGGCATGCTGCCCCCAGATCTTCACACTCATCTAAGACTGCAAGACTCATTCCCCAGCTGCCGGAAGTGTGGTGGCTATCAGTCTACTCTAGAGAATGGCCTTGTGCAAGACCATGCCCCCTTCCAGAGAAGCCTGAAGCCAATGACTTAGGGATGTGAGAAACAGAGGCCAGGCACACTTGCCCCAGTGCAAGCCAGTTCTACTGGGTCCTTCCAGCTCCTGCACTCCCAGGAGTAATGACACTGTGAAGACCTCCTCCGTCTGGCTACTCCTGTGTTTTTCTCTACTCCTTCCAGTGCTGCTCCCAAAAGCACAAATCCTGCATGCTAACCCCACTCTCTCTGTTTCTCAGGGAACCCACCTGGGAAAGGAACTGTATGCCAGGCACTATTCTCGGGACTTATATGGGCTTACCTCTTAGAAGCAAGTAATATTATTATGCTCATTTCTGAGACAAAGAAACTGAGCTAAATGGAGGTAAATAACTTTTCCAGAGTCACCTAGGGGGCTTCAGAGGGCTTGTGAAAGATTAAAAGAGGTGATGTCTATAAACACACTTATAGTGACTAGCACAGAGTAAGTAGTCCCCTCATTCATTAATGTTCTTTGTTCTCCCTATAAACATTTATTGAGCATCTACTATATGCTAAGTGCTATTCTTGGCACTGCAGATACAGCATGCAGCACAAGTGTCAAAGTCTCTGCCTTCATAGAGCTGACATTCTAGCGAGAGCAGCAAGAAGTACGCAAATAAACAAAAGTAAATGTCAATGTAATATAAGTGATTTGCATAAAAAGAAATCAGGCTAAGGGGAATGGAACCTAGAACAGTAACCATGAAGCTATTTTATATAGGAAGGTGAGGGAAGTCCTCTCTGGTGAGTTGACAGTTGAGTAGAAACGGGAAGTAAGGAAGGGAGTGAGCCATGTAGACATTTAAAGAGTATTTCAAGGAAAGGGTGCAAGTGTAAAGTCACGAACAATGAAAGATATTGAACAGAGTTGTGACACGATCTGACAGATTTCAAAAGGATCACCCTGGCTGCTACTGTGTTGGGAATAGGCCAGGGGTGGGGGAAACAAAGAAGGAAGCTGGGGAGCTAACAGGAAGAGTGTCCTGTCATCATCCAGACCAGCAATGGCAGTGGCTTTAGCCTAGCACCGCCATACTGGAAGTGTTAGGAACCGCCAGATCTGGCTCGATGCTGAAGGTAAAGCTGTCCAGATTTGCAGATGAATCAGATGCAGTTGTGACAGCAAGAGAAGCATCAAGGAGTTGAGGATTTGTGGGTCTGAGCAGTTCCAAGGATAGAGCAGCCATGAACAGAGAATGGGGGCGGGGGGGAACGTGGGAAGACCAGATTTGGCTGAAGATGAGGCAGGATAGGAGATCCAGATGGATGCAAGGTAGCTGTTATTGGGCTGTAGTATTTAGGGAGAGGTGGCTTGACATGCTGGTTATGAACACAGATTCCATAGGCAGTCTACCCAGAGTTGAATCTCAGCTCTACCACTATGAGCTGTGTGACCTTGGGCAAGATACTATACCTCTCTGGGCTTTATTATTCTCATGTGTAAAACATGGAGAATATTTATACTTACTTCATGTGGTCACTGTGGGACTTAAATGAATAAATATACATAGAAGTGCTTAGAACAACAGTTCTCAAGCAATAAGCACAATAATAGTATTTGTATTGAGAACTGTCTTCTCAATTGATGTCAAACTTGAAGACTCATATGCACTATGTAGGGGAAGAAAGAGCTTTCCTTAACCTCTTAGGGTCCCTGGCTGGGTCTGAAAATCCAAGTGACATATTAACAGGAGAAAAGCCTACACATTTATTTAATACACATTTTACATGACACAAGATCATTTGTAAGGAAAGAAATACTTACAGCTGGATATATTTATGCTAGTAGTAAACTGGTGGGAACTTAGTAAGGCTTATTTGTCGTGATTCTTCTTGGACTTCCTTTGTTTTCAAAGGTAAAGATGCTCCTTTCCTCTGGGTATAGGGAGGATACTTCTCATATGCAGGTTTTATGACCTGTTTCAGGGAAGAAGGGCAATGAAAGGCAGGCCAAAATGACCTTCCAATTTTTGTCATTTTCTCAAACTCCTTCAGCTTAAAATATTCTGCATGCCAAGGTGCCATTTTGGGGGGTAGCATGCCCTGAACCCAATCCAATACAAGATGGTGCCCAGGAAGGGAGATTCACTGTATGTGAAGACTTGCTCCCAGAAATGAAAACCGAGCTTGACTCTGAAAGATGAATAGGGGGTGATCAGATGCACACAGGGTGGGGTTGTGAAGGAGCATTCAAAACAGAGAGGCCAGCATGTCCATTTCCCCAAAACTATAGCTAACATACAATATTTATCTTATGACACTTGTATTAATCCTTCTCCATTATGCTCAGAATTGGCAATACATCTAAAGAAAATGAGAATGGCTTTCGATCTATTTATGGGAAATAAATCAATTCTGGTCCAGTCCTTTGGACCTTCTCATGCATCTTGCTTTAATGAGTTGGCCAGGTCTGCCACCAATGACCATATGAAAGCCACTATTGACACCCTGGAGTTTCCAGCAGCCACTAATGGCCCCCACCAGCACCTCTGAAGTTTCTTCCCTTATCCCCCAGGCATCTGTATTCAAAAAGTCATCAACAGTAGCTGACATTTGCCTCTATTCTAACTGCAGGTATCCCCTCTTTTTGAAAGATCACCTTGTGCCACTTTGATTTTAAGAAAGACATACCTGTTTTTGCTAACTGAAAAAAACCCAGAGAAGATCCTTGCTTTTGTGAAAAAATGTGAAAATAGCATTCTGGGACTGTTTTGCAGCAAGCCACTGTACAGGCAGCATGTACCCCAGGCAGCAAGAGTGCCCGTCCCCCACCTACATCTTTCCCCAGAACTACACTCAGCACCTAAGCACCGAACGCCAGAGCTTTGAACTGTCTGTGAGCAGCTGGGTTTTATCTCGATTTATTTTGTGCATCTGTTAGCAAGATGTGTCCTAAGGTATCTGAAAAGCCTAAGAGAGGTTATTTTCGGGGCCAGGGATAGCTCAAAAAATTTTCTGTGTAAATTAATGGTAATTGCTTCTTTGTTTTACATCATTTTGGCCCATGAAGGATTTCATGGGAATGCTCTACTTTCAAATAATGGGGAGAACCTGTATATTTGAACAGGCTTCAAGACCAAACAGCTCAATAATTATCCCTATACTCTCTGTATCTCACCATTCTTATCAACTCTAGAAATAGCATTTCAAAGGTCAAAAGCTTGACTCTGAGAGAGCAATTCAGCCTGGATCTCAGTGAAATGGGCCACAAAGACCAGACACAAAAATAAAGCATCTGATTCCCTAAGCAGAAACCTTACTTCTCCGCACATTATCAAATATCAGAACATAAGCAATAGGAAAGGCCTGAACTTGTGTAGGAGCAAGGCAGTTCCTGGACTTTTGAATGCACCTCGGATACAGAAATATGGAAAGTCCTAACCAGTGGCAACAGTTCAGAAGAAAGCCAGACTGCGAGCTATCAGACTTGCCTCCCTAGCTGGCCCACACATCTGAAGCCCCTCAGCACTCAGGCCCAGCCCCATCTGGTCCCCAGTCAGTGAGAAGCACACCTAATCACCCAGCTGCCACAATACACTCTGAAGGGCAGCAGAATGTGCTACCCCCAAATATACTACTTTAGCATATTCATTACTGAATAATTAGCTGAAGACGATTGAGAAGAAGCAGATACAAGAAAAGGTCTCTGCCCTCTCCTATTTGCCTGAAAGTAGAATTTAATCTTGTGGAGGTGTCCCCTCTTTCCTCTCTACCAGTAAGGACAGAATTTCATCACCAGAGACAATTCTAGACACTTATCAGCTTAATGCAGCATGGAAGGAGTCTACATAACAAATCTTACTAATAAGTCCTTCCCTTCCATTAGTTTCCCCTATATTTTCCTTCCCTCAATATGCCACCCTAGAAACTCAAAGTCTTTCTCTTTTGTCTTGTTGCTTTTCTCAGAATGTATTGTTCTCTTTCTTATGATGCTATATAGGCCAGAGTTCCAACCACCCCTTTGAGTTCCTCATTGCTGAGCATGCCTGTGGGTATGCACACTGCACTTGTTCCAGAGCCTCAGTTTGTTTCTCTTGTTCATCCATCTTTGGTCAGTTTGACAGGGCCCTGTCCAACGAACCTAAGGTGGAGAGAGGAAAAGAACAGTTTTCCTCCTCAGTAACTCAAAGCTACTTCCTTATCAGCAAGTGGGCCTAAAATTAATAGCCTTTACCCAGGATAACCCCCCAAGCCCTCATCCCCACTGTGCATGTCCAGAAACTTCCACCGGGCCTCTGCTCCATTACCTGGCTTACCTGACACCCTATCTTGGCACTGAAACCTGCATCCCTCAGTGGATTCCTCTCAGCCCATACTGCCAGTGGTCCTGATTCAACAAGAACAGGCTTAGAAACAGACAAGGAACACCACTGCCTACAACTGGGACTCTTGAAGAATATACTTTGCCCTGAAATACCTGAGGGGTTAACATCTCCCCGGAGGCATCCTGGTTTATGGCAGCAGCTTATAACAAACAGAACCACACCCCATTCACCCCAATTCCAAGTGGGGGAGTCTCAGTGAGGAAGAGCACATTTTGCTTGTCAAACCCTCCACCACTTCCCTTCCCCCCATCATCACCACCAAGATTCTGGTCCCCTGAGTATGCTCCACCCTCTTCCGACAAATCTCATGGCCATTCATTCCCAAGTCCTCATTCTTCCCACCAAGGACAGACGGCTGCAGTTAAGAGTCAGATTATTGGGCACCTGGGTGGCTCAGTGGGTTAAGTCTCTACCTTTGGCTCAGGTCATGATCTCAGGGTCCTGGGATCAAACCCTGCATTTGTCTCTCTGCTCAGCAGGGAGCCTCCTTGCCCCTCTCTCTCTGCCTGCCTTCTTGTGATCTCTCTTTCTCTCTCTCTGTCAAATAAATAAATAAAATATTTTTTTAAAAAGTCAGATTGTTTCCTGAAAATTCTTCCCCCAAGATTTGTTGAGTTTAACTTTCTATAGTTTACATAACAGAAAAAGTATTTATATTCAAAATAAAAATTATATGTTGTAATGTGCTGTTTCCAACTTTCAATACACATGAAGATGGTGACAGCCCTAGAGAGAAATCTCCACATAGAATCCTTGCTCCTTTTACTCCCTCTACCAGGTCAGGCCATGTGCACACTAACCTGGGTCAGACTCCAGCTTTGAAAATTAGAATTAAGATCTCCAGCCACTCCCCTGGGGCAAGATCACCACAGCCAGGTTCTTGCTTTCCCACTCTAGCTCATGCTTACCCTTTGATGCCCGACATCTTTTGTGGCCTAAGCCCATTACTAAGAGCACAGACCTTCTCTCATTAAGGTAACATATCGTGCCTTTCTTTTAAAGAAAATATGCTTTCAGGTTTCTGGTATGAACATAATACTCCTGTTGGACAAATGTGCCACTTCCAATTAACAGACCCTTAAATACTCATACTCACGCATCATGGATAAAAACCAAAACCTGCCACTGGGAAGAAAAAGCAATTCAAATATTCTTTCAATGCCAAAAGTAATGTCTTTGTTTGAATTGGCCTTGGTGCCCTGATTAAACCATGTCCTTCTAAAATTTACTTGTATTATGAAATTTCTCTTTCCCTTCAGAAACAGGAAGAGAATATAATATAATGAACCCACTGCCCAGCTTTATATCACTTAACATTTACCTCATTGGCTTTGTTTTCAAAACAGAAGAAGCCCTACAGATAAAACTGAAGCCCCCTGTGTAGACCCCTCCCATCTTGTCCCTCTCACCTCCTTCCAGAGATTCAGCAGTTTTTATATCTTCCTATATATTAATGTCTGTGTCCAATATGTTTTAGATGTATTTTAAGCTTTCTCTAAATCATATCTTATTTGTAAGTATCCTTGCTTTTCAGCCCAACGTTATATTTTAGAGATTTTTATTACATTTATTTAGCATATATGTAGTTCTAATTAATTTATTTTTTAAAAGATTTTCTTTATTTATTTGAGAGAGAGAACGAGAGATAGCATGAGAGGGGAGAAGGTCAGAGGGAGAAGCAGACTCCCCATGGAGCTGGGAGCCCGACGTGGGACTCCATCCCAGGACTCCAGGATCATGACCTGAGCCAAAAGCAGTCACTCAACCAACTGAGCCACCCAGGCGCCCCTAATTAATTTATTTTAACTGCCATATCATAGTCGCCTGTACACTTCTCTTTAATGAGCTGTTCTCCTCTTTAAGGCAAGTTTTTGTTTTGTTTTTTGCTATTAAAAACTATGATGAGAACATTCTTTCATGTTAACTGATACTAACTCTCTGGGAAGAAGTATGATAAGGCCAGCCTCATTTCTGTATCATCCGGGAACAGGGCATATAGGCCTTTCTCATTTGCTACCATCTAAGACCAGTATCTATGGCCTGACAGGCTGAGCAGAAGAAGGGCAAGATCCCATAACCCTGGGATTAGATCTCAATGGTCTGGTGCGATAGGGCTGAGTGTTACAGCTGGGCATGTCACCGGTACTATGTGAAAAATAATCATTGTCTTATTACCTGCCGGACCTGTACTTGGCTAGAATCCCAGGGCTCCCCTCCTATGCCTTCTCTTTAGACTTACCCCATGAAGACACTTTTACTCATTAATAGTCCCAAATGGCATAGCCCTTATTCTAATGCAATGTCATCTGGACAAACCTCAGTAGGTAACATCTTGTTCAGCTGGGGGAAAAAAGTTTTGCTTGATATATAAATAGAGGATAGTTCAAAACTTTGCCAATTTTCCTTCCTCTCTATCTCTGGTGTTTCTCCAAGGCATATGTGCCAAATGTATATGACTTTACAACATCCCTCCTTTGGCTGCAGAATCAAAACCAAATTCCCTAATTTGGCATGAAGGGTCTTAAAACTAACCTTAGCTACTTGCCTCATCTGTAGCCACATTCCACAGCCTGTCTCCTAGTCCATGCCTCCCTCCACTCCACAGGGTCCCACATATCCAAGGGGTGTCCAATTAGCCTATTACACCCCATTCAAATATCTCTTCCTCTCCAAAGCTTTGGCCAAGACCCCCCTAGATATAACATGTCCCTCCCAGCATTTCCTTGTAACTCTGTGAGGCAAGAGCACTTGCAGCATCTTATCTGCATGCTTTAATTCTTTATATAGAATGATATACATCCTCTAGACCGATGCTTTCTGCGTCATTTTATGTTCATGCCACACCCGGGACATAGAAGAGTGAATAAATGTTTCACAAATACATCGAATGGGATTTTTCTTTCCATGGCTAATTTCTAGCAAGAAGAAGAGAATTTTAGTATCTTGGCCTACGTGTGAACTATTGATTTATTTTTGAAAGAAGACACTTTTAGTAGCAGATCTTTAATAAATTATTATGAGCACGAAGTCGAAAGCACTTAAACAGTTTCCCTTGTATGGATGTTTTCCGTGCCTGCAGATTTTTTTTTTTTTTTTAAGAGAGAGACATATTTTGTTCTAGCTCTAATAGAATAGAACTGCAGAACACCAACCCTCCCCTGGGCCATCAGATCCCAATGCTGACAGAAAAGGTACCTGGGTAACAATATCCACATCCACAACCCAGTGAAGGCAGCTACAGCAGGTGACCATCAGGTATCAGACGTGGTGCTATGCTTTATCTGTACTGTTGCATTTAACCTGCCCAGCACCCTAGAAGGCAGTGAAAGTTCATTTTCTGTGTCAACTGGAGCAAGCTATGGGGTGTCCCGATTAAATATTATTTCTGGTGTGTCCTTGAGGTGTTTCCTGATGACATTACTCTCAATCACCCCCAAACTGGTAGCAACTCAGCTGCCCGAAAGCATTATCCCAACTTTATCAAAAGAGGAACTGAAGCTCATGAGGCCCAGAGATATGTGTGCACTGGCCAAGGGTCACACTTTTATAGGGCAGAACAGAAGCGGGGAAGTCAAGCCTTCTTGTGCCATGCATATTGCTCTGTTCATTGTCCCTCAAGTGATAGAGCCAGAGCTCCCTGCTTCTCTATCCTACCATTTCTGCTTAACTGGAACATGGTCTTCTCTTTCCAGGACTTCTTTCTGTACTAGCTCCCCTAGTACAAGACACTAATTGAAACTGCCCTCAGGATGGCTGGGTGGCTCAGACAGTTAAGCATCTGCCTTTGGCACAGGTCTTGATCGTAGGATGGAGTCCCAAATTGGAGAGCCTGATTTTCCCTCTGTAGTCACTGCTTGTGTTCTCTCTCTTGCTCCCTGACAAATAAAAAGAAAGAAAGAAAGAGAAACTGACTTCAACTGATCTCAGCTGACTCAGTGCAAATACGAGCCTGTCCAGAACCAGCCATCCATTCTAGCAACCCAGTGCCCTGGAGAAGAAAGAAAGCTCTCTGACTCATCTATACCCTAATGATTAGTTAGCTAACCCAAACACAGGTTTGCAATTCCCACATTTCCACTATAAAAGGAGGGGAACACTTGGTGAGTCCTCGAGGTTGTAGTCTAGGTCTGATATACTTAAACGTGCTATAATGGGGAGGAAACCAAAATATTTTTCTGGTTTGCTGTCTCTGAGTGCATAAGCACATTCATCCCACTTAAATCTATCCCAGTGATCTCTTTTAGGGTTATTGTACAGCATTTCACTTGAGAATTAGTCCTCATGTTAGTATAAATGGACAGCTACGAAAGCTGAGTGCTTTCCAGAAGTAGGATGTGAAGCAACTTGAGATGATCACTACTTTCATTCTGTGCCGGCAAAGTGTCTTTGAGCTTTTCTCATATATATGGAATTCTTCAAAGGCCTTAACATTTTAAAAATGCACAGTGTGGGTCCACTCTCAGATCTGACTCTTCTAGCTTAGACCTGGCAAGTGGAGCCACCATCTGCTTTGCTCCAAAAGGAGAGGAGGAACCACAGGCGTCTGGGTCTTCCTGAAGGGGTTCCCTGGCTCTGGTGTCGCTTTTGTTCTTGTTCTTTTTAATATTCAATTTGGAAAATGTCAGGGGAGAGCAAACTTAGCCCTACTTCATTGAAAATGAGAGGCTAACCATACACATCAAGTCAACAGGGTACAACAAATGTTTGTTGAGGTACTGCTCTACAGCAGGGCATCAGGCTGGCATGACCAAAACTCCATGTAGGGGTCTTGCAGGAGCACCATTCTAGCTAGCTGCCTTCTCCCCCACTCACTCACCTCCAAGAGCTGAATAGGACATGCTATCGAACCAGCACAGTTGTCCAAGAAAGTGTTAAAGTGAGTCAAAGTGAGCACTATGTGTTAACAGAAAACAAATTAGTGACAAGATTTGCATTTTTTTTCACTCCAGAAAAGAAAAAAAGGGGAGGGCACAAAAGTAATGTATGGTATGAGAGCAGCCACATGCCTGAAAATGACAGGTGTGAACTGCCCAGGCCAACTTGCTGCAATGGGAAACATCCATCCTGCCCAGCCTTGGGAATCTGCACAGCAGGTGCTTGGCAAACAGCATGGCTTAGTTTCAAGCTAGGAATCACATGCTAATCCTTATGGCCCCCTTCATAAAAAGAAGCTGCTAGAGGTCATTAACTACCCACAGCACGAAAAACTTTCTATGGTTTTTATTTTTTAAAAAAACATGTAGGCTTGAACTCACACCCTTGAGATCAAGAGCCATGTGCTCCACTGACAGAGCCAGCCAGGCACCCCTACTGTTTTTAAAAATGGGAAAAATCACAGCAAATTCCCTGACCTTGTGAAACAGAAGAAAACATCATCTGCTCTCTCCTCTTTTTCCCATCCTTTTGTAAAAGAAAGATTATTATCAAAAATTTTAAAGCCTAAGTTGGGGCAGCTTAGTGACTACTCACTTGTCCATGAGCACATTAAGAATATCACGTCTCACCACACTACTTCATTAATTTCTTAATCACATCTATTGTAAAATACATACTGATATTATCTCATTTTGCAAATGAGGAACTTCAAGTTCAGTGAGGATAAAAGTCACTTCCAAGACCGCCCTCAGATCTTACAATAGAAACATTCAATTCAAGAGGTCATATTTACAAAGAAGAGCAGGCCAAGGTCAAGGTGTAGACTTGAGGGTTAAAAGGTTCCTGACAGAAGTTTGGTCAAGGAGGAAATCTTTATCAGTTGAAAATAAAGGAATGAAATGATATGAATCAAAAGAAATTCACAGAAACACCTTAATATCAGACTACATAAAATTTAAGGTAAAAATTATCATAAGGATAAAGATATGATATATACTGGTAGGAGAAACACCAGATCAAGAAATTATAATAGTCATGAACTCAATGCTCTAAATAATTCCATATCAAAATACGTGAAGTAACATTGATAAAACTACAGAGAGAAGCTAGAGATTTTAATACTTTCTTCTCAGAAAAAGATAGGCCAACACAAAATCATTTCACAGAAAAACTAACAAAGTTCCTATATAGAGGTGTGTTGATACATATGAAATATCTGCAAAATTTACAATGTATCAGACCACAACAGAAACTTGGTACATATTAGTCTCTGACCTCAAAGCAATAAAATTAGAACTCAACATCATATGTCTGAAAAATAAGAAATATTCTGTGTCTAGGAGAAAGATAAAATAAAAATGGGGGAGGCACCTGGGTAGCTCAGTCAGTTAAGCATCTGATTCTTGATTTCAGCTCAGGTCATGATCTCAGGGTAGTAGGATCAAGCTCCACATCAAGCTCCATGCTCAGTGTGGAGTCTGCTTGTCCCTTTCCCTCTGCTCCTCCTTCTCCTCCTCTTCTCTCTCTCTCTCTCAAATAAATAAAGAAAATCTTTAAAAAAACAAAAATGGAAAATTGAAGATTCTCAGAACTTAGTGCAAAAGGAAACACTCTAAGTATTTATGACTATAGATAAATACATTACCAAAAACCTACAGGAAACAACATGCTTCATAAAAACTTTATATGCATTCTCTTTAAGATCAAGAAAATAATACACTCATTTACCACAACTGTGCAACACAGTATTAGGTCCTCACCAATGGAATTAGGCAAGAGAATGAAGCAAGAGAAAAACAGATAACATTGAAAGTAACAAGTCATAATGAGCATTACTGATGATGTGACCTCTCATGTAAATTATTCATGTAGATGTAATAATCCAAGGTTGATGATAATAAAAGACCAACATACTCAAATAAGTAACATGTCTCTTTATCAGTAGTAACTAACAACAAAACATAATATGAAATAAGATAATATACACAATAGCAATAAAATCTAACAAGGATTAAGGAGTTATTCTAAAAATAAGTATATAAGATGGGGTGCCTGGGTGGCTCAGTTGGTTAAGCAACTGCCTTTGGCTCAGATTATGATCCTGGAGTACCCAGATCAAGTCCCACATCAGGCTTCCTGCTCGGCAGGGAGTCTGCTTCTCCCGCTGACCTCCCTCCTCATTCTCTCTCTCTCTCTCTCTCTCTCTCAAATAAATAAATAAAATCTTTAAAAAAATAAGTGTATAAGACAATTATAGAGAAAATCTAAAACTCTGCCAAATAACACTATAACAAATAACAAATAACACTATATATTATATTTTGTATGGGGAGATTTACTATATTCATGTATGAGATTGCAAAATTATATATAAAGGGAGGATTTTCTTATAATTAGATTGTATTAGGAAGTTAATTTGGAGAAAACTGACTTCTTCATAAAGTCAGAAACATTGAAATACATAAAAAATATGTGTGTGTATACACATTAGCACATATATATATTATTAGCAAGGGTAGATCTTTAAAAATAGTATCAAGCAAAAAAGGAAGAAACAACAAAACTATGGTGCAGTGCCATCTATGTATGTAAAATACACAAAAATAAAATAATGTGGGGTGCCTGGGTGGCTCAGATGGTTAAGTGGCTGACTCTTGGTTTCAGTTCAGGTCATGCTCTCAGGGTCGAGAGATGGAACCCTGTGTCAGGTTCCGTACACAGGAGGGAGTCTGCTTGAGATTCTCTCTCTTCCTCTGTCTCTCCCACTAGTGTTCTCTAAATAAACAAATAAATTAAATATTTTTTAAAAATTATGACTATATTGGGGCGCCTGGGTGGCTCAGCGGGTTAAAGCCTCTGCCTTCGGCTCAGGTCATGATCCCAGGGTCCTGGGATCGAGCCCCACATCGGGCTCTCTGCTCAGCGGGGAGCCTGCTTCCCTTCCTCTCTCTGCCTGCCTCTCTGCCTGCCTGTGATCTCTGTCAAATAAATAAATAAAATCTTTAAAAAAAAAAATTATGACTATATTGTAAGAATATATGTAGGTGCGCTCCTCAAACATGCTGGGAGTGGATGCCTCTGAGTGGAGATAAATGGGATGGAGGTGAGGAAAAAATGACAGTACCTAGATCCCAAAACACAGGACATCCTTCCAAAGACCAGTTATGACAGTGTGCCAGGAACTAAATGCGACCCACAAAAGGGATAGAGGAGGGGGCAAAATTTGGGGGGAAAGAAACTAAGGTAAGAAGAAGAATGTAGATAAGCAAAATCTTCATATTAAAAGTTAGGTCATGAGAACAGTAAGAAAAGCAACCTATAATAATAGTTGTGGGTTATAACAATGAGAGCTTCCAAATAATTTTTTTTTTCAAAAAAATACCTTTGGATAACTTTCACCATTAAAACACACACATTCATGTTCAAAGTAAAAGGCATTCTTTTGGCTTCCAAATTCACCAGACCCAAGACATTAAAGCACGTACTCGACCAACAGACATCTTCCTGGGACCTGGACTGGCCTCTGTAGAAGGCAGGTAGGTGGTGGAGCTCCGCCTATCTCACTGCCTATCAAGTGAGATAGAATTAAGTAAGATTCTATACTCACTCCTATTTTAAAAATTGAAGCACACTTGACATACAAGGTTACATTAGTTTCAGGTGTACAACATAGTATTAGCAGTTCTATACATTACTCTGTGCTTACCATGACAAGGATAGCTACCATTCATTACCATAGAAAACTTATTATGATATTATTGACTGTATTCCCTATACTGTACTTTAATGATTTATTTATCTTATAACTAGAATTCTGTTCCTCTTTTTTTTTAAGATTTTATTTATTTATTTGACAGACAGAGATCACAAGTAGGCAGAGAGGCAGGCAGAGAGAGGGGGGAGCAGGCTCCCTGCGGAGCAGAGAGCCCGATGCGGGGCTCAATCCCAGAACCCTGGAATCATGACCTGAGCCGAAGGCAGAGGCTTAACCCACTGAGCCACCCAGGTGCCCCAAAGTCTATTCCTCTTAATCCCCTTCATCTGCTTCACCCATCCCCCCCACCATCCTCCTCTCTGGCAACCGTCAGTTTGCTCTCTGTATTTATGATTCTGTAATTATTCCTTTTAAAATAGGTGAACATAGGAAAACTTACTGATAAAATAAAATAACTGAATAAAAGTTAATCTATAATCTTAGTACAACATATTAAACTTTCAACCTCAAATTTCTTAGTAATTTAGTAATTAGTCATAGATATTTGGATATCTTATAAGTTAACTTCGTTATTATGGTTTTGTAGTTTTGGGCATTGTAGTTTTAAATCAAATCCAACTATAGTGAATCAGAGCTAGTTTAACCTTCAATTATGTGGTTCAGTTTTCCTTCAAAAGCTCTAAACATCAAAATACCAGCCTTAAAAGAAATATAGTCAGGGTTTTGTGCAGATGAAAACCCACAAACCCCAAGTGTTGCTTCTTAGTAAATGAATATAGAAAATTATTAAATTAGTTATAATTTACACTCAATAAAATTACACAAATCCACTTATCTTTGCAGCATGAGAAATTCTTATTTATTGTCATAATAAAGAACATAGAATCAAATAATTTCAGGATTTCTAGGTACAAACCATTATTTGACAGATGTTATCCTACAAACCACAAAAATTACTTTAATTACTGCAAAATATTTTTAAATTTAGATTTTATGTTAGAAAACAGCAGGGCCACTCAATTCAAAAGCAGTAGTAGTTTTCAGCACATTGGACAGTGACCTTTACCTACTGTTTTGCTGACGCTACTTGGAATGTTCTCCCACTCAGCTGTCAAGTAGAAAATTATTGATTAAATGTGAGATTCTGAAATTCATCTCTTACTGAGAAACACTTAAGCATTATAGAATTCATTTTTGCCTATACAATATATCTATTGAGAAGTTAGAAAGAAGAATGCACTTACAGATATGGAGAAATATTTCCTCAAGCAGTCGCACTAGATAAATTATTCACCTGCAACAATATGCCACAAAGTATAGCACCAGTAGATTTTTTATGTAATATTCACGCATCCAGAGATGAATGCCTGTGAAATGTTAATGCCTGTCAGTTTTTCTTAAAAGTATGCTTAGTGTGTGACTCAGGACTTCTCCTGCACTCATTATAAGAATACAGCTTGCTCAAACAATCATCTCTTTCTAGTGCAAAAACAATGTGTGCTTTCAAAAGGTAAACAAGTTCTCCAGATGAATTTCTTTTGTGCATGCTTCCAAGTTAAGTGCCTAAGAAAGATGAGTCTTATTTTTTATAGTTCATTAAGCACATAAATCTTTCCACATTTCTATAGCTTGTTCAATAACTCTGCTGGTAGATGAGCTTATATCCTCTTAAAAATTAGAAAACCAAGCCTCAGAGAAGTCAGGTGGCTTGCTAAAGGACACAGAGCAAGCAGTGGAGCTGAGCTTTGAATCCTTTGGCCAACTCCATGCATAACGATTTTTATATTTATCATGACGGTGCTCTGCTTGAATGTGTTTTACAGATCATTTTTGCTCAGTGCTTTATCTCACTTCCAGCAAAGCATAAAGAAATGTAAATTGTCTCATTAGTTCTATGTACATAAAGGAAAACAGGTTTATGACAGTGTGTTGTCAAATGGTCTTCTAAAGATTTGTAGATGCCAGCTCTGGAAGTAAAGGAAACCAGTCCCAGCTTTTCATTTCACATTTCATTGATAAATATCCAGATTGGCCAGGCCATATTGTGTTAGGAGAAAGGAAGTAGGAAATTTAGGACCAACACCCACGCTTGTTCAAAGAAGAAAAATATCATAATGTAATAATCCCTTATTTATAAATTATTAAGATAAGAGAGAAAAGGATCTGGTGTCCAGAGAGAGCCTCAGATAGGCAGGAGCCTATCTTCAGAGGGTCTGGCCAGACCCCACTGGGTTATCAGGGCACATTGATGACAAAACACTGGTCAGCCTCATAAAGGGATGACGGGTGTGGATTCTGGAGTCAGGCCACAACAATGTGACCTTGGGCAAGTTACTTTACTCCCCTGAGTTTTAGCTCCCTTCAGCTGGGGAAATACCCTTAAATACCCTTCATAGGGTATTTAAGGAGTTGGATGATTTACTGAGTGCAAGGCAAAAGTTGAACAAATGCCAGGCGTGATCATCACCCTAATCACAATTATACTACTTTTCTAGTTCAGCAATTTGACCTTTGTAAACATCCTGTTCTTCCCAGGAAGCCTCAAAGGACACTGACCTTGAGTATAAAAGGCAGAATCATCTCCATTTCTTTTCATCCATTCTCATACTTTGCAGGGGAAAAACAAAATACCTTCAGATAGAGCTATGAGCTCTGGACTCATAAGACCCAGACATTTATCAGTGTGTGGGAGACAGCTGCATGTCTTACAGGTCAAGCAGTGCCCACTGACTACTTAAATGGAAGGAAGGAAATCGCCACTTGTATCATGTCAAAAGAATGACACGCAAAAGGCCAGATAGATGCAAAGAGAGAAAACAACAAAATGAAACAGAAATATATGGCAGATCTTTGTGAATCCAAAAGCAAGATAAATTTGAGTCTTAGAGGTGTTTTCTTAAGTGCTTTTAAGTTGATATTCAACTGGATGGCGAGAACACCCGGTTCAGAAATAAGTTTCCATGACGAGGTACCTGAGGGGTCTTAAGTCTGTAAGCATCCAGCTCTTGATTTTGGTTCAGGTTATGATCTCTGGGTCATGAGATTGAGCCCTGCATCAGACTCCACACTGGGCATAGAACCTGCTGAGATTCTCTCTCTCCCTCTCCCTCTGGCCCTCCCCCATCCCTCTCTAAAATTACAAAAAAAAAAAAAGTTTCCATGACAAGATGGAATCATTTCTCATATCACACCTTCTTAAAAATGAAATACATTTTTATAAATATTTATCTTAATTGGAGTAAATGTATAATAATTTATTCTACTAACATTAGTACACCAAATATATATGCATATTTTAACTACATGGATGCAAAATGGTCTGAGAAATCTTAAGACGCGGCGGTGACATTTTGACTTAGAGTTTCCAAACAAACAGTTGAGGAGATGAAGGGCAATTGCTTCTGACTGCTTGAATTCTAAATAAAGTGGTGAAGGTCAGATAGATAAGTTGGATGCCAATGATAAAATGAAACATATGGCTTTGAAGTAGCAGATAAGTCATGAGTAAGAACTTTTAAGCTCACAAAGAAGCAGCTGACTAGCAATGGAAAAAAACAAGCTAAAGAAAAAAGAAATGGGGGGAATAGAAAGTTTGGGGGTGATGAACCAGAAGGCAGTATAGGTCTTAATAGTAGGAACTTAGAAAGATTCCAAGGGACATTTTAGACAGCATTACCGAGGCCAAAATGTTCCCTCAAGAAATAACATCAAATCAAAACATCAAAACATCAGCATCAAATCTCACAATATCTACCATCATCTCATGATGCCCAATTAAGATATTAATAGGCAGCACTTACTAAAAACTTATATAAGTTATAAAAACTTATAATAGGTAGCAGTTGCTAAAAACTTATACGCCAGGCATCTTTCTAAGCATTTTATAAGCATTCTCTAACCTTTCCTGGTTGGAGCCACTATCATCCCCCTTTTTCAGAGGAAAAAACTAAAGCTCAGAGAAATTTAATGACTTAGCCAAGGACATAGCAAATCCATGGTGGTGCCCAGTTATGAACCAAGAAATGTGACACAGAGTCCATACTCTTAATTATATAATTGCACTTTTATACATATAATGTGATAAGTGGCTTGAAAGTTAAGAAAAAAAAATAGAGAGAGCTCAACCCAATGATATGAAGAAGGGAGAAGTCCATGCAGCCTCTCTTCCTTCAGTAGTAAAATCTCATTAGACATCTTCATATTCTCACACACATCCATACCCTAGTTAAACCTGAGAGTCCCAGACCCATGGGGTAACAATGCCATAGCATCAGAGACTTTCTTTAGCTAGGTAGTTATTTTCTCCCTTTCCTTTTTTATGTGTGCCAAAAAACCTCACTACTTCTCACTGCTCTAAAGCTTCTTTAAAAAATATTATTTCAGTTCATTGTCTTCAAATAATGACTCACACAATTAACAAATTAGATAAACAACTGGTATAATCAGTTTGGCAGTCAAAATGGGGCTGTCACTTCTCTGAGTAAAGGGGCTGTCACATGTCACTTCTTCCATGTGAAAGTCATGCTTGAAACTGAATTGGGTTATCTGTAAAATAATATAAGAAATGGGGTGCCTGGGTGGCTCAGTCGGTTAAGCATCTGACTCTCAGTTTCAGCTCAGGTCATGATCTCAGGGTCAGGAGATCCAGCCCCACTAAGGCTCCAAACTCCACATCGGGCTCAGTGGGGAGTCTGCTTAAGATTCTCTTCTCCCTCTGCCCCTCCCCCACAGCATGCTCTTTCTCTTTCAAATTACTAAATAAAATCTTTAAAAAAAAAAAAAGGAAGAAACTTCTTGGCATGTGGTCTCCTGGAATAAGAAAGATTTTAGTTCAAATTGGATTATATGCCTCTGTGGTTGATATCTAGAGACAGATAGATGATAGACATACAGAAGATGTGTATATGTATATTTACATTACAGGCATTTTTCAAAGAGTGTGAGTCTAAAAGACTAGGCATGAGAATAAGCCTTTGGGATTCGTTCATTTTGAAATACATATCTCAAATAAGACTGTCTAGACCCACATTATTGCTGGCCTTCCGATAAAAAAAAATGCATTCAAATAAAAAAAAAAACATAGTAACACATCAAAATAAATTTAAGTAGGAGAAACATGGCTTGTCTGAAACAGGAGAGGAACGTTTTCCCATGATTAATTTAAAGCAAGGATCCATTCAAGCAGGGAGTGCTTTCCTTTTTAGAAAGCTCTTGAGGTGAATGTGTGACCAGCCATCCAAGTCTCACTGTGATTGAGTACTGCTTTGCTTGAAGACCTGCATGCGGTCTAGCACCTTGCATTCTAGTTGACACGTAATTTGTGCTCAATTAATATTTGTTGGATGCATGCCTGCATATTAATAATACAATAAAAGCTATCTCAAAAAGCTCAAAATCTAGAAGTTCCTATTTCAGGAGTCTGAAATATTATGAACCTGAATATAGTCCCAATGATGATGATAGTATTGATGACTCCTCAGGCTATGTTCATGAACTTGATTCCCTGGGAAGCCAGCCAGCTTTGGTGATCCCAAGTCAGGGGCCCTGTGGGCCATCTCTCAAATGCATGCCACTGACCCCAAGGGCATCTCAGATGAGTCAGCACTGAGTCACAGTTGAGTGGAAAAATTCCAAGTGCCTGTTCTCATGGTAGAGGCAAGGGGCACCTCCGTGGGTCTTACCTTTTAAGGACTCCCTCTTAATTTTCTTATCCAGCTTTAAAAATACCACTTGTGAATGGGAAAATTCCACAATTCCACAGGATATTAGTTAATCACAAACTAGCTTCAAAAGTATGTAAAACTTTCAAGTTTGGAAACTGTTATAGAGCATTGTCATTTATCTATATATCCCAGGGACTCTAAGGTTTGCTTTACCTGCTCATCCCTACCCATTCGACAGCTCTATTGAGCACCTACTATGTGCCAGACACCTCCTTCGACAAGGCACCTGCCCTCACGGAGTACACATTCTAGGGAAGAGACAGACATTACAAATATATAATCCTATAAAAACAAAGGAGAAGGCACCATATACAGTAACTAAAACCAGGACTTAACCGAGTCTAGGATCGAGAAGGAAGGTGGCCTGAGGATGAAAATCAGCTAAAAAAATTGCCAAGGTCACAGGATGCCTGGGTGGCTCAGTGGGTTAAGTGTCTGCCTTTGGCTCGGGTCGTGATCCCAGGATCCTGGGATCAAGTCCCACATTGGGCTCCCTGCTCAGCCTGCTTCTCCCTCAGCCTACCACTTCCCTTGCTTGTGCTCTCTCTCTCCGACAAATAAATAAATAAAATCTTAAAAAAAAAAAAAAGATAGCCAAGGTCACTATGTGATCCTGACTACATACAAATTAGGATTAAATTACCCACATAAATATAGGGAAAGTTGGCCTTCACTTGAATGACCCAGATCCCGCAATATGATTTTCTGTTGTGAACAACTGAAACTTCAAGCACAGAGTCCATGCAATGGACCAGAAAATATGTTTGCTATAATCATGTTGACCCTTCATGAAAATTGGTTAGCTAGGAACTATACAGACAGCTACTTGGGTTTTCCACGTCACTTGGGACACTTGTATCAAGTTTAAGATTTAGGACTTGAACCAAGTCAAAACTCTGAGGCACATCTCCCGAAAACTTTTCATACCTGTGGTGGTAGATTCCATCTCAGGTTACTTCCTTGCTTGTAAGGAGTCATCAATCCCTCCCCATACACTATATTCTACCATTGAATCTGTTTTCTTGGCCTGCACAGTCATTTTGCTGTGTGACTGCCCAGGTATTCATCAAGATGACGAAGGAAATGAAAACCCCAGTCCCAAAGCTGCATGAATGTCAATGAGCAAACAGATCAAAGAAGTAAATAAGCCAGATCCACATTCACTTGTGATTAGTAAGAAAACAGAGGGGGAGGAAACTATTTGCCAAGAACAGAATGAACACAAATTGAATTTTCCTCCTGGCCTTTGAAAATGCTGACATTTTCATCTGCTCATCATTTCTACATGTCTTATTTTCACAAGTAGCTTAACACCCCAAATAATTGTCTGGGTCTAAAAAAAAAAAAAGAAAGAAAGAAAGAAAGAAAACTTCATTTCTGGTGTTGTTAAGAAGAAACTGTATCCACCTTCATTGTTTATGAAGCATTTGGAACACTTAACGTTCACGACATTGCAAACTCATAAAGCATGAGAGGGACCTGAAGAATAAATTTCATTTATCTCTGTGGCAAGGTACCTAGTGCAGACCTATCCCAAAGTCCCATGAAATAGAGCCCCCCAAAATCCTTGAGCATGAAAACAACTTGCCAGAGTGCCCACTGGCAATAGGAAAGGGGAAATTGGTGGTCTCAGGAGTCAGAAAAACAAGATTTTGAATCCTGACCTCTGTTTCTTAGCCACACGACCCTGGGCAAACTGTTTAACCTTTCTACACCATCGATTCCTTATCTATCAAGTGGAGGTAAGTAGCGCCTATATCACAGGGATAAAATGAGAAGCAAACCAGATCATGCTCATAAAATGTCACTCTTACTCGGAAATAAGGAAAAGTTTGTTCTCATTCCTTTCCTTGAAACACCCAGTAGATCAGCTTAGGACATGTCAGCGATCTAGAATTTTTATTTTTCGTTTACCGGTGGGAGAGACAGGGGAGGAGATCATATTACATTCAATATGGTAAATATGGAAATATGGAAAGTTACTCTTCAATTGACTTGCTTCATTCATGCCAGGACAGCTCACTACATATTTATGTGTCTGAAATGTGTTCCCCTAAGGGGCTGATAGAGAAGACTTCCCACATCCATGCTCTTAGAGATATTACCCCATCACCATGCTCACCTGCTCTGATGCAATAACACAAAGATCTTCATGGCTATCCACCTTTTCTTTCATCTCTTCTATGAACTACAGGCTGGGCAGTGTCTCCCTCTGCTCCAGATCAAGACAGCTGGAGGGAACCTTACCTTCACTCCACTCAGTGTCTACAACTCAAGCTGAATCCTATGCTAGGGGTGCCAGTAGGCTCAGAAGGTTCAATGCTGAAAGACTGGCCCATTCAGAAGAGGCCAGAACCACCATTTAATGAGCTACATAGAAATGTCAAAAAGTTGGAGAGCTGTTTTAGAAAAAGCTTTTCCTCCATTATCACTACAGTAAAATTCCATTTGCTCCCAAATTAAAATTCCTGCCATGGGCTATTCCTTAGAGTATAAACCACCAGAGCTAACCAGCAGCCTTACACATGCTGGATCCCATTAATGAAAACTATTGTTGGAGCGACTGGCTGGCTCAGTTATTGGAGTAAATGACTCTTGTTCTCAGGCTTGTAAATTCAAGCCCCATGTTGGGTGTGGAAATTACCTAAAAATAAAATCTTTTAAAAGAGAATATTATTGAATAGGAAGGAAAAGGAAGGTAGGATGGGATGGTGCAGGAGGCTTAAACTATTGGGAGAATGTGATCTTTGGCATTAAGTCAAAGCCCATGAAACTAAATGATAATACAAATTTCAACATGCAATTTCCAGCCAGGAACAGAGCTCAAGTATAGCATACCTACTATGCACTATCAGACAGTTTATATAATTATCACATGCAGAGCTATTATGTTGGTAATTACAAAGCTTAATTATCAACCTCACTGAAGCTCAAAAAATGTAAGTAACTTGCCTAAAGCCACAAAAATAGTGAAGCTGAGATTCAAAGCCAGGTTTCTCGGTCTCTTAAGCCAAACTTTCTTAACCACAGACCCTTCCATCGTTCAGGCTCTAGGGCACTTCATTTGCAATTTGCTCAAATCAGAGTTGGATTTGCTGAAGGCTGTGTCTCTGCATCGATTCACTGGCTCTTCTAAAATCTGTTTAGTGGGGCACCTGGGTGGCTCAGTGGGTTAAGCCGCTGCCTTCGGCTCAGGTCATGATCTCAGGGTCCTGGGATCGAGCCCCGCATCGGGCTCTCTGCTCAGCGGGGAGCCTGCTTCCTCCTCTCTCTCTGCCTGCCTCTCTGCCTGCTTGTGATCTCTCTCTGTCAAATAAATAAATAAAATCTTTAAAAAAAAATAAAATAAAATAAAATCTGTTTAGTGCCAGCACCATTGGACGAGTGGTCAGAAGACCCATGCCGTCAGCATACTGAATGGCTAGAGGATCAGGGGAGGTGACAATTGGGTGTATTTTCTCACATAGGCAGTAGCTAGCTTGGTTTGAGGAGCTTTTTGCAGTGATTCTCAATATACAATGAAACCAAGAGCCCAAGGGTGAGATGGAAATCCTCAGACAGGTAAGATCAAGGCAAACCCACATCAAAATACTGAGAAGGTGTCCAGAGGAAGAGGCTCTCACATCAGAGGCATGGCCAGATCTGAAAGAACCACAAAGAACAGTCCTTTTGCTCAACATTTCCCCCAGCTGGCTTGCATGATGACTAATTCCATTGTTACTGGAAATACTCCCCTGTGCATACCTGCACTTCCTCTGTGGGGCTTCCTGTTAAAGAACTTCCAGTCAGGAGAAGTGAGTTGGGGGAAATCGGAGAGGGAGCTGAACCATGAGAGACTGTGGACTCTGAGAAACAAACTGAGGGTTTTGGAGGGGAGGAGGGATGGGAGGTTGGGTGAGCATGGTGGTGGGTATTATGGAGGGAATGTATTGCATGGAGCACTGGGTGTGGTGCATAAACAATGAATTCTGGAACACTGAAAATAAAATACAATAAAATAAAAATAAAATATAAAATAAAATAAAGAACTTTCAGTCATTTGGAAAAGATTGGGAGCATTTCCCACAGGCTTGAGCTGGACATTCCCTTAGGAAGGTCATGAGGGTGTGGACAAAGTCTGGGTCAGTTTAGATGGGTTGGGGGATGATGAGGGGGGCTGAGAGAGTGTTGAGAACGAGGCAGGCTGGGGTGGCCAGTCTACTGGGGGAAACAGCATCATAATACCACCATGGGAGAACTTTTGCAGGGAACAACCCAGAAGACAAACGTTCCTGATATGATTTCCACTGGAAACAGAATGTATCCAATGTTCTGGTAGGATCAGACCTGCTTAAGACTCTCCAGTAGCTTCCAACATAGTTAAAATCAAATTCAGACTTTTTGCCACAGCTGGCACATGCCTGCATAATGAAGCCTCTGCCAGTCCTTGACCCCATCTCCCAGCCTCCCTGTGCTCCAGCCACAGTAGCTCCTTTCTGTTCTTCAAACACACCAAGCTCATGTACCATGGGGCTTTTTCACCTGCCATTCTGTCTTCCTGGAATACGACTCCCTCCTGTGTTCTTTGCATGCTGGGCTCCTTCTCACCACTAAGGCTGAATATTCTCCCTTCAGAGAGGTCCCAACACACCAGCCAAAAAGTTCTTGCCTCCAAAAATAATTACTCCCTAGCACCTTACCCTCTTTGTTCCTTTCATAGCAACTATTACGATGTGGTGTCACCCTGACATTGACTTGTTCATTTGGTTGTGTGAACGTCCCCAAGAAAAAATTATGCCTTCAAGGTGGGCTCTTACTCATCTCGGTATATTTGGCGGGCAAGAATAATAACATCAATACTTATATAGCCTATATTACAAGTCAGATATTGTGGTTAGAAACGGACATGTATTAATCCACTTAATCCTCTAGGATAAAAAACTATTATTGTCCTCAGTATCTTATAGATATAAAACCAAGGTAGAGAGAGGTTAAGTAGCTTGCACAAAGTCACACAGTTGGTAAAGAGAAGAGCTGGGAAACTCCACAGATTGTCTTTGGATTCCAAACTCTTAATCACTCTGCTCTCCTCCTTCTGTTTATTGGAGGGAGGCCAGGAGACTTCTTGGAAAAAGCCACAATGGAGAAACTTTGAGGATCTTATTTACATGAGCCTGTCTATACCCAGGCACTCCTATCTGCTGCTGCCTTCCAACTTTCCCTCTGTTTTAAAGATCCCACGTGCCAGAAAAAGAAAAAGAAGACTTAGTAGGGACAAAAATGCCCTATAGGATCCAGAGAGCCTGGCACATCGGAGATTTTGGAAGGAACGGAGGGGAAGAGAGAGAAGAGTTTTCCTAGAAGAAATAGCACATGCAATGTCTGGGTTTGTGTATGGGTATGACAGGCAAGGAAAGGTACGTGGCTATTGTGTTGGGACACACAAGCAGAGTGGCAAGAGGAGTCTGGAAAGGCACTGTGGCCAGGAAGGAGAGTGCCCTGAATGAGCACCAAAGGAGTTTGAGCTTTTCTCTACCCCCGGTTACTTTTATTTCATTGAGATATAATTTACATATGGTATACTGCACAAATTTTAACCATGTGATGATAATTTAGTTTGAATTTTGATATGTAATCACCACCACAATCATGACTACCAATATTTCTATCATCCCAAAGTCTCCCTCACCACCGAAGATTTTTAAACAAAAGAGTGACACAATCAGATTGGTGTTCCAGAAAGATGATTCTGCGGCTGGCATGGAGAGGGAGTGGATCAAGGAGGCAATAATAATCTCCAGTCATCTCGGTTTTTGATCCTCAGAGTGAAATAGATTCATAAGCAGCCAACCACTTCAAAACACTCCCTGGAACATTGTTAATTCGCAGACTTTGTCAAAATGCCAGAAGAGAAGAAAGCACAAAACAGCGGAACTGGTCTCTGCGGGGTAAGCACAGGGCTTTTCGGGAGAACAAGAGATTGCTGCCTGGTCAATAAAGCCGCAGCAATCCATACGCATCACGAGGAAAGATGATGACCATTTTAGCTGGGTGTATGTGTTTTATGACTATAGGCACAGCCTCTGAGTCCCATTCCAACCAACTGCTCTGGGAAAATGAGCTGCCAACTTGACACACGACCCAAACCAGCAGACCAGGCAAGTGTAAAGTGTCTGACGCCAACTGCGGTATTGCAAAGGGCTAGGCTGTTGCCAGACTGCAGGAGCAGCGGCAGAAAGGCAGCCTAGCCCAGACGATCAAGACCATAGAGCCCACAAGCCTGGCACTCTGCACCAGCTCAAAAGACCAAATACCCAAACTCTCTGTGCTCAGAATAATAATAGGAAGTGACTTTTATGAACTCATTATTTGTTTTACATAAAAACTTATTTAATTATTTTAACAAACCTATTATGTGAGTACGAGTCTTGTCTCCATTTTAGAAAGGATGAAACTGAGGCACAGAGAGGTCTAGCACCTTCTCCAGGGTCACACAGCAGAGCCCTGATTCAAACCCCAGGCAGCCCAGCTCCAGAGACCTTGAGACCTCAAGCTCGTGCTCCCCATGTTTTCTTGCCTTTGCATAGAACAACAGTTCAGAGCACACGTTTCAGATCCAGACTTACTAAGACCCAGATTCTGGTTCTGCCACCAACCCGTTGCATGACCTTGAACTTGACCTCTCTCCACCACAGTTTTCTCATCTGCAAAATGGCAGCGTTGTGAGGATTTAAATGTGTAAAAGTGCCTGGCACAGAGTGAGTCCACAATGAACAGGGGATGGGACAGTATTTATTTGGAAGCTCACAAACCACTTAATTACAAGGTGTGTAGTGTTCAAACCTCACTGTCGAATAGCCACCCAAAAACCTGAGTGCTAATACACTTTTGTTGGTTTTATTTTTTTAAACATTTTTTTAAAGATTTATTTATTATTTATTTATTTATTTATATATTTTGAGAGAGAGAGTGTGTGTGTGTGTGTGTGTGTCTGTGAGTAGGGGGGGAAGGGGAGAGAGAGGGAGAAAATCTTCAAGCAGACTCCCTGCTGAACACAGAGCCTGACTCAGAGTTCTATCTCATGACCCTGAGATCACAACCTGAGCCAAAACCAAGAGTCAGGAGTCAGAGGCTTAATGGACTGAGCCACCCAGGACTCCCTTTTGTTGGTTTTAATGAAAGCTTTATTATTATTTTGAAATATTGAACTATTTCAGCATTCTCTGAAAATTATGGAATTCCTCCGTAATCCTGTACATTTTTGATGTATTAAAAAACTATGCTTAGAAATTTAAAAAAAAAAAAAGCTTTATTATTTTGTTAGGAAACCATGTATTCCCTTGACAAGCACTACATACCAAGCACTATTCTGGTTTCAGAAAATACAATAGCAAACATAAGAGGAAAATCTTTGACCCTATGGGCAAGGACAGTGAGATTTCTTTTTAATGTATTTTTAATCAAGTTACTATAAGGTTCTTTTTAATTTTAAAAATTTCTAACATACTGGGTGCCTGGGTGGCTCACTCAGCTAAGGGGTTTCAGCTCAGGTCTTGATCTCAGGGTCATGAGTTCAAAAAAAAATGTTTTTTTTAATAAAAATAAATAAATAAATAAAGCTATAACAAACCAACACGTTTACCTATAATAAGGCAACACAAGTAATGTAAAAAAAAACAAATAATATGTCAAGTTTCCATCTTTTGACTGGAACTGCATGAGACTCTTGATCTCGGGGTCATGAGTTTGTGCCCCAGGTTGGGTGTAGAAGTGACTTAAAATAAATAAATATATAAACTTTGACTGGAACTGCAACCCCACAAGAAATCTACTCAACTAATTAAGGTTTGGGGGGTTTTTTGTCATTGTTGTTGTTTGTTTTGGTTTTTGGTAGTGAAACTAGAAATATAGACTTAGGGAGAGAAATTAAATCAGTGATTTTTTAAATTAATCTTTGATGATCAGGAAAAAAAAAAAAACCACTGAACTAACACAAGTCATCAGATGGTCTCCAAGACACCTTCAACAATATGACAATAACTGATTCTCTTCCACTGAATTTAACTATTTCTCCTTCAGTCTTATGTACACTACTAATTTTCCCAGTGAAAACAATGGCATTTTAAGCAAAACCCCAGGCTGGTGTGTGACCTGCAGATGAATGAATGTCTGACCTTTCCTTTCTCACTATTCAGCTCACATGTGATCTCTCAGAGAATACCCCTGAGGGTGCTAACTAAAGTTGCCCCACATCCCCAGGGTCTATCCATTACTCTGCCGTATTTCTTAATGTCACTTACCACTACCTGAAATGATCTCATTTGTGTATCAGCTACTTGTTTCTTGTCCATCTCACATACTGAAATGTAAGTTCCATGGGGCTGGGGTCCCACCTGCCTTTCCCTACTGTATCCACAGCAGCCAGGATGCTTGCTGCCTGGTGCACACATTCATTGAGTAAAAAGATGAAGAGCAAAACAGATATATTTCTTTGAAAGGGTCTTTCCCCTCAGCTGCAGCAAGGAAAAAGAGGCATGTACAAATTCCTAAATTCTCCTTAAACAGCCTCTAAAGCAGTGTTTGGGTCAAGGGTGGTCCTGAATCCATCTGTCCATTCACTGGATGGGTATTTACTGAGCATCTACAGTGGGCCAGGTACTGGCCTAAGTTCTGAGTATGTGCAGGAGAATAAAATAGATGTAGCCCAGGTTCCTAAAGAAGCCATTATTGCCTAAACCCAAGCCTGGGACATCTGGAAAACATATACTGATGAGGCTACTTCAAAGATTTATAATATATGATACACGCAAAGCCCTTCACATGAGCCCTGGAACACAGTGAGCCCTCAGGAACTGATAAGAAAGAAGAAGAAGGGCGCCTGGGTGGCTCAGTGGGTTAAAGCCTCTGCCTTCGGCTCAGGTCATGATCCTAGGTTCCTGGGATCGAGCCCCACATCGGGCTCTCTGCTCAGCGGGGAGCCTGCTTCCTCCTCTCTCTCTCTCTGCCTGCCTCTCTGCCCGCTTGTGATCTCTGTCTGTCAAATAAATAAATAAAATCTTTAAAAAAAAAAAAAAGAAAGAAGAAGAAAATATTTAGGAGGAGGAGGTTGTTGATGATGAGAAGTTTATAAGCAGAAAGAAAGAGTAGCCTCCTACAGACATCAAATTAGCAACAAATATTTACCAAGGTTGTTTCAAAAGTATCAATAATCTGCCCCTGGAATGACAAAGAGAATTCAGTGTAAGTTCTTCCTGCAGATAAGATGAATCACCACGACCAAGACTGATGATGTATTTTACTCTCTTATCTAAAGCCACAGGCATGTCGTCATTTATATTATTAATAATCTAGCTGGGACTTCCAGTTCTGGGGAAGATGAAATGAGTACACTCTGCTCTCTCCCCCACTGGTCGCAACTAACCTCTCTGGACAAGCTAGATAAAACAACTCTGTGAGAATTGTAAAAAGCAAATAACAGCAAGCAAGCTGGGGAGGGAAATCAAAAGTCAAAGAACAACCAATACAGCAGTGAGTTCCTGTTTTAATTTTTTAAGTCAGTTCTCCAGCTTGGACCCCAGAACTACACACAAGGAAGGCACAGACAGGAAAAAAAAAAAAAAAAGAGAGAGAGAGGGAGAGAGAAACTTTCCTTTTTTGGCCAGAAAACCAGAAAAGGGGGCCCCAATGAGGCAGAAGATTTTCCTCTTTTTCCTTCTGCTTACTTCTCTTGGCTCTGCCCCAAGCAAGCCCCAGTCATGAACTTGTATTTCTACAGTAGTTAGAACAGCATCAGCCACAGAGGCACCAAAAACTCCGAGGAAAAATTCCTATTCTCTGACTAGAGGAAAGAGCCTCTCTGATGCAAAGAGCGTGGGAGAAACCCCATTGTTTTCTTTCTCTCTCTCTTTTGCCCCCTGTTTCACCCTAAGTGGACCAGTTCACATTAAGTGTGGAACTAAGCAGAAAGATTGAAGCCCCACACTTAGCCAGACAATCAAAAGAGTATGGAAGCAATCGCCAGTTGGAACAGGATGGCAAAAGCTATCCTCTAAATTTAAGGATGAAATCCCTAGGCTCACTCTCAAGCCATCCCTGTGCAGAATTTTCCAAAGCAGGAAGGCAAAACCTGAGCACTGAGCTATGACAGCATGGACCATCCCACACCACAGAGCGCTGAGTGGGCAGCGCCCAAATAGCAATACAAACACTTTAAAAATAAAATTGGAAAAAAATAAAAATAAAAATAAAAATAAAATTGGCATTGGAACAAAAGCCTACAGAATGCAGGACATGCAATATGAGCCTTACTAAATTGGTTACCTGCTTTAAAAATAATAATAATAATAATAATAATAATAACAACAAAAATCCCACATTCTCCAGAAGATTTTAATAGAACCCAGGGTCTCATAAACATGATATTTACTATGCACACAATGCCATCTATAATAGGCTGAATAATGTCTCCCCAAAAGATTTCCATGTCCTAATCCCTAGAACCTATGAATAAGTTAAAAGGGATTTCACAAACATGAGGAAGTTATGGATTTTAAAATGAGGGTGATTATCCTGACTGTCTGGTTGGGTTCAATGTAGTCACAAGGGTCCTTATATCAGAGGAGCAGGAAGATTAGGACCAAATGAATTGAAGATATGATGATAAAACCAGAAGTCGAGGTGATATATTTTGAAGATAGACAAAGGAGCCATAAGCCAAGGTTTACAGAGACCTCTTCAAGATCGGAGAGGTAAGAAATACCTTCTTTGAAGCCTCTAGAAGGAATGCAGCCCTGCCAAATCCTTAATTTTAGACTTCTGATCTCCAGGACTATAAGAGAATAAGTCTGTGGGTTTTTAAACCATTAAATGTATGGTTATTTATTATATAAATATAATATGTATAAATATATATATTATTATATAAAAATATATACTTTTAAACCATTAAATGTATGGATATTTATTATATCAATGACCAGAAACTAATATACAATTTAAAATTACTCAACACAGGGTAAAAGGAGGGGAAAGATAAAATAATATTACTCCACAAAACACTTGGAAAATCTCCTCCACCATCAAGGAAAAGTCAATAGACACCAGCCTGGAGGTGACCCAGATGTTGGCATTAGCAAAGACTAAATTAGCTACTGTAACCGTGTTCTGTGAAGTGACAGCAAACCCTCTTTAAATAAATGGAAAGAGAGATTTTCATCAAAGATGTAGAAACTACAACAAATAGTAGAAATTTTAGAAATGGAAAATACAATAACTGAAATTAAAAATTCCCTCGATGAGTTTAATAGAAGAATGATGACTCAAGAAAGATCAATGAACTTGAAGATTGATCAACAGAAATTTTCTAATGTGAACAAAAGCAGAACAAACATTGAAAAAAAAATTAACAGGGTTTCAGAGACCTGGGAAACAATATCCAAAGGTCTAAAATCCATGACACTGAAGTCTCATAAAGAGAGGAGAGAGAGACCAATGCAGGAAAAAAATATTTGAACAAATAATGGCTGAATATTTCCCAAATATGTAAGACATAAATTTGCAGATTTAAGACATTCAGTGAAACTCAATTAAGATAAGCTCAAAGAAAACCATGATCAGAAACATTATAATCAATCTGTTAAAAACCAAAGCCAGATGGATGGATGGATGGATGGGTGGATGGATGGATGGATGGACAGAGGGGAAGGGAAGAAGGAAGGACAGAGGGAGGGAAAGAAGGAAGGAAGGAAGGGAGAGAGAGAGGGAGGAATAAAGGAATTTTCTTTCACATTACATATAAGGCATGACAGTGGTTCTCAACTGAGATAGCTTTGCCTCTCAAGACACATTTGGCAATGTCTGGAGACATTTTTGTTTGTGACAGTCATCTAGTAGTCTGGAAGTCTAGACATCTAGTAGGGAAGATGATGCTAATAATCCTGCAGGTCACAGGACAGCCCCACCATAAAAATCACTCAGCCCAAAATGTCAGTAGTGTTGAAATCCAGAACCCTGAAATAAGAGAACAATTCAAATTACTAGAGATTTCTCATCAAAAAGCACAACGGTCAGAAAACAATGAAACAACATTATTAAAGTGCCAAAAGAGTGTCCACCTCAAATTCTATATCCGGTGAAAAAAATCCTTCAAGGACAACGGCACAATAAAGACATTTTCAGATGAAAGAAAAAAGAATTATTGCTAGCAGATTCTATGCGAAAGAAACTCCGCAGGAAACTTATCAGGTGGACAGGAAATAATACTAGAAAGAAACTGGAAATTGGTAAATATCCAGGTGAATATAATAGACTATTTTTCTCCTCTTGGATTCTTTAAAATATGTATGACCATGGGAAGCAAAAGCTATAACATTGTCTGATGGGACTTTCGACGTATGAAGATGTAATAAACAAGAAAACTACAACCCATATGCTTGTAAGTAAATGTTCTAAATTTCTCTTCAATTGGTAAAAAATTATTTAAAAAGTTAAATACAGGCATATCTCATTTTTCTGTGCTTTATCACACTTCACAGATCCTGCATTTTTTTTTTTTATAAATTGAAGGTATGTGGCAGCCCTGCATTGAGTAGGTCTAAGAGAACAATTTCTCCAACAGCATTTGTTGGCTTGGTGCCTCTGTGTCAACTTTTGGTAATTCTCACAATATTTCAAACATTTTCATTATTATTATATTTGCTATGGTGATCTGTGATCAGTTCACTACTTGCCAAAAGCTCAAATGGTGATTGGCATGTTTTAGCAACGAAGTATTTTTTAATTAAGGTACATGCATTGGTTTTATTAGACACAATGTTATTGCATACTTAATAGATTATGGTGTAATGTAGACATAACTTTTATATGTGCTTGGGAAACCAAAAAATATTTTGACTTACTTTACCTGTGATAGTCCCTTTTTTGTGGCAATCTGGAATGAAATATCTCTGAACCACAATATCTCTGAAGTATTACATACATTGTAATTCATTACAATATTTAAACTGTAATTATGTGTATTTAAAAAAAGAGACTCTTGGGGCACCTAGGTGACTCAGCGGGTTAAAGCCTCTGCCTTTGGCTCAGGTCACGATCCCAGGGTCCTGGGATCGAGCCCCTCATCCGGCTCTCTGCTCAGCAGGGATCCTGCTTCCTCCTCTCTCTCTGCCTGCCTCTCTGCCTACTTGTGATCTCTCTGTCAAATAAATAAATAAATAAAATCTTTAAAAAAAAAAGAGAGAGAGACTCTTCAAAGAGATATAATTTTTAAAGCCAACAAATAAATAAAAGTAAAATATTTAAGGGGTGACTCAGTTGGTTAAATGTCTGCCTTCTGCTCAGGTCATGATCCCAGGGGTTCTGGGATCGAGCCCCATGTCAGGTTCCCTGCTCAGCAGAGAGTCTGCTTCTCCGTCTCCCTCTACCTGCCACTCCCCCTGCTTGTGCTTGCTCTCTCTGACAAATAAATAAACTTTTAAAATAAATAGATAAAATAAAATATTTTAAAATAATTCAAATCCAAAAAGAAGACAGGAAAGGAGAGATGGATCAAAGAAAACAAGAGAACAAACAGAAAACAAGGATAGTAAAATAACAGATCTGAATTCAACCATATCAACAATTACATTCACGGTATAAGTCAATCAATGAAAAGACATTATAAATTGGGTTTAAAAAAAGACTCAACCCCTGGGGCTAAAATTACATTATATGTTTATAAAAAAAAATTTTTAATTTAATTTAAAAAATAAAAATTAAAAATTAAATAAATAAATATATAAAGACTCAACTATGTAATGTCTTCAATAATGAATACATAACTTGTGCTTGTGGAGTGGTCAGTGCTACATGACAAGGAAACACTTGGATGACTAGAAATTTGAGACACTCTTGCATGTTCATCCTGTCTTCAAATGTTCTTGTGTGGTTATCCACTGTCAGCTCCTACCTCTACCAATTTAAGTGTCTTATTTTTTCAAGGCCACTTATCTTCTTATCCAAATCTTATCTAGAACCACTTGTCAAGGTGTCCATGTGTTCTAGTCCCTTTCTTACAATTCTTTTCATCAAAGAATCTTTGTTCAAAGCAGAACCTATACCATGGGTGCTACTTGAAAGCATCCCTCATTAATCATTAGCAGGAAACATGATCTGTCACTATCTTTCTACACACTTCCTCTATAGGGAAAAGCTTTGCCACTGGGTCCATTCTGGGTGTTGCCTCTTTCACAACCTTCTTGTTTGTATGACTCCCTCCAGCTTCATCATTCCATCATTTGCATAATTTAAGTCCAGTGTTCATTGTGTGCTCACTAAATGCGTACATTCTGTCCAGAGCTGTGGGACAGAATACTTTCCCTTAGAAGGCTTTCTCATTCCCCAGATTTGTCTAATTTTACCTTTGGAGGGAGCAGCACCGTGCTGTGGGCTATGAGCAGAAAAAAGTTAGAGACAGTGTGACCTGTAGATGGACCATTTTCCTCCCTCAGATGCGTCTACTAAGGTGAGGTCTGGGAACTTACATGTTCAAATGAGTTCTTAGGTTGTGCACTCTTTAAAAAAAATACTAAAACCCCTTAAATAAACACCCATGATTTCATAATTTCATAATTTAAAACATGTAAAAACACAAAGGAAAAGGAAAAGTCCCCTCTGTGCCATCTAGTCCCACTCTCAGAAATAATCACTGTGAACAGTGTGCCCTTGAATGTTCTTGAAGGGTTCTCCACTCTCCAGCTCCATATAAAACTGAATCTGCACATATGTAAACATATCCATCTATATGCCTAGCCATATATAAACACAAACATTTTTAATGGCTTCATGCTCAATGTTTTGATCTAAGAGTAGCTTTTTCATTGTGTCGGCAGAATTCTAAGATGGCACCCACTATTCCTGGACCCCAGTGACACAGAACTTCTCCCACTATTCAATCAAACAGGGATCTAAGCATTCCTGCAAATTGATTTTGCAAATGTAATTAAGGCCCCAAATCAATTCACCTTAAGATAGGGAGATTATCTAGGTGCACCTGATGTCATCACATGAACACTTTAAATCTATATGAAGAGGTCAGAGACAGAGGAGGTTAGAAATTGAAATCTTGAGGATTTGACATGCTACTCTGGCTTAAAGATAGAAGGTGACACATGACAAGGACCACAAGGGGTCTCCAGGAGCTAAGAGCAGTCCCTAGTTGACAACTAACAAGGAAAAGGGAACCTCAGTCCTACAACCACAGGAACCAAATTCAGCCAACAAGAATAATCAAGCTAGAAGATTACTTTTCCCAGAGTTTCCAAATGAGAACTCATTTCAGTTGATACTTCAGTTTCAGCCTTGAGATACTCTGAGCATAGAACCCAGGCATACCAGACTTCTGAGTAGGTGTTATTTAAAGCTCCTAAATTTGTGGTAATTTGTGACATACCAATAAAAAACTAATAACAACATATAGCATTCCAATTCAATATAGATAAATGTTTCTACTTATTTTAAAGGCTGTATAATATATGTTTTGATATTATGTTGATATGGCAAAACATATTCAAATATATCCTATATATAGAAATGCACCTGTTTCTATTTCTTGTAATGTTTAAATAACCTACCAACAAACATCCTAATGCATCTGTCTTGAAATATCTGTCATATTTTTTCTGGAAGACAAATTACAAAAAGAGCAATTCTTTTACCAAAGGCATGCGCACTTTTTATTTTAATAGCTATTGTCCAGTTAATCTCCAAAATTGTTGAATTAATTTATATTCCCAAAAATAGACTGTGCATTTCCTTACACCATTGTAGATACTACCAAGTATTATTAAATTTTATAAATTTTGCCAGTGAGTAACTTTTAAGTTTTCATGTCCATGGCTACCTGAACAAATTTACTCATTTTATTGTCCATTTGTATTGCCATCTGTGAATATCTCTTGCTAATTTGAGATTACATTGTTTCCCTCTTTTAATTTTTACGAGGTTTTGTGTAATAGAAGCAGTCACTCTTTGTTTTTTACAAATGAGGGTAAATACTTTCTCTAAATCTATAATTTGCATTTTACATTTTAAATGACTTTCACCATGATTTTTGTTAATTTTTTGTTATTCTATACATTTTTCTCCATGGCTTCTGTTTTTTACGACTTGCTTAAGAAAGTCTTCCCCACCATAAGGTTGTAAGCCGTATTTTCCAATATGCTCCTCCAATATTTTATACTTTTCTTTTTTTACCCATAACATTTTAATAGCTTTACTGAGGACAATTTCTCCATCCCAAAAAATCACCCATATCAATTCTGCAGCTTGATAACATGCAGTAAATGTATGTAGTTATGCTACCATCCCCACAATCCAGTGTTAGAACACACCAAACACCCTAAAAATGTCCCTTGTGTTTGTCTTCAATCCTTGCTCCCCTTCCAACCACCAGGAAATCACTGATGTCATAGATTTTGCCTTTTCTAGAAATTGCATACAATGGAATCACACAAGATGTCATATTTTGTGTTAAGCTTCTTTTATTTAGCATGATGTTTTTGAGCTTAATCCGGGTTGTTACATATATCAGGAGTTCAACCCTAGTTGCAGCTGAATAGCTAGTATTCCACTGTACCAATAAGTTGCATTTCATTTATCCAATCACACTTGGTACCATGTGGATTGTTTCCATTTTGGAGCTACTCTTACATGATTATTCCGTATGAAATTTATTTTTATTATAATGTTTATTATAGGGATCTATTTTTTTCTAAATGGGTAACAGTCCCTCCACCACTATTTAATAAATAGTATTAACCTCACAGATTCAAATTACTACATGAATCACACGCTAACTTCCCATTTATCCTTGGATCTATTTCTAGACTTCCTCTTTCATTCTACTGCTTATCTGTTTTCTTCACAGTAGCATTATGCTGTATTTTAATACCTAGGAGGGTATTTTTCTTTTTCAAAGATTTCTTATCCATTTCCGCACATTTAGTATTTGATATGAAACTTAGAAAACATTTTTCAGTTTCCCACCTCTCCATAAGGATATTAAGAATCCAAAAGGATTCTTATCAATATCGCATTACATATTTATGCTGGTTTTAGAATGATTTTTATCTTTAGGATTTCAATCTTCTATCCAAGAACACGGCACATTCTTTCATCATTCCTTTGGTAAAATTTATGTTCCTTTGTAAAACTTTAAAATTTTCTTCACATTGCCATTATATTCTTTATTTAATGTATCCTTAGATATTTGATAGTTTCTGCTAACTCATTTTTATTCCATTTTATTTTCTAAATCATTTTTGACAGGAGTAAATTGAAAATTTATTTTTGCATATACATCTTATTTCTAGTTAAATTCCCTCATTAGTTATAATAGTTTATCATTTGGGCTCATAGCTTTTGTAGATACAAAGTGATATCAAATACATGTAGTAAAAATTATATCATTCTCTTTCAGAATTTAAGTCACGTATCTTTATTGTTGCTTTCCATCAATTAGAAGCTTAAATTTTTCATTGAATGGTAGCAGTGTTAAGTATCCCCAATTTATACAACACTTGAATGGTAATGTTTTATGTCATTTGCTACAATGCTTGCTGTTGATTTTTAATAAATTTCTTTATCCCATTTATGAAGTTTTCTTCTACTCTAACTTCCCAATATTATGTCAGAAATGGTTGCAGAATATTAGCAAATGCTCTTCTGTTATTTATGGACTTGGCCTTATTTTCTCCCTCGAATTTGTTAATGCAATTATTTGGCTAGGTGATTTCCCAATGTTAAATCACTGTGACAGGCTTAAAACAACCCCTTTTTCAGTAGAGCAGAACTTCATTGTGTAGACAACTCATCTGAATATCTAGAAATTTTATTTTCAGCCCTACCTCCAACTATCCAGTGAATCATCCAGATTTCTTTGTGCAGCTACATCTTCCCCATCTGTAACTAGAGGTGCACTTGAAGGAAATAATTTTTTTCCAAAGATAACTTCACCAATTGCATTTTATGCCTCTTTAACTTTGGTCCCGATAAATGGAAGCTATGCTTCTCTTCTGAAAAATTATTAATAGGTCCGTAGGATAAAACAGTATAAATCTCTCAAATAAACTCGAACTTGTTGTTTGCCTTCCTTCTCAAACAAAGTCAACAACAAATTGGCATAGAATGCTTTGCAAAGGGTGTAATTACATGTTTGCGTGATTGTCCTTTAACTTAGAACTTCCCACGAGACCACAAGCTCAGCACGGGTTTTCATCTCATCTGTTTTACTCATCATTGTAGCTCCTGGATGCTATGTAAGCACTCAAAAAAAACATCTACGGAATCAATAATGTTTTTAAAATCTATCTAAAAAGAAGTTAATTCATGCAATTCCAAGAAATTCACTGTGAATTTTCCATCTTTTCTATCTATAATGTGAAAAATTAATTTTTTAAAGAACTGTATGTTTTTCATTGCTAACTGTTCATCATGCATAAGCACCAAAACACAATTCTCCCATGAACTGAGTCTGCCAGCCAGGATAAAGGCTGAGGGTCCCCCAGTCACAAGATCCTCTGTCCAGATCATGAAGGGAAGAGTTGAGCGTCCCATCCAAGAGCTGAGCTCAGTCAGTCGGGCTGCCAAGTTGGGACCCAGGGAAGCTGGGCGGCCGGGGGTAGAAGCAGAGGCAGTGCGGAGGCTGACCAAGCAGCAGAGAGCCAAAGTGACAAAGCAGCTGAGCTCTGTGCAGCAGCCAAAAAACGAGCTGACTATGGTTTCACAGAGCTCCTGACGACTGACTCTGGCGCTCCTGCCTGGGAGAGCCCAAGCGCCCTTCCTCAGCCTCCTCATGCTTGGCCACCCCGCCCGCCAAACTGTGTCTGCTGTTCTCCTCCTGCTTCCACACTCCCCACATCGCACCAGCCACTGAGGCTGTCGGCTCTATCTGTAATAATCAAACTTTTTCACACCCCTGAATCTAGCTGGCCTCCGCCTACCTAGGGTCTCACTTTCTTCCCCTCCTGCATCACAACCAGGGCTGCCTAGAGCCTGTAGGGCACCTTGGATGAAATTTGCAGAAGGGCCAACTAGTTAGAAAAGTTGCCCCTCTATGCTGACTCAGCCTGTCATGGCTTAGAGATTGGAGGTGACTTTGCAAAAGAAGAAGGAAGGAAGAAGGAAGGGGAGAAGGAAGGGAGGGGGGACGGGAGAGGGGAGGAAAGGAGAGCGAGAGGAAGGAAGGAAGGAAGGAAGGAAGGAAGGGGTGAAATACAATTTTCAAAAGTAGAGAAAACAATTCACCTTCCTCCAGGTCTTAATTGGCTAGCTCCCCAATTAACCCACACGGTCAGGCACCCTGTGGAAGTCACAAACACACCCACAGTATGCATCCTATCTACAACAGCATACTACTTGGACTGCCCCTTTCTGGGCTTATACCCCTCTAACCCTTCTTTTCTGCTTCCCCACATGTGATCTCTCCAGAGAGGGACTCTGACCACGCGCCGCCCCACTCATAAGGCTCCCATCACATGGGTTAGGAAAAGCCGACATGTTCCGATGACCACAGCCACCTGGACCAGGGATCAACCGCACCTGTGCCACACAGGCCAGCGCAGCTCAGATGTACACCGTGGGTCAACTGCCTCTGAGGAGGTTTGGTGCCAAACTCCCCGAATAAAGGACCCATCCATCCACATCCCTCCAGACCACACTGTGATGCAAGAGCATCATAGAATTCCACCATGTCTGAACTGGAGAAAATCCCACCGCATCTGAGCTGGAGAGAGCACAGAAACTCTGAAGTCTAACCTCCACCTTTCATAGGTGCAAAAACAGGAGGTCGAAGAGGGCCTCTGGCTCACCCCAGGGCATGCAGAGGTCAGTCACAGAATGATCTTTGACCAAATCCTCAGAATCCAAAGCCAGCAATTCCTCCACCTGCCCTCCCAGAACTGAGCACACCTAGAAGATCAGAGAGGACACTCCAGGTGGAGATAAGAAAGCACACAGAACACTCTCAGGCTTACCCAGGGCACATAGCAGATGGGGCCCGGGTGGTGGAGGACACTGAAAGCCAGGCCAGTGAACTTGTAATTCATCCTACAGGCAGAGCCAATAACACCATGGATTCTCTATCCAGATCGCCAGTCAAATCCTGCCTCTGCCCCTTATCAGCTCTGACTTGTCACAAGTCAGTTAAGCTCTGCACATCTCAGTTCTCTCCTCTTGAAAATGGGAGATGATGATAGCATCGACATCACGGTGTTGTTGTGAGAAATAAATGAGCTGTAATGTGCAACGGGCACAGAACTCCCCCCAGCATATTGTGAGCATCAAAAACTGTCTGCTTTATTACTATTTTTGATCCAGAGAGTCATGAAGAAAACCGTGTTTTCAGATGGTTACTTTGGCCAAAATTATCTTGGAGCCAGGGAGAGATGAGAGAAGTGTTAATATCACCTCTTGTGTGGGATGGGAAGGGAGGGAAGGAAAAAGGAAACAGGATGGCTCTGTCTCCCATGGTCAATCTAGAACACTCTTCTGATTTAATGCCTCTTTCTTGTTGCTTCAGGGAGATGAACTAACACAGAAACCATCGACTCTCTGTGTATCCAGTGATTTCACACCCAGTTCCTTCAGGATGGGGATGGAAATGGGGAAAAGGAGAAAATCCCACCTGAATCTTGCCCTCCTGTCCCTAACTTCTCCAAGCTCCCCCATCCCCAACCTGCCTTCCTGACTTCAGTGTTTAATACACACAGGGCATTAACCACACCTTTACTGTAGGTTGACGGAATCCGCAGCTGGGGCCGAGCACAGCGTCAGAGAGCCTGGGCAGTAAACAATGGGTTCGTGCCCACACCTATTTACCTGGGGTTTTAGTTTCCAAATACAGCATCTGTCCCAGTGCTTTATGTAAACACAAAATGGCAATTAGCAGCCCACATAAAGGAGGTAGGGAGTTCTGCATCCTTGTGGTTCATACACCAGGGACTGCTCATGCCCAAGAACAATGGGCTAGAGGAGGAACACCTGGAGGTTTTCCAGGCAATCTGACAGGCAGGTGATATTGTGTTCCTTGGGGGATTTTGGTTTTCACTCTCCATCTATCTGACTATGCCTTCAACTAGAGATTTCCAGCTAGAGTTTCCCAAGAAATGAGTACCTGCCCCTGTATTTTCGAGCCAAGCCAATGGCCATCAGGGGTAGACAGTCCAGAACCATTACCACCAGTCCCCCCTGTATATCTTCCTGTCACTAACCTGCTCCCATTCTGCTGTGATTTCTCCCAACACCTTGCCTTCAGCTTCAGCTACTGGTTCCCACTCCAAACTAGCCACGTTGTTTAGGGCTAAGACTTGATTTTTCTGAGCTTTCCTTTGTCTGATGCTTAGATACTCCCACCCATCTCCTACTTCAGGGCTCCTTTAGCTTTTGGTGTCTTGTGCAGTCTCCCCTGGCATAGTTGCATCCCAGGGAATTAAAAGCCCAGGAGGCCTCCCATTGGCTCTTAAGGAGGATCATCAGGAAAAGTATGGACCTGGTGGCCAACCACGGGACACATCTCTAACACTGGAAGTCACGAGTCTCTCAATGCTTTCCTAGTTGCACACATTCATCAAGTGGCTTCACACCAGAGAACCCATCTCCAAGTAGTCCCAAGTGTTCACACTGCGGCTCCCATTACACTCCAGGAAGGAAGGACAGCCATCTGTACCCTTCCCCTGAAATCTGGCAGAGAGAATGCAAGCTAACTGGGATCTCTCTTTTCCTAAGACTCTTGGACATTGTTCCCAGGCTCCCCTGAGATACTTTCCTTCAAGCTCCAGCCTGGAGTGACCTAAAGGACCCCAAGACATGAACATTCAGCATCTCTCCATTCCTGGTCTTCCACCGGATCTTCCTGCTCGTCTCCAACCAAACTCCCATGTTCAAAGTTCATGCCTGTCTGAGATCAGCAGAAGAACAGGATCTGGACCCTACCAGTTCTTAGAAAGAGAGAAGAGAGCATTCAGAGTTGAGGTAATGTGAATCTGGAGTGGCCACATGAGTTCAGGGGACTGCTTAAAATGCTCAAGAATCCACCAAGTCCAGAGGATGATTTTAGCTGTCCACAACAATGACCACCGCATGACAGCAAAAAAATCAAAACACTCAGCATAATCTCTTCCAGTCCCATATGCTGAGTGAAATAAGTCAAGCAGAGAGAGTCAATTATCATATGGTTTCACTTATTTGTGAAACATAACAAATAGCATGGAAGACATGGGGAGTTAGGAGAAGGCAGTTGGGGGAAATTGGAAGGGGAGGTGAACAATGAGAGACTATGGACTCTGAAAAACAATCTGAAGGGTTTGAAGAGGTGGGGGGGTGGGAGGTTGGGGGAACCAGGTGGTGGGTATAAGAGAGGGCACAGATTGCATGGAGCACTGGGTGTGGTACAAAAACAATGAATACTGTTATGTTGAAAATAAACTTTAAAAATGATTAAAAAAATCAAAACAAACAAAAATAACAAAAACAAAACAGAAAACAAACCTGTTATCCAATCCTTCTAGTTCTGTCAAATGGCACAGATTATTTTAAGCCTCTTATTTAAATGAAGTGCAATTCAACTGGCAAGTCTTTCTTTCATTGCATAAATACCACTGTGAGGGGGAAGGACTCCCGGGCTCTGGGCGAGCACTGGAGGGAACAGCTTCCCAGGGTTGCCATCACAACAACAAAACCTGGTGGCTTAACACCACAGAAATGTATTCTGTCATGGTACCAGAGACTAGAAGTCCAAATTCAAGGCTGTCTACAAGGTCATAGTCCCTCCAAAGCCTTCAAGGGAGTCCTTCTCTCTGCTTCTTCTGGCTTCTGGTGGCTGCTGGCATCTCTTGGTGGTCCGTGACCTGCACCTGCAATGCTCCAGTCTGTGCCTCTGCCCTCACGTGGCCATCCTCCTTCCGTGTGTGTGTCTGTTCAAACTTCCTCTACTTATGGGGTCACCATTCACTGGACTAGTGTCTACTCTGATCCATATGACCTCATCTGAAACTTGATTACAAAACCCTATTTCCAAATAAGTTCTCCTTTCCGGGTATTGGGGCTTAGGATGGGAACATATCTTTTCAGGATAAAATACAACCCATAACAGGAGAGTGAGGACCGACCCTGAGACCATTCACCTGACTCAACAAGCCAAGTGGGGCTGGGCCTCTGTCCTGCATCCCACTTGCTCCTTCCAGCACAGTGTCCCTCTCTGTCACTCAGCTTCTGTCCAGGATCCTTCCTAGCCAACCATGCTTCTGCACCACTCTGCCTGGTCCTTAGCATTGGACCCAGCATGTAGCAGACATACAAAAGATGACGAATGCATGACATCCAACTGCTCTTGTTCTGGGGACAAGACCAAGGACCCTAGAATAAATGTCTCAGGGGAACTGAAGATGAAGAAACTATGTCTCCCTTAATCAGGACCTCCTGCCCACACAGGGGGTGATCTGAGGGCCAGCAAAACTTCAGGCACCCCTCAGCACCTCCCGCATGGGTTCTGGGAGTCCTCTCTCTTGCTTCTATCATGATCTTGACAGGTGATCGATGATTGCCCCCTTCCATGGGGTTCTTACCTATTCAGTTTTGACCCTTGTCCTTGCTCTCATGACCTTGATACAATAGGAATGGACCCTCAGCACTTAGTTTGCCCTTCACCTCCCCCATGTCAGTTTGGATGGACATCCCACATGACCCAGGTCTGACCAGAAAGGACCTACCCCAGAACGGGTTGTTTGGCAAATACACAACACACGCTGGTCCCAGCATCCTAACTCACGTGTATGGAAAATTTAGTCTATGCCATACATGGTGCTACTGGTTTTCCATGGATTGGCTCATTAGATCCTCAGAGTAATCCCAAGAGGGAAGAGCAATTCCTAACCCCATTGTTCAGATAAGGAAACTGGGCCTTGGAAAGGTTGGATACCAGCCTCCGAGGTCGCACACCTAGGAAGTGGTGGCACTTGATTCCTCTCTGGGCCTCTAACTATGCAGCCAGTGGTCCCAGAGCACAATGCCTGTTTCCCTGAGGGTGGGACACACAGTCCTGTTGGCACCACCATGATTTGGGGATGTCCTCATATTGACTCCTGGCATGAGATTCCCCTTTTAACCTCTCCCATCTCTCTGGTCATATTATGAAGAAAGTCTTGGTTTGGTTCTGAGTAACATCTCATTTAACACTTTACTGATATTTGCTATTATCCTTCCCAGCATTGCACCCCAACCACCACCAGCTTCTCTGGGGTTTTTTTTGTTTGTTTGTTTTGTTTTGTTTTGTTTTTTAAAGGCAAGGCAAGCCTCCAGCTCAGGCAGTTTGATAGGCAACCCATTGAGGGGGAAAAAATGATGGTGATCATCATCTTATTTCTTTTCTATGGTTACTTTGAATTCATGCAAGTGATACCATTTTTCTTTCCATGGTAGCAGCGAAAGACTTCATTTCATCATGCATTTGTCTAAGAACATGTGACTTCGCTTCTTAAAAATTAACTAACAGTGTATGTGGTGCACCCAATATGGACCACCCAAGAAGGTGGGCACAAAAGAGGAATGGCGAATGCCCTGCGTGTTGCCACCTGCAGGGACTGGAAGATGGGGGATCCCAGCTGCTGTACCAGCCCAGCTGGCCACTCCCACCTCACTGCTCTTCAAACACCTATGGTTTGTTGTCATTTAGAATACCTACACATTTTCACAAGTTTTGGAAACATTAAAGAACACTGACCCATTACCTACCACATTCTCCTCCAAAAAGTCCCAGAGTTTTGAGGAAGTAAAGATTAGCTCAGACTGAAGAAATAAAAATCTGCCCGGCCATTCATCAGGCTGGGATAACTATACACACAAATGAAGCCAGCAGTAAAGGAATACAAATAACATGGAGGACATGGGGAGATGGAGAGGAGAAGGGAGTTGAGGGAAACTGGAAGGGGAGGTGAACCATGAGAGACTATGGACTCTGAAAAACAACCTGAGGGTCTTGAAGGGGTGGGGGGTGGGAGGTTGGGGGAACAAGGTGGTGGGCATTAGGGAGGGCACGTATTGCATGGAGCACTGGGTGTGGCGCAAAAACAATGAATACTGTTACGCTGAAAAGAAATTTAAAAAAAATATATATTTCTCCCAAGGACACAGTGCCCATTTTAACCTTCTTTGAGTTAACCATGGCTTGCTTACATCCTGAAAATCCTTGATGTCTAAAATCAGAGACGACCAGAAACTTGGCTTTGGAAATTAAACCGGTAAAAATGAAACATTTCACTTTCGCCTGGTGGAGGATCTAAGTCACTCCGACACAAAGACACAGCCCATGAGCCCATGAGCAGAGCTTTAGAGAAGGGGTTTTGGAAGACATTCACATTTATCTTAACTATGTTGTTTCCAAGGAAACAGGAGCCTGGACCAATTTACAGTCCAGAACTGATGTTGACATCCTGATACCATCTCTGCTTTGTTTTGAACCTTTATTTCCATTTCACCTAAACTTTATGTTTCCTTAAAATCCTGTAACTGTTCTACCTTTCCTGTATTGGGGAAGATGCCCCATGGTTCTTCCACGTGAAGACCCCCCCACACACACACACACAGACACACACGCATTGCAATAAGCCAATACCATAGATGATGGTCTTGGGCTGGTCTTGTATATTCCCAAATCTTTTTGTTTCTGTTTACCTTTTTAGATAACCAAACAAATAAATCACAATTTGACCCATATGGATAACAGAGCAAAATTATAAAACTGCCATTTAACTCTTTTATAGAAACCACCTAATAATGTGACTCAACCTCTCTAGGGAACCCATTAGTGTCATGGGTGTTTTTTTGTTTTTTGTTTTTTTTTTTGGATGGTTGTGGTTTTGCTTTGTCTCAATCAGGAGTTCTGGCCTTGATCAATGTTGCAAGTAAACACACAGGCTTGAACTCGCACAAGCCTGCTTAGTTGTCCATGCTTCCCGTCTGCACAGGCAAAGTTCCATGCCCATCATGAGGCAGCATCTGTGGTCAAAGCCCACAGGCTCTTACACAAATCATGTTGACTGGGGATCATCTGGATGAAAAGAAGCCCACACCGCCTCCCAGCTACGTGTGGAGTTCTTTAGGCAAAATTATGTGGCTCTTTTAGACAGGGGAGGAAAGTCTAGCCCAGGGAAGGATGGGGTATACGGTCCAATCTCTTTCCACACAGAGCCATCTGTTCCTTCATCACTGCTTCCTGGCAAGCATCTGCCTGCTCTCTGCTCCCTCCGATCTTCTCTGCTGCCCCATTGCTGAGGCTCACACTGGATTTTGCAGGATGGTTCACCACCATGTGACTATTTTGGTCTCTCTCAGCCTCAGGAAAGAAAATATGATCTGATTGGTTCCCCTCTCTGACATGGGTCCGCCCTCTGTTCATGAAAGCAGACACAACCATGGGCACCTGATCCTCCCTTGTGCAGGAGGCTGTGTAGCAGGAGGGGTTCCAGAGCAGGAGGGGGCTTCATACATCCATTCTGCATTAACCTTAATAACAGAAGGATGGAAGAGAGCCAATTTCTTTTCCAACTTACATTTGTCTAACTGGGATCATGCAACTCACTGACTACTGATACCTCAGGAGGAAGTATCAATAGGTCAAGGGTATGGTTAGCCCAGCCTGTGCTACTTTGATAGGCTCAGGAACATGACACCATATGCTACAAACAGCTGTGTGCACCTGATTAAAAGCAGAAAGAGAGTGGAGAGAGAAGGGGATGGGAAGAGAAGGGAGGGGAGGGGGGAAGAGGAGAAAGAAGAGAGGAGAAGAGACAGGAGGTCAGATGGTCACTGCAACTTAACCCCCCCTTAGAAAAACAACTTTCTGCCACTGGCCTGGATGTGAGTCAGCTCAAGAAGAAGTGTAGAAGTATATAATTATAGTATTATTAATTCATGCTGAGACTTCGAAAGGTCATTTTCCTGGGGGAACAGCTGAGTATCACGGAAAGGGCACGGTTTTATTTTCAGGTGGCTGCGGACTCCACCGTGTGACTTTTCCTGCTGTGTGACTTGGGCAAATACCTCTCCCTTCCCTGACCTTGGTGTTCTCTCTTGGGGACAATAGATAGCACCATCTTGCTGGAGGTTGAATTTAAAGGTTGCATAAGGTCATGTGATTCACCCTCCCTTTGGACTCCAAACCAAATCCAAGATGGAATGACAAAGGCCTCGGCTCCCAGGGGTTTAGGTTGTAACCAACATCATCAACAGATCCCTCCCTTAAGCTTCTGTTTACAAGATCCTCATTCTCTTTTCAGTGGTTTGTACCCAGAGAACATGTCTTAAGAGCACAAGTTTCTTTTCTGAAATAAACTCCTAGAGGTCAAAACATTGGAAACTTAGAATCAATCTAAAAATCTAAAAAATTTTAGGGATGCCTGGGTGGCTCAGTCCATTAAGTGTCTGCCTTCGGCTCAGGTCATGATCCCAGGGTCCTAGGACTGAGCCCAGAGTCTGGCTCCCTGCTCAGTAGGGAGGCTGCTTCTCCCCTCTTTCTCCACTCCCCCTCTTCTTGTGCTCTCCCTTACTCTCTCTCTCTCTCTCTCACTCGCAAATAAAAAAATAAATACAATCTTTAAAAAATAATAAAAAATAAAAATCAAAAATTTTTTAGAGGTAAAAAACAGTGCCTGTTGAATTTCCATGTGCTTCACCAACCCTACATGGCAGACTGTTGGTTGACATAGCTGACACTTGGTGCCCACATGCATCCCCCCATCTTACTACTTTACAGCACCATCCAGGCTTCCAACAGCCAGCACCTGCACCACTATGCCTGAAGGCATTCTCTGGCCAAAGCCTATTTTCCAGCTCATGGGCAGGACAGAAATGTCAGGGACTCCTTAATGCCTTAATGCCCATCACCCAGTTACCCCATCCCCCCACCCATCTTAAGGAGGGCACATGAAGTGACGAACACGGGGTATTATATTCAACTAATGAATCATTGAATGCTACACCAAAAACTACTGATGTGGGATAAATCTATATATGGGCTAACTGAATTTAAATTTTTTAAAAAGGAGGAGGAGGAGGAGAAGAAGGAAAAGGAGGAGGAGGAAAAGAAGGAAGAGGAGGAGGAGGAGAAGAAGGAGAGTGAGTCAAGGACTAAAACCCCCCAGCAGCCCTCAAACAGGGGCTAGTAAAAGTCTGATAACTCCCAACGGCATATTTTACCCTTGCTCTCAAAGTCACTCCAACAGGACTGGGCCCTCAGTGAGAGTCAGCTTGACAATGCCCTCTTTTTAGAGTGATGGTTAAGTTGATGTATCAGCTTGGCTGGGCCACAGGATGCCCAGACACTTGGTCAAACATTATTCTGGATGTGTCTATGAGGGTATTTCTAGATGAGATTAGCACTGGGATTGGTAGACTGCATAAAGACGACAGCTCTCCTCCATGGGGTGGGCCTCGTCCAATCCACTGAAGACCTGAAGAGAAAAGTCTGACTCGAGTTCTTCCTCTCTGCTTGACTGTCTTGGAGTTGGGACATTTTTCTTCCTCTGCCTTCAGACTCAGACTGAAATTTATGCCATCAGCTCTCCTGGGGCTCCAGCTAGCTGAACTGCCAATCTTGGACTTCTCAGTCTCTAGAGTCCATGCGAGCCAATTCCTTTCAACAAATGTGTGTGTGTGTGTGTGTGTGTGTGTGTGTAGTATGTACCTGTGTATAATTATATATGTATGTATTTATACATAGATAATGTGTATGTATAAACATATATTTCATATATATTTATATTTATTTATATATGTATTATATATTATATATAATATATACACATGTATAAATATATATAAATATAAATGTGGGCTAAATCTATATATGGGCTAACTGAATTTAAATTTTTAAAAAAGGAGAAGGAGGAGGAGGAGAAGAAGGAGGAATATATTTATATATATAAATATATATAAATACAAACATAAATATATAAATATATATATAAAACTCAGCAAAACTAAAGGGCAACCGACAGAATGGGAAAAGATATTTGCAAATGACATAACAGATAAATGGCTGGCATTCAAGATCTATAAAGAACTCCTCAAACTTGACACCCAAAAAACAAAGAATCCAGTCAAGAAATGGGCAGAAAACATGAACAGACACTTCTCCAAAGAAGACATACAAATGCCAATAGACACATGAAAAAATGCTCAATATCAGTTGGCATCAGGGAAATATACATTGAAGCCACAATGAGATACCACCCAACACCAGTCAGAATGGCTAAAATTAACAAGACAGGAAAAACCAGATGTTGACAGAGGATGTGGAGAAAGGGGAACCCTCTTACACTGCTGGTGGGAATGCAAGCTGGTGCAGCCACTCTGGAAAAGAGTATGTAGTTTCCTCAAGAAGTTAGAAATAGGGGCGCCTGGGTGGCTCAGTTGGTTAAGCGACTGCCTTCAGCTCAGGTCATGATCCTGGAGTCCTGGGATCGAGTCCCGCATCGGGCTCCCAGCTCCACGGGGAGTCTGCTTCTCCCTCTGACCTTCTCCTCGCTCATGCTCTCTCTCACTGTCTCTCTCTTCTCTCAAATAAATAAATAAAATGTTTAAAAAAAAAAAAAAAAAGAAGTTAGAAATAGGGTTACCCTATGCAACCTAGCAATTACACTACTGGGTATTTACCCTAAAGATACAGATGTAGTGAAAAGTAGGGGCACCTGCACCCCAATGTTCATAGCACCAATGTCCACAACAGCCAAAGTATGGGAGGAGCCGAGATGCCCTTCAACAGATGAATGGATAAAGAAGATGTGGTTCATATAGACAATGGAATATTACTCAGCCAGTAGAAAGGATGAATACCTACTATTTGCAACGACATGGATGGAACTAGATGGGATTATGCTAAGTGAAATAAGTCAACCAGAGAAAGACAATTATCATATGGTTTCACTCATATGTGGAATATAAGGAATAGTACAGAGAATCATAAAGGAGGGAAAACTGAATGGGAAGAAATCAGAGAGGGAGACGAACCATGAAACACTCTTGACTCCAGGAAACAAACTGAGGTTTGTAGAAACGGAGGTGAGTGCAGGGATGGGGTAACTGAGTGATAGGCACTAAGGAGGGCACATGATGTGATGAGCACTGGGCGTTATATGAAACACACAACTAATGAATCATACACACACACACACACACAATATATATATATATATATATATATATATATATATATATATATATAAACTTATTGATTCTGTTTCTCTGGAGAGATCTTACTAATACATGAGGCTTCTCTTCTTTGACTCACTTCCCCACTTCCCTTGTTGGGGTGATTCCACCAACCAACCAAACTACTACCACTCAAATCCTTGTGTCAGAATCTGCTTCTGAGGGAATTCAGACTAAGACAGACTAACCCAACAGCATTCCTGACCCATTCTCCCTTGCTTTCTCCCTCCCATTGGGGCTGGAAACCCAGCCGTTGCTTTCCTAGCTTTCTATGTAGTTACAGGTGTATCTGGGCTCCCTGGGCTGGACCACTGGTGTCTCCTTGAAGTTTCACATAGCTACAGAAGACTCCTAGACCAGAAGGGCTCTGCAGGAAGGCCAGGTCAATGCTCAGTGCAAGCTTTATGGACTATCAAGCCCAAGACCCTAAGGTTGAGTGATGGATCCAAACTCCTTTATGGACAGAAACATGTTAAGAGTTTAGGGCTCAAAAGTTTGTCCACACCAGCACCAACCACTGCACTCTTATGAACATTACTAGCCAAATGAGGCCAATTCTTCTTTCATGCTTTCAAAAATGAATTCCTGATCAGGAGAAAGACAAACCATAAACACTCAATCTCACAAAACAGACTGAGGGTTGCTGGGGGGAGTGGGGTAGGAAGAGGGTAGTTGGGTAGGAAGAGGGTGGCTGGACGTTGGGGAGGGTACGTGCTATGTTGAGTGCTGTGAAGTGTGTAAGCCTGACGATTCACAGACCTGTACCCCAGGGGCTAATAATACATCATATGTTAATAAAACAACCTGAGGGTTTTGAAGGGGCGGGGGGTGGGAGGTTGGGGGAGCCAGGTGGTGGGTATTAAGGAGGGCACATATTGCATGGAGCACTGAGTGTGGTGCAAAAACAATGAATTCTGCTGAAAAGAGATTTAAAAAAAAAAGAATTTCTTACTCATATGCATGAAAAATAAATAAATAAAAATAAATTTTTTTTTTTAAAATGAGTCCCTATCCTTGGTAAGCAGTGGAAACAAAAATCCAAAGGACACAGAGTGTATTCACAAACTGCTGGCAATATGATAGGATAAGCAGTCATGACCAACTTGTAGACTCATGAGTTGAGTTACATGTCTTAGAAGCTTTCCAAATATTGCCTGAGATAATTCTAACAAAAAGTGATGTTCAGCACCCCACCTATGGAATGAGCAAACAGGACCCCGGTTGGTTAAGCAACTTACCGAAGACCACACAGCCACTGTGGCGTGGCACTAAGACTTAGATTCGGGTCTGACTGATTTCCGTGGACAGGTTTCTTCCACCCTGCTCCTGATCTTCCAATGCCTACAGAGACCCTAGAGGAGTCTGAGGACCACCCTCCATACCCTAGACCCTGGCAGATTTTATCAAGCGGAACTGATTGTGTCTTGCTATCCAATGTGAATATTTCCCAAAGGCAATTGCTACATTTGCTAAAGCTCTAGGTGACTTCCGTGAAAACCAGTTCTATCCATCACACCTTAAGGGAAAACAGCAACCTCCCGTACACACACATTAATTAACACAGCAGAAATAGGCTCCAGTTAATTATAGAGCCTTCCTAGTTAAAAAAAAATAATAATAATAAAAAATGAGGAATAGGCCAGCTGCCAAAGAAGACTCAGCATCACAGAATAAAGTGAGGAAAGTGGAGGATGGCATCACCACCCCACACCGTCTTCACCTGTGAGATTACCCTCTGTTGAGAAGGGAAAGGTTTAGTGGCCAACGCCTCCAAGACTTTGGAGCTGGTTACAGACTCAGAAAGTCTCTCTCAGCTTCATCCACGTAATACCTCCCTTTAAGGAAAGGCCCTTTGCCACCAGAAAAGATGTGTGCATCAATTATTCAGAAGGGCTTATATCAAAGAGGAAGGGAAAATTGCATGTCATTTTCCTAGCATTCAATATTTTTTCATTATTTATTACTAGCATCCGTCTATTTGGGGACGAATGAGCCAATGCTTTTTAAAAATCCATGAAAGCTTCAATCCAAGAACTGGAGAGATATTGAGGAGTGTCTTCTCCAAGACCCAGAAAATAGACATTTACCACTGACTCTCCTGAGACCTTTTCTTTTTCTGCTTCAAACATGCCAAGAAAAGCTGTACGTAAGCGTGCTACATTGCTCAAAACACCTCAGTCCTGTATCTACCCTTCTGTGTTTTAAAATAAATGTGATAGCGACTATGAATCTCATCTTGATCTCTCTAGCTAATTCCTGCAGGTGTATAAACAGGATCCAGCTTCTTCAAAGTAAAAAGTGTGTGTGTGTGTGTGTGTGTGTGTGTGTGTGGTCTGCTGGCATCATTAGCAAGTACCGCCAGAGCAAATAATAGTTTCCATTACAAAGAGAACGTGCAGCCCAGGTATTTTAAAAGCAGCTCAGTATCCTATCTTCCCCACGAAAGAAACAGAAATAATGTTTGACCAGTTGTCACTGCCCACATGAACAGAAGACTGTACTTTAAAGAATCCAAGATAGGAAAGGCCTCGACTTTCCCTCTCTTAACAGAGGACAGGAGTCATAGAATCTGAAGATACAGGAGACTTTTGGGGCAATCTCTTCCAACAGTCCCCAAACCTAGGTGTATAATCAAATTAGGGATGTTTGAGGATTATATGAGATAGAGACTGGCATTCAGTAAATGTTGGTTCCTTCCTTCCCTTTCCTTTTGTTTTTCTTCTTATGCTCAATTTGTTGTGGGATCTTATTTCCAAGTATCTTGGATCCAGTCCTCTTTCCATTACTAATACCACCTCCACCACCCACATGATCATGCCTATATTTACTCAGCATCTTGTTGCTTAAATATTTAGGTTGGATGGGGGATAAGAAAGAAATTATCATTTTCAGAGCCAGCTTCACAATTCCTTCCAGGGAGTTATTCTCTTTGCTCAGGAAAATATCTTCCAGTGCCTGTTGGGACAGCAGAAGTCCTAGGAGCATGGGTTCCCAAGAGAAATCATAGCAAAGGAGGTAGTGAAATTACTCTGTGTTTGAAATGAACTGGACGAGCTAAACACAAAATAGAAGAGAAGGAAAGGGTTGGCAGAACAATGAGATTGGGGGAGGCAACAAAGAAGAAGGTTCTTATAACATGATGCTCACTATTTGAGTTTAAGTTATTGCCCTTCTATGATATAAGCTCATGCCCACTTTTCCAAATTAAAAGAAAACATGCTACACGTGCAGAGTTTTTGTGGCAACCAAGGAAAGTTGATGCACAAGCCAGAGAAAAGGACAGAAATCAGCAAAGGAAAGAAGTCAAAGTTGACCTTGGCACGAGAGCCCCCAAGACCTGCAAGAAATTTGGGGTTTTTCCACAGTGTAAGCCAGCCATACTTGGCTCTGAAGAGTCAGAGTGTTTGGTGCTAACATCTGGGCTGCGTTAAGATTCCTGCAAAAACCACTTGCTCTATTCTATCTCTACTCCTTTGGTACTACTCCACTGGCTGCTCGGGAGCCTGAGGGAGCCTGCACCAATGTTGGGGGGACCCTATGTTCTTTACTGTCAATTTCCTTCAGACTCATTTTCTTCCAGGTACAGCACTGACTCTCAGAATGAAACCTTCTGTCATCTCCCTTAGCAGAAAAGTGTTACCAAAATGTGAGCTCTGTCCAGAACAACTCTATAGGCTTAAACCGTCAAGGAGTGGGGGAATAAACCTATTTATTGAGTACCCACAATGTGTCAGGCTGTTGGCTAAATATTTCACTTATATTCTCTCATTTAATCCCTGTAAGAGCCCTCTAAGTAAATATTCTTACTGTTGTTCAGATAAGTAAAGTGAGGCTAATAAGAATGTGCTAATTCTCTCCAAGTGGTGAGAAGCAGAACCAGGGTTAGCTTGTCTGTGCTGGGACCTCTCTGTGCTCCTGACCAAGCCACCCTGATGGACTCACCCTTCACTGGATTGGGACTAGGCTAGAGAAGCCAAGTGCAGAGATGTTCCTGAAAACGTCAAGCCTTCCCAGAGAAGAGTGTGCCCCCTGCTCTGTGGAAGACCATAGATGACAACAGCAAAGGACCTGGGAAAACTTCAAACCCTCTCCAGAACAGCTCCAACCCACATCAACAGTTCCAAACTCAAACTGTGCATCAGAAGCCCCTAAGAAACCTTCCAAAAGTGGAGTTTCTCAGGTCTCAGATTAGCAGAACTGCTAATGGAAATTCTTTCGAGATAGGGTACAAAAGAGACTATACATTTTTAAAGGTCCCCCCAAATAATGTGGCCAGTTCCAGAAGTAGGGTTTAAGAAACGGTGTGATTTTAGGCCACTCTCTGGGTATAATCCTTACCCCACTAGTGCTGGTAGTGCTTCTAGCTTCCATTACAATAATTGCTCTATTTTTAAGAGAAGTTGGGGGAAGTGTGGAGAACTGTAGTATTAACATATGTTCATCTGAGGCTCTACGGGTTTCTGTTTGGTGCCTGTGGCCATAGAAAGCAGGGAGACTTCTATCTCTCCATCTGTTTATTAACTCCCAGCAAGACTGTAATTAATGAGGGGTCCATCCTATTATGCTTAATACAGAGGTGATAAACAGTCACTGAGGCATGCCAAAACCTTGTTCAGGACAAGCACAAGGATGCCCTTAGCAGAAGAGGGTGGTTTAAGCTGCAAAAATATCTGGTACATTCCCCAAACCCAGTCTGGTTAGTTCCAGAAGGCCAGTGGGGAAAGAGAAACTGAACATCAGCCATATTCTCCAACTTTTGCTGGAGCAGATCAAAGAGAAGGGACAGGAATGGTTGCTGCCCAGATCCCAGGTTAAGTGAAACCAAATGTAAATGAGCTAGTGCTACTTAAAGATAGTTCCATCCAGCAGCGTTTGAGAACCTATCTCCTTGGAGGAAGGAGCTGTGAAATGGTACACAGGAGAGGCATATATCTAATTAAAGCTTCCTTTGAGAAGGTGATATTTTGTCCTTCACTGGGACAGTCATCATGCCTTTGGGATAGAAAATATTTGCATAAAATGCTAAAAGGCAGTTTTATTATTTTTAAATCCTTCTTAATGGATAATTGCCAAGTGACTTTTACTACACATTATTTATAGAATTGCCTAGTTGCCATTAAAATGTTCATTGTTGGGAAAATGTTAAGTTTTTTCATATCTGCTATTACTTTTGAGAAAAATATCATTGGCATGGTGACATTCATGGAATGTTTCCTAATAGTTGATGAACATCAGTTTTAAAATGTTCACCTACACCAGTGGTTTTCAAACTTGGTGCATCAAATCACGTGGAAGAGTTGTTCCAAACTGGGCCCCACCACCTGATTTATTACGTCTAGGATAGGTCTCAAGAATTTGTATTTCTAACGAATTTCCAGGTGACGCTGATGCTATGATGCCGCCAGGACCACGCTGAGTGTGAACCACTGATCCAGAGCACGAGCTCAACTTCCAAATGATCTGGGGTGAGATGCAAGTTCTTACTACCACCAAACTCCAGAAACAGAAGAGATTTTGTCCTCCTCCCTCCTGTTTTCCAGGGAGCCATATGCCTTGGTTTCTCCAGATCAATCTGGGTTTATGTCTTTTGCAGTAAATTATATGTGTTAGTTATTTTGGCACACCCTCTCATCTTCAAAAGTGCCCCAGGTTAGATGACAGTTGCTATATGCATTCTAATCTTTGTTCATATTTGCTTGATCTTAATCCATGGGAATCCCACATGGCAACATGGAGGATGCCATCCTACAAAGAGAATTTGCTTTTGTTTTCTCTGAGACCCAAGGATGCTATAGATCTGGGATCACTTTAGCTGGGGTTGCAGCTTGCTGGAGAAGTCTTGGTTCCTGTCCCACAAGGCTGGCCCTGGTCCTAGACTTACTCTCCTTATTGCAGTGTTGATAGTGGCATTTGCTCTCAGGGGGCCCTGCCTTCCTCTTGGGGTACCCTTCATACATCTTCTGCCCCTGGCTTCCAGCTCTGATTTCAGCTCAAGGATGAGGTTCTCGTTGCTGTTATGGCTGATGTTACTTGGCATTGGAGAGAGGATCCATGGACGTTTCCCTTGCTTCTTTCTGTTTTTTACATTTTATTGTGAAAATTTTCAAATGCCTTTCAACCTAAAGAAAGCGATAAGATGAACTCCTATATACCCACCAACCAACTTCAGCAATCACCAGCTCATTCCAATCTTGTTTCATCTATACCCCATGCACTTTTCCCTTTCACACACACTAGACTATTTTAAATTAAGTCCCAAATATCACAAGATATCATCCATAAATATATCAGTAGTGTCTCTTTAAGAACAGGACTCCTTTCAAAAAAAAAAAAAGGACTCCTGTAAAAAAAAAAAAAATAGGACTCCTTTTAAAAATAATCAGTCTAGGATTATAACACCTAAAACAAAAATAATTTTGTAATTACCTCATAATCTTTCTAAAGTATTGTTCAAATAATGATTCAGATAAACCCCATACCTTATAATTGGTTGATAGCACTTGTCTTTAGTAATTTATACATTCCCCCAACTATCTCTTTTTTCCCCCCAACTATCTCTTATCTGTTGATAAGACCAGATAGTTTGTCCTATAAAGTTTCCTATAGAGCGTGTTCTGCTGTTTGCATTCCTATGGTGTCATGTGACATGTTCTTCTGTCCCTTAGGTCTCCCATAGTTTATTTTTTTATTTTTTTTTTTTAAGATTTTATTTATTTATTTGTCAGAAAGAGAGAGAGAGAGCGAGTACAGGCAGACAGAGTGGAAGGCAGAGGCAGAGGGAGAAGCAGGCTCCCCGCAGAACAAGGAGCCCGATGTGGGACTTGATCCCAGGACGCTGGGATCATGACCTGAGCCGAAGGCAGCTGCTTAACCAACTGAGCCACCCAGGCGTCCCTCTCCCATAGTTTATAGGTAAGTCTAGAGCCAGGCTGACCAATGTAGCAGCGCTTAGCCACACACAGCTATTTAAATTTAAATTAATTAAAATTCAGTACATTTTAATAATTCAGTACCTCAGTCACACTAGTCTTATTTCAAGTTCTCAATACCTACATACAGCTAGTAGCTACTATGCTGGGCTGTGCAGACAGTTTTTCTATCATCACAGAAACTTCTATTGGACAGCTGTACTTATTTCAGGTTTGCTTTGCGGGGAGTGGGAGGGTATAAAGGCTATTTCAAAGCCAGTGTTGTGGTACTTCTATTAAAGGCACATAAAATCTTGCTGTCTTTCTTCCCATGATGTTCATAGACATTGGTGATCATTGCCTAGACCCCACAACTCAGGATTCCAAAATCCTAATTATAAAGTTATTTCTTCAATTATTAGCTGTAATACTTATATAAAGAGAAACTTCCCCCATATCTACTCTTTGCTTGTCTTGAGATACAGTTTGTAAAGGAAAAGCAAAGTAAGCATCTGATTCTTTCCCCTTATCTACCAGTTTTCAAAATAATAAGTTGGCTCCCTAGGGCCCTCCAAAGTGACCAATGAGATGTTTTATTCAGAGTACAATTATGAACCTATGGTATTCAGAATAATAGGTCAACTGATGTTCTTAGCTACAATTAATAACATTGGGTAAATATTCTTCATATTTCCACTGCTGTGCTTTTGTAATTATGTCTTACAAGTAAGATTTCTGAGTCTCAAGGTAAATGCACATGTAATGTGTTCACCATCTCATGCCTGGCATATAGTTACGTGCTAGTTATCTGCTGCCTCTTTATCCATAGTAAACCTAATAATCAGTTAGAAAACAAGTGATAGCTTTAAGTAAAGGCTGTGATGCCACTCTCATTTTCAGTTGCTAGATTCTGATATGAGCATGGCTTAAACACTCATTAGTTGGGATGACTAATAATTAGAGTCCGGAGGGATGTCCCAATGGCATATTCAGGTTTTTAAGAAAGTCATTTGAAAAATCAGAACCGGGACGCCTAGGTGGCTTAGTCAGTTAAGTGCATGCCTTCTGCTCAGGTCATGATCCCAGAGCCCTGGAATCCAGTTCTGCATCAGGCTCCTTGCTCTACAGGGAGCCTGCTTCTCCCTCTGCCCCTCCCCTTGCTTGTGTTCTCTCTCTTTTTCTCTCTCTCTGTCAAATAATTAAATAAAATCTTTTTTTAAAATGTATAGAACCAGGAAAAAAAAAATAAGTGGTGTGTGGAAGTTACCTGACCCATTCCTCTCATTTTATAGCTAGAGAATGGAGGCTTGCCAATGGGCTGATTTCCCCAAGTTATCCCAACAGCTGCTTTATGAGTTGGGACTTCCATTCCCCACAAACCAGACACAGGCACTTTTGATTCGCCTGCAGACCATCTTCTGCGCAGGATCTAAGTTTTCATTTAGAACCAGGTATTTCTTTCCTAATCTGCTGTAACACTAGTCAGGTGAAGCAGCCGGTGTCCAGGAGGGCAGGAATGAGCAGCCCCTCAGATCCGCCTTGTTTCTCCGGCCAAAGCTCCCTCCCTGTGTTTCATCATCGCCAACTCTGGATCCCAGGGAGCCAGCCTCCAGATGCTTCTCAGCGCAGCAGGAAAGCCAGCCAACCCCGGCTGTCACCGCCCCCGCCTTCCCTGGGGAAGGAGGCAGCCATTCCCGCTCCTGGAGAGACAGACATGATGACTAAAAAAGCAGCCTGCCTAATGGAGCCTGAGCTTTTGCTCCAGGGTGTGGAAGCCTGGGTGAGTCCTGCCTGGCTGTCAGGCCAATGGTGAAATGAAAGACATAAGGGGCTTGGGGATGCTGCCCCCACAATCCCTTATTCCACGGCATGGTTCTCCGCCTGGGGCAAAGCATCCAGGGGGACTGGGCCCTCCCACGGCTGCTGCATTGGCTGAGATCATCACATGTAAATTAAGGTTCTCTCCCACAAAGACATCCCAAAAGACCAGAGGGGACCACCCCCCAGAAACTGAGTCCTAGAGTTGTCAGGTGCATTCACCGTGCATCAAACCTCCCAGCAACCTGTTCAGATAGGGCCACTCTCTTCCTCCAGATCTGACGTTCATACCTAAGCCACACCATCCACCTTTGACCGCCCGAACGCCATCCTGCTATATTATCTCCCAAGAGCACATGTCACTCTGCCATATCAGGGACCAGTGATTTAATCTGGGACTCCTGGATTCTCATAGCTTGTGGACAGTAATGATATTTACAAAGTTTTCAAAACAGTATAGTGTATGTTTCTCTTCCTATCTGTGCCCCCCAAAATTGAGTGTGCATGTTGGGGAAGAGGAGTTGAAACACATGAAACACATGAAATACTGGCCATGGGAGGAAGCTACAACTATGGGGGTTCTGTCACCCCCCCCCCGCAAGGTAGAGGTTCAGAGAACTTCCTCTCTCATGATGGTCTGAGAGAGGGGTTCTAGGAGCAAGCAGACGTGGGTTATAACCCAGCCTTCATGAGTGGTGGCCACGTGAGCTCTAACTAACTAATCACTGTGAACCCATTTTTCATCTCTAAAACTGAGACACCCACTTCACACCCACTTCACAGAGATAAGCACAGAGATAAGAGAGCCCAAGGCACATGGTAGGAGCTCAGCTAAGGCTCATTTCCTTCTGCCATCACCTTCCTTCAGGAAGAGGTGGTGTGGCCTGGTGGTTTCAATTTTCCTATCTGGCAAACACAGCCTTAAATTCTCTTTCTGTCATTTGTCACTTCAGCTGTGGGTGACTTTCCCTTTCTGGGCTTGAACTTTCTCACCCATGGGGAAAAAAATCGTCTTGCAGGGTTCCTGTGAAGGTTAGTGATAAAGTGCCTTGAGGCATTTGCTCAACAGAAGCTAGCTCTCCTGGTGTTCATGGCTCTCTCCCCTCCCCACTGTGTGGGCTCCAACCCAGATGCACCACAGCCAACGGGAGGATCTAACTTGGAGTGGGAAGATAGACCTTGACTATACTCCATGCCAGGAATTCTCAAAGGGGGTGCCCTCGGACCCAAGGGTGTGACAATCCCTTCTTGGAGGGGGCAAAAATTGGTTCTGTGAGGTGAGGGGGACTTTCAGAATCACAATGGTGGGGGGCTCCCCAAAGGGTCACGATACATATACAGACCCATGGTACAACTGTGGTATTGAAATTTCATGGTCGAGAGAGAAAGGTTGGCAATTGGCGGGGGGGGGGGGGGGGTGACGTCTAAAAAGCCTTCTGGGAGCTAATAATGAAAAAAAAAAAAGTTTGAGAAACACCATTATAGAGAGACCAGAGACATCTGGGGAGAAGAAGAAAGGGCGGAAGGAAAGAGCAACACCCCATCTGGGTCAGCAGGAGCGCCGGCTGTGGGGGAGGGGCGGAAAGCAGGTGGAGACCCATCCCACCTGATGGAAGCCTAAGCATGATCTCAGTGTGGATGGTTTTTCTTGTCACTGCTTATCTTTTTGGGGATTTTTTGTTTGTTTGTTTGTTTTTTAATTGAGTCTGTGTTCTTTTTTAATATAGATTTTATCTATTTATTGAAGTGAGAGCGAGCACATGCATGTAAGGAGGGAGAGAGGCAGAAGAGCGAGAGAATCTCAAGCAAACTCTGTGCTGAGTGTGATTCCCTTCCCCGGGGCTTCATTTCATGACCCTGAGATCATAACCTGAGTCAAAACCAAAAATCGGATGCTTGACGGACAGAGCCACCCAGGCGCCCGAGTCTCTGTGTTTTTTAAAACTAAGAAGAAGAAAGAACTAATGTATATTAAACACTTATGGGTTAGGAATTGTGCCTGGTGAATGAGCTGTATTACTCCCACCTGATCATGAAAAATCACTTCACTTTAACAGATGAGAAAACTGAGGTCCCTTGAAGTTAAGCAGACGGTTCATTCGAAGCCCGTATTCCTTCCAGAGTGGCCACTGGGCCCAATGGCTCCAGACATTTGCCTGATTGTGCCTGGTGTTCTGGAGTCTATTGAAAGAGCGCCCCACTCCTTTTCACTCTGGTAAGTGTCCTGCTTTGGATAATAAGTAATCATCCTACACCGCGTCTCCATTGTTGGACTGTCCATCCCTCCAGGTATTTCCATAAGGAGGGCTGGGGTCAGCGCTGCCCTGAATAGCCTCGTGCAGCAACACCCTCATTGGGGGGAGCACAGAAGCTCCTGGAGAAGAGGAGGCTGATCAGTGTCAAGAAATGTGGAGAGACAGGAGAAGACTCCCATGGCCCGAAATCAAAGCCCGCCTTACTTTTGGAAAGATTCTGCACAAAGCGCTGATCGCACGGATGTGGACCTTTGGGAGCTCAGAGGAAAGCAAAACCGCATTTTGTGGTCATGACACAAGCATGCTGCAGTCGTTCCAGCACCTGGTGGATGGCATACCTGGGAGTCACCCCCACGTGCACCCAAAAACCTCCAGCCAGGGTCTGGTGACCGCAGTGCCCGTCCTGCCCAAGGACCCTGCAGCCTGGGACCAGACACAGGGAGAGTTTGGAGTTGTAGGCTCCTGGACAGCAGACGCAAGCCCTGCCGCCTGGCCGCCCGCGGTGTCCTCCGCGGACCCTTGCCCGGCTCCACTAACTGACATCTGCAAAGTTCAAGCAGGAAGTCGAGGCTGCTGGAGACATTCTATTTGTGCCTGCATCTGAATAATTTAACACTCACCCCCCAAAATAGACTATCATTAGAATTTGTCAATTCCTATGCATTTGAGCAGACAGTCTCCAAAAAAAGGAAAAAAGAGAGACAGAGAGAGAGAAAGGGTAGGAGAAGTTCCCATACATATTGCCTGGGAGCCGTGCAAGGGGAGGGCGGCTGTGCAGCGGGGTTGGTTTTTCTTCTACACTCAAAGCCCTGTGCTAACGGATGTATCTGACTCAACAGCAAAGGCCATCCCTTCACGTTTACTTCGCTCTAAAACCAAGTCTGCACCACGTGCCCAGGACGTCAGAGAAAATGCCTGCTTCTTCCGTGGTCAGAGATGTGCATTCCTACCTTCACCACATCCTCTGTATATGACCGTGTTCAGGTCCCTTAACTTTTCTGGCCCTCAGTGTCTCCACCTGCAAAATGTGAACAAAAATGCAGCCTTCTTCACAGGGTTTGGCAGTTTTTGAAGATTTTTTTTATATTTATTTGTTTGAGAGCTGAGAGAGAGTGTGTGTGTGTGTGTGTATGTGTGTGTACACATGTGCATGAGCGGGAGAAGGGACAAAGAGAGAATCTCAACCAGACTCCGTGCTGAATGTGGAGCCGGACACAGGGCTTGATCCCACAACCTGGAGATCATGACCTGAGCTGAAACCAAGAGTCAGATGCTTAACCAACTTAGCCACCCAGGTGCCCCCCTGCCAGGATTTTTATAGTATTAACTGAGCCAATGAGGGTGATGGGAGAGGTCTCCCAGGCTGTGGCACGTAACAGATCCCAGGAGTCTTCAGTCTCCCGGTCCTCATTGTGCACTGATGCTCTGTGAAATGCTGCTGTTTCCAGGAGGCACCAGAGACAGGCACCGTTTCCAGCACAAATCCATTCTTTCTTTTTCCCATGGCTTATGCTTCCAAACACTCAGTGTAGAAGAAGACCAGCAACAGCAAAACGAAAAACAAACAAAATACAGATATACATGTGCACACACATAATACGCCTATACATACACATACACATGCACGCGTACATGAGCGTGCATACACACACACACACACACACACACACACACGGACTCATCTGCTCAACCTCCAAGGCAGGTGCTCGGATCACCTGAGCACCTGTCCTGCTTGTCAGTGGCTGGAGAGCCTCTAGTAAGTCCCTTGGGGGCCGTTCCAAAGCTTCCTCAAGGATCCCAACCCACTCCCTAAATCTGAACCACCCCCAGGTTGGTGAACACTGTCACCTTCACTCACACTGCCTCCTGCCTCCGTCCATCCCATTCTCCCCCTCACCATGCCTCCTCCTGGGCCCTACTGCCCACTTCTAAAGCTCACCTCCCCCACCCCAGGCTCAGCCCCGCCTCCTCCCCATTTGTTCCTGGACTTGGCTCCATCCCCCACCTCCTCCTTCTGCATCTCTAAGCTCCATCTCCTCACACTCCCCCTGTAAAGACGCTCAAATATCACACCATCTGAAAACATTCCTCTCAGCTCCCTTTCCACCACCTCAGGCTGCATCCTGGCTTTCCTTCTGAGGCAGGGAAGCTGAAGGGGTTCCATTTTAGAAAGGTTCCACGTCTGTTGTGTTTCTGCGAAGGCCTCATTTCGGAATAAGCCAAAGAAGCTTGAAGTTCCCATCTCAAGGGGGAAGTGAGAAAATTAATCATTTTCTGAGTTTTGTCCTAGGCCCCAAACCCCTAATAACATCTGAGAAGAACCAGATCCCAGACGTGTTCTAGAACATTAGCTTCCGATAAGCCTCCACACTGATACTTTGAGTGACTTACGGAATAACCCCTCTTATTCACCTGACACTTGGGTTTGATTAGAACCTACCCTGAATTTCTGGAGCAAAGCATACCCTAGACCCTTGGCTGACATAAACCCCTACCCCAAGCAACAATGAGGGTCCTTCTTCTCTCCTTTCCGAGTCTCCCAGACACTTTGTCTGCTGTTCTCTGTCACTTACGCTGTTCGATAAATTCTGTTCACACTTTGCCCAGCTCACACTTGATTGCTGTCCTGTGTGAAGGCAAGGACCCTCTTGGCCGATCCTGTGGGGCCCCCCGGGTTCTCAGACGCAGCCAGCCTACATCACTTTCACCGCCAACACCTTGAGGGATGTCTGGATTCCCTGGCCTGGTCCTGCCCCCCATCCTCCTGTCTTCACTCCTGGTCTTGTTCTCACCCGTGCACCGGCAGCACGTCCTCGGGGCTCACCCACATGCCCTGATGACCAAGTAGGCCCCTACTCCGAGCCCCCCTCCTCCTGCGTCCCCTCCCTGGTCAGTCCTCTCTCGAACTGGGATCCATGCACTTTGCTCTCTCCGGGCTCTTCTCTTTCGTTCCTGAATGCTTCTCTCTCTCACTCTCTGTTCCTCACCCTCCACCTCCAGCTTAAACAGAATTTTTTTCTGTGGTTCTGTGCACCACACATCTCTCTTCTGCCTCTACCTGCCTCCCTGGAAGACTGCAGCTACTTCTACAACGTCACCACATAACTCAACCTTGGCCTCGCCCTGAATTTGCGATTAGCTCATGCACTTGCTCACGCAGATGTCCCCCAGCGCCTGAAGTGCCCCCCGGGGAATCGAACACCCCCCCACCCTCCCTTCTACCCTCCCACTTCCCACACCTGCCATCCAATCTCAAGGTCATGACTCATCCTCAGCATCTCCTTTCCCCTCCCTGTCGCCCTTCCGGGTGTAGGCAGGGGCATCCCCAACCTGCACACACAACTGCCCACATGGCCCCAGGATGGCAATCCCCCATCTTCCCTGAGCTGTGGACTCCCCACAGTGGAGAGTCATTCTATTAACATGCGCGCCCCCTGCTGAGCTATGCCAAGTACCCAGTCACTGAGCAACGTGCTCTAACAGTTTGGCACAATGAACTCTCTCAAGCCCCCTCTGTGGGTACTATTCCGGCCTCCATTCTGCAGAAGATGTAGCAAAGGCTGAGGAAAATCATTCTCATGGGCACGCAATTAGTAAGCAGCAGGGCTCACAGTCTAATCAGGGAAGAGACCCAAACCCACAAAATCATACTTCCTCCAACCACAGACCAGATCAGCCTGAAGAAAAAAAAAAAAAAGATTCTCTCCAAAGAAGCCAGGGCTCCCTACTGCCTACCAAATTCCCCAGACAGTCCTTAAGGCTGTCCCAGGCCTCTGTAACCCGCACAAGGCTCATTGTGCTGGATGCCTCATGTTACTTTCCACTTGGGTTCCAGCCACATCCATGCACTCAGACCACGTTCCAGCACTGAGCGTTTCCCAAACATACAACACTTGGCTGGTTTTGCCTTCTTGCTTGGCTCAGCCACAATGCCCCAGTGCCTCCCCTGATTCAAGCCCAGGCAACTGACTTCTCCTACTTTAGCACACCCAGTGCTTTGCTTATGCTTTTGTCACAGCCATCATTTTATTCTACTTGCATATTTACTTCACCAGGGAGACTCCAATTATTTTGAGGGCAACTCCCCCCAACAGACTCACTTCTGTACCTGCTGTATATCTAACCCAGGACGTGTCTAACACTTGTGATACAGCCCACTGCCACTGTGACGATTTTACCCCTGCCCAGAGACTTGCACGTGACAACACAGGGATCTCATATTCAACAAGGTAGTGGGGGGCTGGGGGATTCTGGACCCTGGGTTGCTATCTGGTCCACTCACTTGTTCTGATACATGCAGAAAAACCATTGCTTATGAGCTGCAAAGTGCATTTTCAAGGAAAGAACAGAACAGCTTTTGCGTTCTCACACCTCCTCCCGCTCTCCCATCCCACTTCCTCAGAGAACAGCCTCTGAGCCTGGCTGGCCGTGGGAGGGGTGACACGGTTCCCAGGAGGGGACTGACAACCTCAGTGAGACAGCATGCGGGACATGGAATGTGCCCCTGGAGGATGCAGCGGCAGTTCCCGCACCATCTCAAGTTTGGTTTGAGCCCTTGGAATGAATCTGAGAAAGAAGAGTGTTCACAGGTGTACTCCTTTCCCTTTCTCCGCACACATGCCAGGGGGAGGTTTTTCTGTGCAGAGCCCCAAATGTCATTATTCACAACCTCTTCCTAAGTCTCCTTAGGGTCCACAAAACACATGCCACAGTAAGGCTTATGATGAGAAAAAGGAAAGACAAACTCAAAGAACTCTTCCTGAATCTGCTTAGCTTGGCAGAGCTAGCACGGAAATCCTGGTGAACCCCTGGGACTATTTCTATACCCTCAATACGCTGCAGTCAAAACTTGAACTCCACCTATAAAGCATCATGCCAGAGACCAGCAGAACATTCAGCTCCTGCTTCCCCGCCATCCACCCCACCTTCTCACCAGTATGCACCTAAACCTCCTCTGGGCTGCCTCAGGCCCATTCCATGTCTATTATGCCTCTGGAGTATTTATTTTCTTTTTCATCCAAAAGGCTATTTGTTCGATAGAAAAAGCTTTTCTTTCCCAAAATCAGGACAAGTGTGGACAATCCGCTTTCTAAGCCCCTACTGAGCCTTTCTGCCACAGGATGCAAGAAAAGCTGGCTGGACAGTGCTTTGAGTATGGGTTTGGAGAACAGAATGCCTTCCCAGCAGCCTCAAACGGGGGGTATGGCGTAATGAGCTCATTCTAGAATGGCCACACAAAGGATCTGTTTCCAGGTTGGCCTCTGCCTGTAAATTAGTTTATTATACCCCAGAATGCTTAAATCTACCTCCCACACTCCCCACCATGCTCATCCATACTTTGCTCTTTTCTCTAAAGGTAAAGCTAAGCACGGAGGGGAAGGAAGGGTAGAGAACGTCTCACGAGCATCTGCCATGAGCCCAGCTCAGAGCCCAAGACTTGACGTTCATTCATTCCTCACAAGGACCCCACCACCAAGGTAGGTACCGACACTATCCCATCGTAGAGAAGGAAAAAATGAGGCAAGCTCACAGAGGTTAAGCAACTGGCCCAGCATCACACACTAGAGATGGATGGAGCTAGGATTTGGGTCCAAGTCTTACAATTCCAACACCCACGCTGGGTGGCCTACAAGACAGATGACCAGGCTGAACTGTTCAACTGTAAACTCCTTGAGAACAAAAGCCCTACCTTAGACGTCACTGTATTCCCCACAGCACTCACCACAGGAAAGGCGCTCTATGGGTGATAGAAGAATGAATGAATGAATGAATGAATTTATGAATGGATGGATAAATGAATGAATTCATGAGTGGATGGATGGACAGACAGATGGATGAATTTAATGAAATAAGAGATTTCCCTGCTTCCTTTTCGAGGTGAATTATAATCTGATACGTTGACTCAGTTTTATGAGAAAGCCAAATGCAGAGCGGCATGAACAACTGAGGAATGTTGGCTTTTGAAACCCAGAAAGCAATCTCTGGCACACGGCCGGCAGCTCTCCCCCTGCGTGCCTTATTTCTACATTCCCACCACCTGGCTGGGAAACTGCATTCCTTCTTGTGTTTCTCCACCTATTTGTCTCCGCGGAAATAAATCTCAGCATCCCTGTCTGTTAAATGTGGATTGGAAAGGAAGCATGGGGTAGGAAAAGGACAGTGCTGCTCACCAGAGTAAGTTCCAATCCCACAAAACTACACAGCTTTCATGAACCTCAGCTTTCTTCCATGCCTCACCAGGAAGGGATGACAACTTCAAAAATAAGAGTACGCAGGGGAACTAAGGTGAGCAGCAGACCATCATTCCAGAGTTTTCCCAAAGGAATATGGGTTACCACAGTAAGGATACTGGTGGTAGGCAGAGGAATGCCACCTCCGAAGCTCTCCACAGCCTAATCCCTGGGAGCCATGCAGATGTTCTTTTATGTGGCAAAAGGGACTTGCAGGTGGGATTCAGTTAAGGATCTTGAGGTGGAAAGACCATCCTGGGTTATCTGAGTAAACCCACTATAGGATCCCAAGGATCCTCATAACTAACAGAGGAAGGCAGGGGTGTCAGAGTCAGGGAGAACTTTGAAAATGCTAAGCTGCTGGTTTTGAAGATGGAGAAAGGGGCCACAAGCCAAGGAATGCACTTGGCCTTGAAAGTTAAATGTGGATTGGAAAGGAAGCATCGTATAGGAATTACCTGAGAATCTGTTCTCAAGGGAACAGGTTCCCCCCTAGAGCCTCCAAAAAAATGCAGCCCCACCGACCGCAACACGTTAGCCCAGTGAGACCCATTTCAACCTCCGATCTCCAGAACAGTGAGACCCTAAATGTGTGTCGTTTTTAGCCACTAAGTGTGTGGTCATTTGCTACACCAGCCATGGAAAACAATCCCAGCCTGAGATCGGGCTCCCACCCTAAATCAGGTTGCATCAAACCTACAACATGAGTCCCTCTGAATTACCCAAGCATCCCAGACCAAGGCATCAACCAGAATGCCACGTCACTTATCTGCAAGGAGAGATCTACCTGTAAGTCGGGCTCCTCAGCGTGGCATGACCAGCAGCAGACCCACATGGGAAGGCTATCTAGAAGGACGCTGAAGAACACAGAATCAGGGAAAGCAGGGGCGCCTGGGTGGCTCAGTGGGTTAAGTCACTGCCTTTGGCTCAGGTCATGATCTCAGGGTCCTGGGATCAAGCCCCACATCGGGCTCTCTCCTCAGCGGGGAGCCTGCTTCCCTTCCTCCCTCTCTCTGCCTGCCTCTCTGCCTACTTGTGATCTCTGTCTGTCAAATAAATGAATAAAATCTTAAAAAAAAAAAAAAAGAATCAGGGAAAGCAGAGGCAGATAGGTCACCCCGCTCTGGTCTCCAGCTCAGAGCCTGTTGCACTCCTGCCCACAGCAGAGAGCAGCCTTGACAAGGGAACCCTCCCACTGGAGTCTCTCAGCTACGTGCCTCTATCTTGGGCAGTATTTGGAAGGGACCTGTCAACACCACCATCTAGGAAGCTGTTCTTCCTCTGCAAACATTGCTGACCAACACCTCTTCAAAAGGCCGGACATGCTTTCTTTAGTACCGTGACAATTAAATAGGTAATATGTTTAAAGCACTTAGAACATCAGAAGCACTCAACAAACATCTGTTATTATCATTATTACTATACTCAATCCAGCTGTGCCAAGTGCCGCAGTGGCTGGGAGCCCTTTTCTCAAGGGGGCTTGATGTTCCCACTCTGCTCTTCATGCCCAGCTGCTAAATGTCCAAGTTCTTTTTTTTTTTTTAAGATTTTATTTATTTATTTGACAGAGAGAGAGAGATCATAAGTAGGCAGAGGCAGGCAGAGGTGGGGGGAAGCAGGCTCCCCGCTGAGCAGAGAGCCCGATGCGGGGCTCGATCCCAGGACCCTGAGATCATGACCTGGGCCAAAGGCAGAGGCTTAACCCACTGAGCCGCCCAGGCGCCCCTAAATGTCCAAGTTCTTGAGGGGAGCATCATCCCTCGTAACGACAGCACAGTGATCATTATACGAGGACAGCCGGGATCACTGTCGGGTGAGCCACAGGACCCTTTTCAATAATAAATGAGGAAAAGGAAAGGAAGCTGTGAGTCCAGTGCTTGGCATAAGGCAGAAGCTTCGGTGTTTACATCCATACTCATTCACTCTCTGTGTGGGGCTCAACTGCCCCTCCAAATGCATATGCTGAAGTCCCAACTCCCAGCACCTCAGAATGTGACCTGTGTCAAGATAAAGGCCTTGGGAGCCTGGAGGGCTCAAAGTCAGGTAAGCATCTGCCTTTGGCTCAGGTCGTGGGACTGAGCCCCACATTGGGCTCCCTGCTCAGTGGAGAGCCTGCTTCTCCGTCTCCCTCTGCAGCTCCCGCAGCTCCCCCTGCTTGTGCTCTCTCTCTCTCTCTCTCAAATAAATAAAATCTTTAAAAGAAAATTTAAAAAGGATAGAGTTTTTAAAGAGGTGCTGAGTTACCAGGAGGCTCCAAGTGTGGCCTCTGACCCAGTCTGACTGGCGTTCTCATAAGAAGAAAAGATGAGGACACATGCAGAGCCCCCAGCATGTGCCCTTGGGTGGCATCTACAAGCCAAGGAGAGAAGTTTCAGAGGACACCAACCTGCTGGCACCTTGGGGTCAGACCTCCAGCCTCCGGGGCTGTGTGAGAAAGGAAAGATCTGCTGCTCAAGCTGCCTGGTCTGTGGTCTTTGGTCACGGCAGCCCCAAGCCCACTGACCAGCTCCCCTTTCAAGAACAAATATTTCTGCATCTCTGGAGAGCAGAAAATTGGGGGATGACTCAGCAGAGGCCCCTGATCTCTCTGAGGGCCCGAAAATCTCTGTTTTGTACAGGAAGGGTCCATGTGCTCCCACCCTCAGCCAGCTGCCAGGCTTGGCACCCACAGGAGGGTTCTCCATCCCTGAGGAAGGAGGGGCCATTAGCTTCTCAGCACCCCTACACACACACACACACACACACACACACAGTCCTGCTTAGAGAGTCAGGCCTCACAGCCTGTGGAGGATACACCATGGGCACTGGGGATATGAGAAGCTGTAAAATCCCAAATGACAGATTCGTGATGTCCCTGAGGGAATAAATAGGGAGAACAGATGGAGAGATGAAGCAGGGAGATTTCATTTAAATCTTAATAACATTTTGATAATTTAATGAATGTGGTGAGAAAAGAAAAGCAAACCAGTGCCAACAAGCTGAAACAGTCTGCCCACCCTAGTGTCCCCCCAAGATGATCTGCCCAGAATGAGGGGCACAAGATTCCATGGGTGAATCATTTCCTAAGGGATGTCAAGCATTTCTCTCTGAAACTGCCAGAGCTAAACACCTCACAATGGAGAGACCTTCAGGGTGACCCAATGCACCCCCACTTTCCCTATGCACCTCCTCAGGGTGTATCTCGGGGCCACAGTCCTCCACATGGTACCAGGTGATTTCCAGGTAAGGGGGGAACTTGGAGACATGCAGGGGACACAGCCCGAGTCTTCTCAGAGGTCAGGCTTGTCCCCCTGCTGATGGCTTATCTACACATCCAACCTGTTCCCAGATCATCTCTCCCCGCTCATCTCTGGAGACCTTCATGAAGACAGACCCAGTAGAGAGAAAAGAGCACTGCACAAGGAGTCCAAAGGCCAAGATCACAACCCCATCGTGCATCAACCATGGGATGTGTGAATTACAGTAGAAAAAAGACTTCCTACCTTGCAGGAATTTGCTGTGCAGAGTAAGGAGGTCTACTCTTCAGAAAATGGTAGGCAAGTAATTGGCATGCAACAAAAGCAAACCCCTCCCAGCACCATTTGTGTCCCACAACTAGCTCAGTGGATACAGGGGCCCATGAGTGTTTACTGCATGGGTGTTGACTTTTGAGGTTATTCCTCGAGAAGCAAATGCAGGCTCTATGGTTTTATGGCACACCCACACTGTCTCATCCTCAAGTTCTTATTTAAATAGATGTCTTGGAAAGTATAGGACTGAAAACAGATGAAAGGTTGGGGAAGACGAGGCCCCGATGTAAAATATCTTAACTGGGACATCGAGTTTTGTGAAATCATGGAGAGAGGAAACAAGCAGCTAGAAGCAGCAGAAAGACAGGAGAAGGAGCCAGAACTGGGGAGTGCCAGCTCTGCAGCAAGCGTGCTGGCAGAGAACAAACAGGGGACCGGGGTCCAAATGGCTCACGATGTGTAAGGGTGAGGCAGAGTCAAACCAGCAGGAGAAAGCTTAGTGATTCAAGATGATTCAGACAGAAAACCAACCCCAGGCACTCCCGCTTTCCTGACGGAGTCCCCAGAGTGGATGTCTGGGGACCCCATTTGTGAGCATCACTACGTAAGTCTTGATGGAGAGGAGGGAGAGCACTGATGATAAACACCCACTCTGAATCAGGCTCTATGTGCTTCTTACCTGCATCCGCAGCATCCCTGGCCTAATGGGACACATGTCAATGAGATCATGTGTTCATAGGGCTTGATGCAGTGGAAGTTAACCAAACGGGGACTGTTTAGTACATATTGGAAATACAGTCTTTGTAGTAAGACTCCTGGAGTCAACAGGCAAGATAGCATTAAAAATATTCTTGAAATAGGGGTGCCTAGGTGGCACAATTAAGCATCTGACTCTTGGTTTTAGCTCAAGTCATGATCTCAGGGTGATGAGATGGAGCTCTACATTGGGCTCTGCATTCAGTGTGGAGTTTGCTTGAGATTCTCTCTCCCTCTTCCCCTCCTGCTCATGCTTCTCCTCTCTCTCTAAAACAAATAAATAAACCTTTTTGAAAATATATTATTGACATAAATAGACACTTTCTTGAGGTGGGTGTGGAAGGCAAGGGAGTGGCAAAAAGGAGCTAATTCCCTGATTAGGATGAGGATCCTCCTAGTTCAAGAGAGCAGAGGTTCTGATCTCATTTGCTACTATTTCTACACCAACTCCTCCCTCTTCCCTTCCAGTCAAGGAGTGTCCTGTTTGGTTTGCAGGGCTGTGGAGTCCATCTTCAAATGTAAAAGAAAAAATATAGAAAGGTACAAATTGTGAGAGAATATAATAGGCATGAAAGACAAAGAAACAAAACTGTACCTAAGAATTATGGGTGACACCAGCAGAAAAATAAAAATGGTAGAAACCAAAATAAGTGAAGATGTACTTTATCACTGGGTAACAACCTTTGGGTGCACATTGGGGTCACTTTATTTTAAAAAATCAATTTCCCACCCCCATCCCTACAGTTTGGGGCTTTCTTAACTGTATCACAGTTAGGAACTTGATTTTTTTTTAAATAGCCTCTTCAGCTGATTCTGATGTACAGTCAAGACTGAAAACCATAGGACTAGATGAAAACTTGCCTAAGGTGACAAAACAAAAATTAGTATGTTAGTTCTCTGCCACTTCAACTTGCAGAATCTTAAGGAAAGGATTCTATTGTAGAGGTTAAAAACTATGGCTTCAGGATCAGAAAGCTCTGAGTGGGTTCCATAGCTCTGTTGTTTGCCATCTGAATCATCTTGGGTAAGTTGGGAGGATTAAATGAGATACTGAATTTAAAGAACCCAAACCCGCATATATATTAGATTCTCAAAAGGTTGGTTTCTATTATTTATTATCATTATTTTAACATGCAAAACTTTTTAAGGGGACTGAAATGAACATTGAGTAAATATTCTTACCATGTCTGGACTGCCAATTCTCTCCAAATTAATTTGTAATGTAACTACATAAATTTAAATGTAATTTGTAATGAAATTAAATTGGATTTCTACCCAAATTCCAACAGGATTGTTTTTTAACTTGGCAACATGATTCAGCAATTCATCTGGAAGAATAAATGGGTGAAAATAGCCAAGAAACATTTTAAAAGAATGAAGAGGGTCTTGTACTGCTAGATATTAAAACATAGCATAAAGCTAAAATAATTACATTAGTTTGGGCACCAGAGACAGAGAGATCAAGAAACAAAATATAGGGCGCCTGGGTGGCTCAGTGGGTTAAGCCGCTGCCTTCGGCTCAGGTCATGATCTCAGGGTCCTGGGATCGAGTCCCGCATCGGGCTCTCTGCTCAGCCAAGAGCCTGCTACCCTCTCTCTCTCTCTCTCTCTCTCTGTCTGCCTCTCTGCCTACTTGTGATTTCTGTCAAATAAATAAATAAAATATTAAAAAATATATATATAAGGTGGCTTTTCAATTCACTGGGGAAAAGAGGAGTACTCATTAAGTATGTATGATAGAACTGATTAACAATGTTAAGCGGACAAAAATAAAGACAGATCCCTACCTCACACCGTAAGTCATAATAAAGTCCAAACTATTAATACTATATCACATATAAAATCGAAATAATAAAAATAGTTAAAATTTATAGATGAATACTTTTCTGATTTTAGGATAAAAAAGGACTTCCTGGGGCACCTGGGTGGCTCAGTGGGTTAAAGCCTCTGCCTTCGGCTCAGGTCATGATCCCAGGGTCCTGGGATCGAGCCCCACATCGGGCTCTCTGCTCAGCGGGGAGCCTGCTTCCTCCTCTCTCTGCCTGCCTCTGCCTGCTTGTGATCTCTGTCTGTCAAATAAATAAATAAAATCTTTAAAAAAAAAAAAGGACTTCCTAAGCATGAAATGAAAAAGACCTTAGCTGAAAATATGAGTATGTAAAACTAGATTTCTACATGGCAAGAAGATAACATAAATATAAAGTTAAAGGCAAGTAGACTGGGGAAACATTTAGAGTAATTATATGTCACTGATTTAGTATACACAGAGCTCTTACTGACAAATACAGAAAACACCAACACTCAATCTGAAATGGCATAGGGCATGGGAAGACAATGCTTAGAAGAGAAAATATAATTAGCCAGCTAGTAAAAGTGATGAATCACATTAACAATCAAATGAATGAAAAGTAAAATAAGATATTTTCTCAGTTAACAAACTGACAATGTTTGATTTTTCTCTTTAAAGATAATACTTCTAGAAAGGATACATGGTGGGGGGGGGATGTGCTCATACATTGCCCTTGTAGGGTAAATTAGAACAAACTTTGCAGCTAGCTGACTGGAAGCACAAATAAAGAGCTTTACAGTGTATAAGCCTTATGATTTTCCAAATCTTATCCAATAGCAAGTATCACTTCTCTGATCAGAAAAAAAAAAAAAAAAATATATATATATATATAGAGAGAGAGAGAGAGAGAGAGTAAGTATAAGGAAATAAGGACTACGTAGATGGAAAATGGTAATCTCAAATTTCCTTGCAAACACAAGGCTTGAAACAAGTCAGACTTCTTATATTACATTAGTTTACAACAGCCAGAACCAGAGGTGGGATTTGTACTTGTTCAATTCAGGCAGGTCATCAAACAGCTCAGACCTAAGCATGGGAACAAATGAATTAGCCAGAGCTTTGTACTTGCACCTCAAATGACAGAGAACCTTCAACACAGCTCACCTTTCCTCATCTCCCTTAGCCAATAATCTCTCCCTGAACGCTAAAAGATGATCAAATGGGGAAAAGATTTATCTTTTAAAAGATAGCTCTTACCATTGGGAAAAGCGAGTTCCCCCAGAAATGCCAGCCCTTTGCTCCTTGCAAAGATAGGCTCCCCACCAGGATTTTGTTTATGTATTTTGGACCCTCCCTTATTCTCAAAAGTGGAGCAACTTGGCAGAGCCTCCTGCAGAGAATTCCATCTGCTGTCGGCCAGACAGAAGCTGGAGATTAGGAGTAAAAGCCAGGAACCCCAAGCAGATCAGCCCACACCCCCAGACCCTGCTTCCATGCAGAGAGAGCTCATTAGCCAGGACAGAAAATGTGTAAGGCTCCAAACAGAGCTGAAGGAGCTATAAACAGGAGCTAGAAGTAGAGAAAGGCAGTAAACTAATTTTGTTCATTCAAACTAGAAAAGGAGTGATTCATAAAAGCAGCAGCAATCATGATGATGATGATGATGATAGAAAGATGTCCCTCCCTGGCATTACTCTGGTTTGCACTGGCCCCTCTAAACCCAGTGGCTCCTGTGTATGCAGTCTTCTTGGGGGAAAGTGTTCAGCCTCACCTCAGTCCATGCCAGCGCTGAGAAGCCTCTCAGAGAGGGGCCGCCAGGTCCCACCTCACAGCCACCCATCGTCCTTGCATCTGGCCACTTCTTCAGGTAGATTTGCCACTGGTGCAGGATTCAGCATCATGATTCAGCTACTACTTGGACAGCTCTGGGGCTTCCGCTCCTCCCCTGAGCTTTATGCTCCCTCTCATGGAGCCTTCTACACCTTCCTGAGCTCTTAATGAATGTACTGGAAAAATGTTCTTTCTTCCCTTGGCACTATGCTACCATCCATCTTTCCCTTCTAGCATGGGCTACTCCATAAAGCCTCCTGCTTGCCAAAATTTCCAGACTAGAAGTAGGCACCAGCTGACACATCAAGCCCTCAAAGGAAGTCTTCTGCACAGTCTGCTCCAGTCTGTTAACAGTCCTGGGAGTTGGAATGCAGCTGGCTCGCAGGTCAGCACACACTCAGCCAGGTTGCAGGATACCTGTCTACCCTCCCAGCAAAATCTTATCTCCACAAGAGAGTCTTTCAAACTCCCTCCACCTGATTTTGTGGAGAGTGAAAAGTCTTTCACTTTTTTTCTTCTTGAGACTTATTTATTTATCATAGGAGAAAGAGAGAACATGAGTTGGAAGGGCAGAGGGAAAGGGAGAGGGAGAGAACCCCAAGCAGACTCCACACTGAGCAAAGAGCCTGACACAGGGCTCAATCCCATGACCCTGATATCATGACCTAAGCCAAAGCCAAGAGTCAGACACTTAACTGACTTCATCACCCAGAGACCCCTCAAAGTCTTTCACGTTCAAGCAAGAACGTCCTATAGGCCAAGATTCCAAAGAGTCTACCTTCCTCTTCCATCTCTATACTTACATAGACCCTGGGCTTAGGGTTGAGGACTCCAAGGCCAATTTTGATATCTCGCAGAATATCATGAGAGACTCCAGTCACCTGTGACCAACTGTATTTTTTTTTAAGATTTACTGATTTATTTATTTAATCTCCACGCCCAACATGGAACTCAAACTCACAACCCCAAGATCAAGAGTCTCATGTTCCATTGACTGAGTCAGCCAGACACTCCCATGGCTCAGTTTAAAAAACAGAGTGCTTAAGCCTTCTTATTTTCAGACTCCCACTCTGAGTGACCTTTCAGGAATGGTAGAAAAGTCCCACTCAACTTCTTGTTACAAAGCTAACTTGCTCTGGCACATCAAATCATTATTCCCAATTCTTCTCCCCCCATTTAATCATAATCTACATTCTTAGCCATGAAACACTGCAGTATTTTCCACTGCAGAGGGAGCAGTATAGTTCCCACCTCACTAATGTTGGGCTTTTGGCCATTGTGGTTTGCTTTGACTGATGAAATGTTAGCAAACATGACGTGCACAGAGGCTTTAAATGTGCCTGTACAGTTTGGCATCCCTCATGTTCTTTTATCATTTACCACAAGAAGAACATGTCCCTGGTAGATACTAGTAGCATCCTGATAGCTGGATTAAACCTGACCTGTAGCATGAAGGTAAGCCACCCCAGTTGACAAGACAAGTCGTGAGTAAGATAAATAAAGTTTACTGTGGGAGTCACTGAGCTACCTGGGGCTGTCTGTTACGTGGCATTATCCTTATGCAGTAACAGCTGACTAATACACTTGCTCTATGCCCAGCATTGTGCTGAATACTGTATTATCTCATTTAACTTATTTCCTTTAACAACTGTATGAGATAGAGCACTATTACTATTGCTCTTGTTTTACAGGGAAGGAAAGGGAGGCATAGAGCAGTGAAACACAATTCGCAAGCAAAGCAGATGAGCTGCAAACACGGTAATCTGACTCCAGAGCCTAACCACCATGGGACATAAAACAGAAAGAGAGAAGAGTGTAGCTCTGTGTGCTTCTGAGTCTGTGCTCTGGCTGCTGACCTTGGGCTCAAAGACACAATGGCTGCTTGTGAGCTCCCTATTAGCTATCAGCACAGGTCCGACCAGATCCCCGGGGCCACGGCAGTTTTTCTAGCTCTGTCAGTGCATGCAAAGAGGAGGAGACAGACTTCCCTTCCAGAATGCATGACCTTTTCCTGAACTTTGAGGAGGGGAAGTCCCATGGGGAATTCTAACCACGGAACAATCCTGTCTTTGTGAGGCTCAGCAATCCCACATTCTGCACGGGACTGTGGAACACACCTCCTTCTCTGCCTATTTTTGTTCTCTCTCTAAGCAAATATCTCCAGGCTTTTGCTTTTGAAAATTATTACACAACTGCCAGCTGCTGGGATTATACAAATAACCTGATAATAGCAAAGTGATACGCTGTCCGGTGTTCAAACACCACCACCCAGCAACAAAGCAGCCCCAGGGTGCCGCTTCTTATTCACCCTGCAAACAGAAGCAGCACAAACACGGGCCACCCACTCTCTCCCAGCCTCAGGCGGCAGGCAGTTTGGTCCCAAAATGGATTTTTTACACATCACCTTCCAAGACTCCCTAGGCACAGAAAGAAGGCAGAGTCACATTCTTTGCCAGAACAGTTCGTCATCAATATGACTCAACAATGCACTTTCTTTAACCAAACTTTGTATCCCTGACTGGCAGCAAGGGTGCCTACGGGTCTTCCAACTATAGACAAGCTAGCAATTCAGAGGGCGAGGCTCAGGTCTTCCTTGCCTATCACTAACCCCTGTGCCTGGCTCAGCAGACAGTCAAGAAATGTACGCTGAGGGCGCCTGGGTGGCTCAGTTGGTTAGGCGACTGCCTTCAGCTCAGGTCATGATCCTGAAGTCCCGGGATCCAGTCCTGCATTGGGCTCCCAGTGACATGGGGAGTCTACGTCTCCCTCTGACCTTCTCCCCTCTCACACTCTCTCTCATTATCTCTCTCCCAAATAAATAAAACCTTTTAAAAAAAGAAAGAAAAGAAAGAGAGAAAGAAAGAAATGCATGCTGAATAAATCAATGACTGTCCACTGAGCTAGGCACAGGGGTTAGTGATAGGCAAGGAAGACCTGAGCCTCGCCCTCTGAATTGCTAGCTTGTCTATAGTTGGAAGACCCGTAGGCACCCTTGCTGCCAGTCAGGGGTACAAAGTTTGGTTAAAGAAAGTGCATTGTTGAGTCATATTGATGACGAACTGTTCTGGCAAAGAATGTGACTCTGCCTTCTTTCTGTGCCTAGGGAGTCTTGGAAGGTGATGTGTAAAAAATCCATTTTGGGACCAAACTGCCTGCCGCCTGAGGCTGGGAGAGAGTGGGTGGCCCGTGTTTGTGCTGCTTCTGTTTGCAGGGTGAATGAGAAGCGGCACCCCGGAGCTGCTTTGTTGCTGGGTGGTGGTGTTTGAACACTGGACAGTGTATCACTTTGCTATTATCAGGTTATTTGTATAATCCCAGCAGCTGGCAGTTGTGTAATAATTTTCAAAATTATTATTAATTATTATTATTATTATTATTAAAGGGGAGAGGGAATCCAACTTTGAATTGTGCATATTTTAATTCTTAAAATGCAAGATTAGGACATGGTTATAGAAGCTGGAAACCCTTTGAAAAGGAAGGAAAGATGGAAATATAGCCAGACTTTCCAAGTCCATAACACTTACCAACGAAACTAATACCTAGGAATCCTTATGTCAGCAAGAGAAGCCAGCCTAGGGTGTGTGATGGTCAGGGGACTGCCTGTCCAACAGCCATGTCTCCTCTTACAACAGTCCTCAGTTTTCCTCTGAGAAACTCCCTTCCCTCACATTCCATGTACGACTTAGAGCGAGGTCCCTTCGGAGGTAGGCCAGGCACATGTCCTTCATCCCAGAATAGGAATCCTGAGCCGAGCACACAAAACCAGAAAACAGTTGAGGGACTCAGCCCCATGGAGGTTTCTAAGCAGCCCACCTGTGAGCAAAGAAGTAGGCTGGACTTTGCACAGACAGACCGGAGACTTCTCTCGAACAATACGGAGTTTACATCAGCACTGGGTCTCTCGCACTGATCCACTGTCTGACTCTTTCAGTTAAGCTCCTTTTCCTGAACCTTCATTGGAGACAGAGTGGAGGAGAGATCGCCAAGCTAGAAACAGGGGTTTGGATCACAGATCGGCTATAGGAAATAGTAAGTTACTTCTGTCAGGACCTCAGTCTCTCCCTCCACAGCATTAAGGGGCTGGAATTAAATAACCACAAAGGAGCCTTATGGGCTGGGTCAACAGAAATCGACCCCCGGAAACCCTGGCTCTTGGCAACATAAAGCTCACATTGTCAGGGCCAGTGAGGCTTGGAGTTTAAAGCAGTTAATCCCCAGGCTGGATGACTCGGACAAAGAGGATTAACCCTCAGACAAGAGAATCATCATCCAAATATAGAGCAATCCCAAACACAAGCACCAGCATGGGAAGCACCCCCACCTTCTCTGCAAATTCTTGTTCTCTAACCCCTTTGGTAAGCTGATAGATTAACCCTCCAGCCCCCCAAGGTCAAGGTGTTACACCTTCCCCACATTCCTCTCACACCTTTCTCAGTTCTGTAATCCAAGGTCCCAGCACTTCTGCTTTGAAATATACAGGTTTCTTTAAAGGTGCTCTGAGTTTGGCGAGTGAGTTGGAGCCCCTCCTGTGTACTGGGGACCGTGTGAAATACCAGAGCTGTGGTGGTAGGCAAGATGACATGGTCCCAGCTCTCAGGGTGTTTTCCAGTCTAGTGGGGAAGCACAACTAAGTCCTAAGCACCAGTGTATTCTGCTAAGCACCACGTAACAATCATCATCTCCTTGATAAACGCTCCTTGATAACCCCAGAAACTAGATTGTACTATGACCATTTCCCAAATAAAGAAACCGAAGGTCTGAAGTTAAACTCGTTGCCCAAAGTTATAGAACTTTTAAGTATCAGAGCAAACCATTTGGCTTAAAAATTATACGGGACATATGGGGCCCCTGGATGGCTCAGTTAGTTCAGCTTGACTTGGCTCGGATCATGATCTCAGAGTCCCAAGATCCACCAGCGTTGGGCTCCCTGCTCAGCGGGGAGTCTGCTTGTCCCTCTGCCCCTCCCCCTGCTGGTGTTTTCTCTCTTCCTCTCTCAAATAAATAAAATCTTTTAAAAAACATTATGTGGGACATAGAATGTACCACACCAAGACTGAATCTTAAGGTACACCACGGACCGGCCGGGGATTATAGCATGTGAATGTGGGTTCATCAGTTGTGACAAGGACACCACTCTGGTGGGGGAGGCTGCTGCACTCTGGCGGGGGGGGGGGGCTGCAGGGGGAGGGGCAGACACCTATGGAAACTCTGCAACTTCCACTCCCCTCAGCCATGAACCTAAAACTGCTCTATCAAAATAAAATCTTTTTTTTTAAGATTTTATTTATTTATTTGACACAGAGAGAGCCATCACAAGCAGGCAGAGAGGCAGGCAGAGAGGGGGAGAAAACAGACTCCCTGCTGAGCAGAGAGCCCGATGCAGGGCTCAACCCCAGGATCCTGAGATCATGACCTGAGCCAAAGGCAGAGGCTTTAACCCACTGAGCCACCCAGGCGCCCCCTAAAATATTTTTTTAAATGGATTCTACAAGGTAGCCCCATCATCTTGCACAAGTCAGAAACAATGAGAGAAGGAAAGGGAGAATATTGAACTTCAGACTTTTCAGAGTGTATCCGCTCCTGGAATAGTCACCAGAGGAAAGACTGATGTTTAACCTCGTACCTTTCCCTGCACTGAAGGTGCCTGGAAAACAGGCAACCCAATGGCTAACCCCGGGGGACGGGAGGGGGCAACTTCTCAATCTTCATGTTGTCAAGAAACACTCCTCTTGATCTTTCACGATGTGTTCCCATAAACCTCTGGGGGTGAAATGGCAAATTACAGTTTCAGGCTCTGTATTGGTGAAGGCAGACTAACCACCGTAACAAATGGACACTGTGATGTCAGTCGCTGTCTTAATACAGGCAGGGTTTATGTCTTGCACATGAGACAGCCCCAAGCAGGATGGGAAGAGGGTCTGGAGGAGTGTATGGAGGTGCATGGGGGAGGGACCTGTCACATGGCCACAACTATTTGCAAAGGAGGCTGGAGGATATAGTTTGTGCGAACCAGACGACAAGGAACCAGGTTTGTTTGAGGAAGAGTTTGCCAGGCTCTGCCATGAGGGCTGGGGGGGAGAGGGGGGTTCAAAAACTGCATATTTAACAGAGTTATTTTTAAATAAAGAAAATAACTCAAAATGCTTATATAGATGATGGGATTATAGGTGGGTTTCCCCTTTCTTTTCCCAATTTCCTGGATTATCAGTAATGTGGTTGTTATATACCCAAAATGGTGGCAAGGAGGGGAAGTGGGAGGACTCCTAATTAAATCTCGGAGCAGTTGTGGGTTGGAATGAGGCAGTTGCAATCAGGGTTGTAATCCAAGCAACTGTCTGCGAGAGAGTGGCTCAGGCTTTTTCAAATACAAGACACAGAACTTTCTGCTCCATTTGTTCTGGACAACGGTAATCTAGGGTTTTTTGGTATTTCTTAAATGCTGTCCATACTCTCCTGGGTCTTTCTGTACCTTAAAGCATCTCCAAGACATCAGTCACAGTTTCCAAAACTGCTATTTCTCTAATTGGATGGATGTCTGTGATCGAGGCCGTATTGGACTTCTGATCCACTCACTCAGTTCACACACAGCCAAGCCTTGTGGCCACAGCACAGAACAGTGAGCAGTTATCTCATTACTCAGAGGACCATTTCAAGGATCCAAGATTATTAGCTCCTCTGTATATCTCAGTGGTTCCTGGGTTTTTTCCACCTTGACATACCTGAGAACCTTTACACCACCCAAGAGATTCTAGTGGGTGTCCACACTACTTCCCAACAAACTTCTCCTCCCCATCCCCCTCTCCCTGTCTTCTAACCCCTGACCCAAACCACTTCACACTCCAAGCTCTGGCCATACCTGCCTCTTGCTTCCTGTTGTTCCCAAACCAACCAAGCACTTGCACATCTGTTTGATACTCTGCAAACCATCTTTGTTATCAGGAATCCCTTTCTCCTCCCCACCACCCACCTGAAAAACCATCCCATCCTTCAAGACCCAGTGAGGCCATAGCCCTTCACCTACTCCTTTCCTGGTCCCCAGCCTTCTTTCTTCATATAGCAATAGCAACTGCTTAGAGTTTGTGCTCCCAAAAAACATTCACTCGGTATATTCCTGTCTGATATCACCTTCTCACCTTGTGCTCTAGTTATTAATTAATGAGCTCCCCAGTGGCAGAGCCCAAGCCCTGCAGCCCTTGTAGGACGAGGCCAACAGAGGAAACTCGGGTCCTACCTGAATCATGTTCCTGCTTCCCTGATGAGCCAGAAGTGTGAGGCCGAGAGATGTGACCATGTGAGTTCAGAAACAGGGAAAATGGGGCGCCTGCGTGGCTCAGTGGGTTAAAGGCTCTGCTTTCGGCTCAGGTCATGATCCCAGGGTCCTGGGATCGAGCCCCGCATCGGGCTCTCTGCTCAGCAGGGAGCCTGCTTTCCTTCCTCTCTCTCTGCCTGCCTCTCTGCCTACTTGTGATCTCTGTCTGTCAAATAAATTAAAAAAAAAAAAAGAAACAGGGAAAATGTGATATGGAGAGGTTGTGACCTGTGCACACTAATCACCTGAGGGAATCTCAGTAAAGTACAGGTTCTGATTCAGCGGGTCTGGGGTGGGGCCTGAAATTCTACATTTCTAAGACAATCCCAAGAGATGCTGATGCTCCTGGTTCAGGGCCCGTACTTCCGGTGGCGAGGCCCTGGAGGTTGTTTGCATAAGCACATGTTGCACCTGGGGCAAACCTCCGAGGCCCTGCTTCCAGAGGAGGGAAGGTTCTAGAGGGAGAAAACAGATTACCCTTCCAATAAGAGAAAAGCGTAAGAGACAAAGCCTAGAGCATAGCAGTAGCTAAAAAGACATCTGCAGAAGAGCATGGTTTGGGTGCGGGTCCAAACCCAACCTGAGCATCCAGAATGAATGAAGTCAGATGATGCAGAGGAACACAAGCAGATTTCTTTCAACTCATCCTTGGAGAAGATAGGACGTTGGTCTTAAAATAATAGAAGAAACTCAGTTATGAGTCTATGGAGCACTGAGTTAGGGCCAATTAACTCTCAAGGACACCTAAAGTTGGACCCTTTTTGAAGTTAAACATCTCCACCTCCAGGTAAGTACTGACCTTGAAAACAAGCCTACAGGTAGGGCAGATATGTGAGTGAAGGAAACCAACTCTGGAGGCTGGGAAGCAGGTTGGATCCAGTGTCGGGTTTAAGCCGATGGGGCACTAGCAAGATATTTGCAAATTCCCTTTATAAGAGAGTGGGTGTGGCATCAAAAGTAGTAGAGGCTAGGTCAGGGTGGTGGGCTGAGGCCCAGGGCCACACCTAACAAGCCTTCATGGACTGGGTGAGGAGGGACCACAGCACAGAGCAAAGAACATGTTCTAGAGCATGAAGGCAACTTTGCATTTGAATCCACTTGGCCCTTTAGCAGCTGCTAAACTCTGGGCAAGTTATTTAACTTCTCTGAACCTCAGTTTACTCCACCATAAAATGCAGACAATAAGCCCGCACTTCACAGACACTGAAAATTCAATGAAGTCATGTATGCACAATAGTAATCCTTATCGTCACATGATCAGATGGCTAGAGGGAGCTCCTAGAGAAATAGCACCTAGCACATGTGTGTTCCTAGCACCTAGTACAAAACTGTTTGCTATAAAATTCCCCTTTTCTGTTGTCTCCACTTTTTTATAAAGTGAGAATAGAACAGATTTATCAGCAAGCCCGAAGTAGTCCTTTGTCTCTCCAAGGTGACAGCAGAGGGGCAGAGCCCTGAGCATGCTCCAGGGAATCTGGGGTGACAGACTGGATTGGCAGTTGCCATTAAAAGGGACTTCAGCCAGGCCTTGGATTCCGGATGTGGCATTTATACTATCTGCCCCCAGTGAATATGTCCCTAGAAGGCAGGTGTTATTCTAAGCCCTTTGTGCAAGTTAACTTATGTCTTCTTCCCCATAACTCTAAAGAAGAGGTCATTATTCCCATTTTACTGATTAGGAAATTGAGGCACAGAGTGGTTAAATGACCTGCCCAAGGTCTCACATTCATAAGAAGCAGAGCCAGGCTGTGGATCCAAGATGACTGGCTCTGGAGATCTTTGCCTTTCACCATCTCCAAGAAGCTCAAGAATCCAAGAGCTGACCAGAAGATTGAGTCAGCCAGAAGGGGCCTCCATTGTCTACAGGAAATGGGCTGAAAGCAACAGGACAGTGACCTGGGAATGACACAGATGAGACTGCGAAACCCCATAGGACTAACCCAGCTTCTGACAGCCCTGCATGGTGCCCTGAAGGCCCACACACTGGGTCATTGTGGAAACAGGAGGCCACCAATCTTGTGATGTGAGGGCAGCTTCTGCACCAGAAATTGGCCAGCATCATCCAAAGGACGAAAACAAATGTCATTCATTGTGGGGAGCGAGAGGACTTGGCTCAGCACACACCCTGCTTCCATATTGCTTATGACAATTCCCCTAGAGCTCATCTTCTATCACTCTGACTTTTAAGCTACACCTTTATAGGAACCCTCCTACATTGCTGGTGGGAATGCAAGCTGGTGCAGCCACTCTGAAAAACAGCATGGAGGTTCCTCAAAAGGCTGAAAATAGAGATACCCTACAACTCAGCAATCGCACTACTGGGTATTTACCCTAAAGATACAAATGAATTGCTCCAAAGGGGCACATGCACCCCAATATTTACAGCAGCAATGTCCACAATAGCCAAACTATGGAAAGAATCTAGAAGTCCATCAACAGATGAATGGATAAAGAAGATGTGGTATATATAGACAATGGACTACAGTGCAGCCATCAAAAGAAATGAAATCTTGCCATTTGCAACAACATGGGTGGGTAGAGGGTATTATGCTGAGCGAAATAAGTCAATCAGAGAATGAATTATCATATGATCTCCCTGATATGAGGAGGATGAGAGGCAGAATGGGGGGTTGCGGGGCATAGGGAAGGAAAAAATGAAACATGATGGGATTGGGAGGGAAACAAACCATAAGAGACTCTTAATCTCCCACAACAAACTGAGGGTTGCTGGGGGGTAGGGGAGTAGGGATAGGGTGGCTGGGTTATGGACATTGGGGAGGGTATGGGCTATGATGAGTGCTATGAAATGTGTAAGCCTGATGATTCACAGACCTGTACCCCTGGGGCAAATAATATATGTTAATAAATATATATATTTTTTAAAAACTACACCTTTACATTACTTTCCAACAGCTTTCCTTTCCTTATGGGGAGATGGAGAGGAGAAGTGAGTTGGGGGAAATTGGAGGGGGAGATGAACCATGAGAGACAGTGGACTCTGAGAAACAAACTGAGGGTTTTGGAGGGGAGGGAGGTGGGTGTTGGGTGAGTCTGGTGGTGGGTACTATGGAGGGCATGTATTGCATGGAGCACTGGGTGTGGTGCATAAACAATAAATTCTGGAACACTGAAAAGAAATAAAAATAAATAAATAAGATTCATTTTTATGCTTTGCTTAAAAAAAAAACAAGTGGCTGCATTTAACCCATGGACATTCAAGTCAGCATGGGTGGAATGTGTTCATTCCTCATCATAGGAGTAGGAGTGGAACTAAGTCCCCTGAGCTCTCCAGGGCCAAGATCAGGAGTGCCTCCCCTTGCCATGAGCTCTCCAGCCCCATCCCTGGGTCCAGCACTCTGCTCGAAGCAGGCTGCTCCACAAGGCCACTTACCCTCCCTCAGAACCTCCCTCGAGCCAGCTGAGCTCCACTCCTCTCTCTCTGTGCCATATGCTGCACCCCAGATCAGATCCGAGGCCACAGTCAGATTCTGGGCATGGCAAGAGAGCAGGGGCTACATGCAGAGTAAGAGCAGCCCTCGTTGGGTCTGGCCTTTGGAGGCTGGCAAGGGAAATCCCAGGGGATTTTTCAGAGGCAACATGGAGGGATCTAACCAGGCTCCCACCTGCCTGGGCAAACTAGTTGTGATGTTTCAGAGGACTTCGAAGCATAATCATGAAGGGAACCCAGGCCCCATTGTTCTGTTCTCTCCAGGTCTCTACCCTCAGATGAACTTCTGTTACTGCAAACCTGACTGGGTTCTGACCCTCTTGCCATCATTAACTTACTGCAGGACCATAGATAAGTAGGTCATTTTCTTCTCTAGACTAAGCACACCCCTTGGCACAGGAGGAGGACTTCCACTCCTACCCCTACAATGAGCAAAGAACATATCCCAAGGAGTTGAGATTCCTGCATTCTGAGATCCCTTCAGCTTGGTAGCACTAAGACCCTGTAGTTCAAGGAAGTCCTTTCACTGACTTGGACTTGCTCTGGACCTGAAAAGGAAAATGCCTGTGAAATAGTCATTAAAACAAAACCTACACACTTGGGAATAATGATGGCACATTTATCCAAGGACAGGGATTCATGTGCAGGTTCAAGGTCATGGGAAGACCTTGAAAACTCACATCTATCCCTGCTTAGGTGCGTTTTAGAGGCCCAGAGCTCCTGCCAATTCATGTGGCATTTGCAGCAGGCATGGAACCAGGGCATGGCACTGCACCCCCACCTGAAACAGCCAGCTTCCAGACTCCAACATCTGTGATTGGAGAAGGCTCCAGAGGTCTGGCAAAAATTACCTTCTCTCGCATCAATGCAGAGCTGGACAAGAAGGAAATAAGGTTGTTCCTCTACGTCTCCAAGGGTACCTTTCTCTGTGATTTCTTTTTGCTGGGCCTCAGGTTTCTCAGCTGTAAAATGGAAGTGGGAGAAAGGATGCAGCCTATAGGACCCAACTCCTCAAAGGGAAAGTTGAGTGTATGATCTTTGAGCTAGAAGAGGCCAGAATGGCAGCAAAGGCAGAGAAGTTGGGGAAAAAGACACCATTAGCTTCTGAGTACCTACTAGGTGCTGAAGACTTAGCTCATCACTGTCAGTTTTGCTCTCATTTCTTGCCCAGGCCAGTGAAGAATCACCAGGAAGAACTTCAGCCAGTGGAACAACCTCAATAGTACTTACTCACTCTCATATCTAATAAATATCTTGTGCATGCCTACTACGTGCCTGAAGCAGAGATAACAACAGATTTTTCCAGAAGACACCACGGGGCAGATTTTGTGGAACCGATGCCCAGAGACATCTGAGAGGACAGTTTCAGCATTTACATAATCCAAGGGACTCAGAAATTTTTACCATGGAATTCCAACAAACAATGGGATATTACTGAGCTGAGCCAGTGGGGTTGGCTTACTACAGAGAATAGACAGTTGGCTTCCCACTGAGGTACTTGAAAATCTCTAGCCCATAAGGCTGATTATTATCCAGTTGTCGTATTTTAAATATCATGAGCCCCATGCAAATCATCTTCTCAAGAGCACTAGCAACATTAAATGACAGGTTCTCAATTCTCTCTTCACACAGAATCTTTAAGTCCTTTAGGAACATAAAGATATGGCAATCACCTAATCAACATTTTGACCAACATATTTCCAAGTGCAGAAGCATAAAAGGAACAGCAGAGCATTTGGATGTCGTTACTATCATTGTCATCACTACCATCGCTAACACCGCCATCACCATCATCATCACCACCACCATCACTATCAACGACACCACCATCACCATCATCACCACCATCAATCATCACCACCATCACCATCATCACCACCATCACCATCACTATCAACGACACCACCATCACCATCATCACCATCACCATCATCACCACCATCACCATCATCACCACCATCACCATCACTATCAACGACACCACCATCACCATCATCACCACCATCACCATCACTAACACCGCCATCACCATCATCATCACCACCACCATCACTATCAACGACACCCACCATCACTATCAACGACACCACCATCACCATCATCACCACCATCACCATCATCACCACCATCACCATTATCAACATCACCATTATCGTTATCATCATCATTACACCTAAGGAAGACAAGGCTCAGAGAAATTAAATAACTTGCTCAAGTTTACACAGATAGAAAGTAATGAGTCTTGAGTTCAAACCAAGTTCTGTCTGATTCCAAATGTCACTGCTCCATCCCATGCCCCACGTGGTCAGGCTTACTACCCACACATAAAAATGGAGGCCAACTTACTATCTTTCTCTTACTTCCTTCTGGGCTTCAATTCCCCCCCCCCCCCAGCTATTGACCACTCTTTCTCTCCCTCTTTCCCATACACACTCAAACACACACACAGAGGAAACCACTTTCAGTTGCAGTACCTACTTTTCTCATTCCCTCCCTCTCAATATCATTGCCAACAAAACTCACCCTTACACATATCCAACCACGCCATGGGGAGGAAATGGATAGCACCTAGAATTTGAGACTGAAGTCATTCTAACCCTCCCCCCCTTCCAATAAAACTATTGCCTATGTCTCTCCTTTTATAAACAGGAACACATTATGCAAGATGCTGTAGATGTGGGATTTTTCAAGCGAGCTGGTAACACTCTTTCACTTGGCACAAAATTGATTTAAATAAATCTCTCCCTTTTTCAAGATTCTTCCCTGCTCCTGCTTAATCTTAAATTAAGAGCAGTATAATAATAACCAAAGAACATCACACCCCTGAATTTCAGCCACCTCTCTCTGGAAGATCTTGTCTCCCTTTTTTTGAAAGTATGAGCTATTTTTTTGGCTTCCACTCCTTTCTCTTTCTTTCTTGTCACCACACATTGCTTTCTGTAAGAAATAAGCAATTGGAGACTTTGTATTTAAAGTCTGTTTTTAGTCCATGAAATCCACAATAAGGCTCCCACAAGACCTTGGAAAGAAAGGGAATAACTGCAGGGAGTTACACTTCAAGATCCACTGAAGCAACGACGTATAGTCACCGCCAATGAATAAACAGTTTCATTCATTCGTTCATTCATTCATTCAATAAATATTCATTGAGCACGTACTATGTGCCAGGCAACATTCTGGACACTGGTGATAGAGCAGTGAATTGGCTTACTGAAGGGACAAATAAATAACATGCTAATGACCCTCAAATTTGTGTCTCCTAAAAACCCTTCCTTCAACTCTAGACTCACATATATAACTATCTACTTAACATCTCTCATTGGACATCCAGTTGAACCCCATGACTCTTCCTTCTCTATCTCAGTAGAGGGCTTCTTCTTCCAGTTGCTCAAATCAAAATATGTGGAGTCATTCTTGACTCCTTTCTCTCTCATACCTTAATCTACCAATCAGCAAGTCCTGTCTTCTCCATCATCAAATATATCCAGAATTTGACTTCTCACCATCATCACTAGCCACCTTGGTCTAAACCACCAGCACCTCTCACCTGAAGAACCACAGTAGCCTCCTGGTTGCTCTCCGTGTTTTAGTTCTTGACCCTTTAAGTTGATTACAAAGTCTAAATCTCAACTGATCATTGTAATATATATATCAGATCCTGGCAACTAGTGGTCAAAATTCTGCAATAATTTCTCATCTTGCTTAGAGTAAAAGCCAAAATCCATACAAAGCCCTACAAGACTATGAATTGCCTAACTGCCTGCTAGTTCCCTGATCTCAACTTCTACCATGTTGACCCTCTCTCAGTTCCTTCTCCATGAGTCTCCTTGCTGTTCCCAAAACATACCAGTACTCTGTCACCTCAGGGCCTTTGAGATTGTTGTTTCCCCTGCCTAAAACAATCTTTACCCAGATATCCATCTAGCTCACTCTTTTACTTCCTTCATGTCACCCTGACCACTTTCTATAAAATGCCACCACCCACTCAACCCTGTTTTCCACTCCCACTCAACCAGGCTCCCCCAAACCCCCTTCCCCATTCGATGTTCTGTCATTACACGTTTATTTATTTATTTCCATATTATTTATCTCCCCCAACTAGAATTAATGTTTCACGAAGATAGACATTGTATTTTATTGCTGTATCCCCTGCCTATAACATACCTGATACACGGAGATACTCAAAAAAACATCTGGTGAATGAATGATGATCTAAAGGTATATACGCCCAAAGTTCAGCCATGGAAACACGGAAGAAAGAGGATAGGGGCCAGTAGCAGGCATTGACCATTCAAACAGAGTCCAGGAGAAAAGGAGCCTTAGCCAGGGTACTTTAAATATTAAGGTATCTAAAGTAGATTGATTGCAAAAATATCCCTAATTCTTCCCTTCCTTATACCGACACTATTTGCAATGTGCCTATGTAGCTCCTTTCATCAAGAAGTAGAGTCTAGGGGCGCCTGGGTGGCTCAGTGGGTTAAAGCCTCTGCCTAAAGGCTCAGGTCATGATCCCAGGGTCCTGGGATCGAGCCCCACATCGGGCTCTCTGCTCAGCAGGGAGCCTGCTTCCTCCTCTCTCTCTGCCTGCCTCTCTGCCTACTTGTGATCTCTATTTGTCAAATAAAAAAATAAAATCTTTTAAAAAAAAAAAAGTGGAGTCTATTCCCTGCTCCCTCATTCTGCACTGGCCTTATGACATCCTATCAATAGACAAGGATGAAATGATAGTGTGCCTGCTGTAAGTTTAGGCCACACGAGGTCATGCCGGTTTCCACTCTCGCCCAGACTCCTGCCACTACTATGTGAGCATGCTAGACTCACCTGTTGGGGGATGAGAGACTCCACGGAGCAGAGCCCAGTCATCCCAGCTGAGGCCATCCTAAAGCAACCAGTCCTTGGCCACTCCATTAGCAGACCAAAATCACATGAGTAAGGCCAGCTGAAATCAACCAAGCATAACCCAGATCTGCAGACTTCCAGTCCAACCCACAGACATGTGAGAAAACAATAAATGGTTGCTTTCTGGGAGGTTTCTCCTGGAGTCCCATTGCCAATATCAACCCTAATGTTGTGAATTGAATTGAGCAGTGAATTGGCTCAATGTGTGTGGTCAGTCCCTGGGATAATCATCTAAGATGCTCAGCTCTGAGTACATGCTCATTGGAAAACTTCCTCCTTATGACTTAGACCTCATGAAGGGGAGTCTGCAGGAAGACCTATTCACCATGTCACATGGGGTCTCAGCCATTACAAATCAGTAGAGTGGCATGCAGGTGAGCAAGGTCACAGAGATGTGGCAGAGAGACAGATCAGGTTTGCAAGGCAGCAAAACTAAAAGCTAGACCCTGGATGAGAGAAATTCACCAAGGTAAGTGTCACTTCTGAGGCATCTTGAGGGAAATCCTGCCAGTCACCCTGGTGGTGACCCAGCCACATGACATCCTATCTCACAAAAACTTTAACAAGGTTCTCAGACACCCCAGCCCCATTTCTGTCCATAGAACACATTGCAGGAGCTCTACTGCTCCTCAAATAGTTGTGGGGTGGAGATCTCAAATCTGTAGGGGAACAAAGTCTCAAAAGGGCAGAGTAGCACACTGTGGTCTTCCTCCTAACCAAGCAAGATGGAACCCTCAAACAGATTCATCATATGACATCAGGTAAATGCATTCCATGAGATGCTGGAGGTCAGGATATTTCCAATGAACTCCAACACCTTTCCACTACCATGGAAACTCTTACCATTTGCAGAGAAAACAAATAACTAGCAAGAACAATGTCTGCAAGAATATTCACTAAAGGTGGTTCTTTCTTTCATGGTGGGGGGAAGGAAACAAACATAATGTTCAGGTTCAAAAGGAACACAAATACTTGATCTGCATGAAAGATTTCTGCACACTGTCTTGCACTGATTCCCTAATTCCTGTGCCTCTCAGCACCTTGCAAAGATTTGTGCTTCGGATTACTGCACTGACTTGTGCTCCGAGTGACCACAGGAACCTACATCTACTGACCAACCTTCTTCTAAGCATAGAGTGTAGCATTTCAGCCAATTCCCGAAACAAGAGCTCAGGACATAAATCTTAGTGACACCTATAAATCGTAAGAGGCAATACCCCAGTGACCTTGCCACGTCACCCATCCTACCTCAAGTCCTACTGCTGACCCCCTCCCTCTCTAATCCACGGCCTCCTTAGCCTCCTTTCTGATTTTCCTTATGAACGCACCTCTCTCCTCTTCCAGGGATTTTGCAGGTGCTGTGACTCTGCCCAGAGTGCTCATTCTCAGCATCTGGCTGGGTCACTCCCTCACTTCCGCAAGGGCTCTGATCAAATGTCACTTATCAGCAAAGCCTTCCCTGACCAGGCTGCATAAAAAAATAACAATTCTCACCGCATTCTCTGGCAGCATTCCTCCTTCCTCTTACCCTGCTTTATTTCTCTCCATTATAATGTATCATTGGCTGATTCACTATCTAATTACTTAGTTATTTGTTGGTTTACACACACACACAAACACACACACACACACACACACACACATTAAGCTCCTTGAGGATAGGGGTTTCCTTTAGTTCAATTCTGCATTCCCCACACATAAAGCAGTCACTGACACACAGTAGGTACTCAGTAGATGAACTGTAATTTCTTGAACACAGTCTTTGTGCCATGCAATTTATGCCCAAAAATCATTCACCAATGAACAAATATTTTGTAAGTATCTACCACATAATTCTTATAACAATGCTATTGTTATCTCCATGTTACAGATCAGGAAAGCAAAGCTCAAAGAGAAGCTCTAACTTGCCCAAGACACTCACCTAGTTTTGTTTGCCCATCAAAGCCTGGGCTTCTCACAGGGTGCCAGCCTGCTTTTCAAACATCTTAATGATGGTTTAGATTACCAAACGCATGTGATACGCAGCTCTGGCCAACATGCATCAGGCAAGGGCTCGATCATATTTCATCCCCCACCACATTTTTTGTGCAGGAAGAAACATCCATTAGGTTGGATTTTCATCTCCCAGACAGCAGGTTGGTAGTAACGGCTTCCTTTTTCCTTCACGTGCACTGAGATGGAATCAAGGTCAGAGCTTTCCCTTTGAACTGGGCCGGGACAAGTACAGACAGGTCAGGGACCCAAGGGAAAAGAGGGCAGAAGTTCATCTCCTCTGAAAAATCCCTGAGAATTTTCCAGAATCCCTGCCTTTTTGAAGGACTGCTTCAAAACCTTCTTGGTCCTAGAATTTAGGAAAAATCAATTTTTCTAAAAAGAAAAAAAAAAAAAGCCTGACCTGCATTGGACACATTCCTGTGTGTGTGTCTACTGGGGTCTGGCCATGCACTGCAAAAGCCAGCCCAGGGCGCCTGGGTGGCTCAGTGGGTTAAGCCTCTGCCTTCAGCTCAGGTCGTGATCTCAGGGTCCTGGGATCGAGGCCCGCATCAGGCTCTCTGCTCGGCGGGGAGCCTGCTTTCTCCTCTCTCTCTATGCCTGCCTCTCTGCCTACTTGTGATCTCTCTCTCTCTCTCTCTCTGTTTCAAATAGATAAATAAAATCTTTAAAAAAAAAAAAAAAAAGCCAGCCCAGTCGTGACTTGGAGACCTCTCCCCATCCAGTGGCTGGGATGCTGATGGGGTTGGACAGCAATGTGGGTCACTCACAGACCAAGAGACCAAGAGAGTGTCCCAGTCCCTACCGAAATCAATGTCATACCTCATCTGTGAGGGCTTCATTTAAAAAATAATCTCCTGGCACAATTAATTCCTTCCTCCTCAGGACTCCCAACACTCCGTTCCTCACACCTGCGTGACTGAACTCATCACACTTGATTATTACAGGTGTTTCTCCCCCCACCAGGTGTGAGCTTCTGGTGAACCTAGACTTTGTTTTCCTCATCTCTGCATCTCCAAGGACTAATGAAGCCTCTGACACATTCTAGGTGCCGGGTGAGTATTTGCTGACTCAGGAAAGATGCAGAAGGAGCCTGTACTAAATCTGCTGCATTGCCTAGAGCAGGCAGGACAAGCCACCTCTTCTAGAAAGGGCAGGATGCAGAAACATAGAAGCGGTCCAGTGTCCAGATCAGCGGCTGAGCTGGCGGCAATGCTCACCTCTCCCCTCTACACACACCTTTCGCCCCTCACCTGCCTGCTGGAACCTCAAAGCTACCCACATTTACCTCCCAAACAGGCTTCCAGAAAACAAGCAGGGACTCCTCCCACCCACCCACTCCCAGCACCCCACCCCACCCAGCCAGCTCTTAGCAGAGCCCAAGACAAGGACATTAAGTTACCTTGAAAAGGACCTAGTTTGCATCTGCGATCGCTGTTCAAGGGTCGCGTTTCCCCAGCCCTGCCAAACCCGGGACGGCAGAGATAGCTAACACCCGTCTGCGGAAGAAACGGCTGTGCCTCGCTCCTCCCTGGCCAAACGCGTTTGCTCCCCCATCCCCGCAGAACAAATCACGTTCTTTTCCTTGCGCTAAAACCCATCTCTAAACAAATCCTCTCTGTGTCCCTAAAAACCGGCTCCCACGCCCACGGAGGGCGCCCTCCACATGCAGAAACACACACTCACGAGCCCCAGCCCAGAGCCACCAGGGGTAAGCATGTTTTCATCGGCTCTTCGGCAACAAACCGCCACCAGCAAAACCCGTCTCCTAGGGACGGAATTGAAACTAAAAGCTAAGCTAGGAAGCTTAGGGAAACGGACTTAAGAAATGTCAGTAGCCGAAGTTGCGGAACTGTACGGCGCTAATAGTTCGAACCGGGTTTAAAAACAGCCCTTGGGGATGCCACCTTCAAAGAAGCGCGCAGCCGCGGGCGGCCGGCAAGTCCTTGCTTCTCCGCGCCGGCTTTCCAAGACTCTCCCCCGTCTTTGGGGCCATTTACTATAAACAACGTTCAGAGGGAGTAGCTGTCCGTTTCGGCCCCGCAGGCGAGCTGGGGAGGCCCCTGGAGCGCGCGGAGTCCGCGCCGGGCCGGCTCTGCACGCTCCGGAGCGAGCCACGGCGTCGCCTACCTGGGTGGGAAATCCGCGGGCGGGGGCGGGTGCGGGTGCGGGCGGAGCAGCGTCGGCGCTGGCGGCTCGGCCCGCAGCTCCGGCCACCGCGGCGCTGGGGCGATCCCGGCGGAGGCAGGAGTCCGCGGCTGTCACACCTGCATCACCGCGCCCACGCCGCCGCCGCGGGCGGCCCAGGCGCAGCGCGCAGCGCGCCCCCGCCGCTCCGAACACCGAGGGCGGGTTGGCTCCTGGGTCCTCTGTGCAGCGGGATCTGATCCTAACCCGCTTTCTCCCCCGGCCTAAGCATTAGCAGTATCCGCGGCCGGCAGCTCTGGGCTTCTAAATCCCTCCTGATTGGAGGCGCAGTGCCTGCGAAAGCTGGCTGGGAAGGGGGCCGGCGGGGCCCCAGGCTGTCTGGATTTGTAGACGGATAAATGTTAAACTTATTCCTGGAGTTTCGAGTTTGGTACCCGGGTGATTCTGGTCTTCACCTCGCTTCCGTCTCTCCACCCCGCCCGGGGCGAGGGGGCGCTGTGGACTCCACATCCCCTCCCACCAGCTCCGAACTAGAACGCATCAGAGGACAGGACTCAAATTCCTGGCAAGGGCAATCCTCTGCTAATTGCACCGCCGAAGTATCTCAGATAACGGGTGCGGTTAAATCGCTAGGTCCTTGTTACCTCATCAGGGAGCTGAGTGAGAAGAACCTATCTGGCGAGTGGAAAGAAAGAGGAAGACACGATGGGGCTTGCTGCATCAAACAAACCCCTCCACCTGTCTCCATCCTTCCAATACCCCCCCCCCATCCCACCGCCATGCCCCATCCACCCAGAGAAGAGTTCACCCTACAGTGAAAGGCTCTTTTCAGGAGCAAGGTTCCTTCTAGAAGGAACTGAGAAGGAACCTAATGACACTGGAAATTCAGAGGTGAAATCAACGATCACCCAGGGGGCCTGCCCCCTGTAGAGTCTGGAACTGCTTTCCTTCTTAGTAGAGCTGAAATGCTTGCAATCCTGAAAGACTTCCTTTTCCCCACCCAGCCACAAGCCACAAGCCACTGTTCGGAGGTCTTCAGCTCCCCCATCACTGTCTCTACAGTAAGTGCGTGGCTGGCCAGCTCCTATGTCCTCGCCCCACTTCAGGCACCGCCGTCCTCTCTCACCGGGACTACCCCAGGAGCTCCCACCGCTCAGCCTCCTGGACTTCTTTCTTAAGATGTAAACCTCATCTTGACTCTTTACTACCTACAACCATGCACTGGCTTCCCAGTGGACTTCAAAAAGCTGAAACTCTTGTAACACATCTCATTTAGCCACCAAAGGGCAGGCCGCTCACTGCCCAACTGCCCTGCCCTCCCACGAGCCCCCACCCCTTCCTCTTCCCTGTAGTAGGACAATACCAAATTGTCAGTTGCTTGCACATGCCCCATCTCCCTGCCAGGACTTTGCATTCGGGTTCTCTGCCAGGACTTTGCATTCGGGTTCTCACTTGCCTGGAATGTCCTCCTCCTTCCACTCTCCTTTCCCTAATGCCTAATGGTTCTCCGCTGAGGCATCTGTTCCTTGAGGAATTCTCCCCTAGTCCCTAGAATAACTGAGTTCTCTATGATCTGTGTGCCTAGAGCCACCACCAAGTCCTCTACCACAGCACCCGACACATTACTAAAGTTAGGTGCCTAACATCTGTCGTCCTCACTAGGATGTACACTGTGGGAAAGCATGGTCTCTTATTGGCTGCTGTTGCAAAGGGCACAGGCATAAGGTATCTGCTCGATATAGATTAGTGCTGTCTCTAACCAGACGAAGATATAGAACAGTTCTGACATCCAGAGGTTTCTTTGTGTGCCTTCCCAAGCAATAAGCACTCACCCCCAGGTGTAACTGCTAATCTCACCTCTCTCAATAGCACTTAGTATTGCCTGTTCTTGAACTACAAATGAATAGAGTCATTCTGTGGGTATTTTGGAGTATGGCTTCTTTTACTCAAAATAATGTCCGAGATTCATCTATACTGTTATATACATTCATAGGACAATCTTTTTCTTACTGTACAGTACTGCTCTGCGTGACGATAACACAAGCTATCTATTCCTTCTCCCGAGGGTGAGCATTTGGGTTGCTTCCAGTTTGGGGCTATTATGAATAAAGTTGGTTGTCAAGTAAAGTGTATGATAGACATAAGCACTTTTCTCTTAGGTATGTAACCAGGAGTAGAATTCCTTTAGTAGATATGCTTTGCCTTAGTAGATATTACCTCATAGCTTTCCAAAGTGGTTGTCCCAGTACACACCGACCTGCAGTATAAGAATTCCAAATATTCTATTTCTTTGCCACAATTTGACATTATACTTTTAATTTTAACCATTCTCATGGGTGTGGAGTGATATTTCAGTGTAGTTTTAATTTGCATTTCCTTGTTGACTAATGATGTTAACCTTTTCAAATGACATATTGGCCATTTGAATATCCTTTTGTGACACGCCATCTCGAGTCTTTTGGCCAATTTATTGGTTTCCTTGTCTTTTCCTTACTGATCTGTAAGGCATTCTATTTGTTTAATATGAGTCCATGATTGTATATATGTAGTTTGAATATCTTCTCCCAGTTTGGGGCTTATGTTTTATTCTCTTAATTTTGATAGAATACAATTTATCAGGTTTTTTTCTTTTATGATTAAAACATCAATCATGTAATTTGGGGGATCCTGTTTACGTTAGTCAATCTACCTCAACGCAGGCACTTATTATCCTCATGTTTCCTTCTGGAATGCCTTTCTGTTTTACCTTTCATATTTTGGTCTCTCTTCTATTCATGTATGGGATGTAATAGTCCAAGTTTATTTTTTCTCCATAGATATACAGATGTTCCAGAAACATTATGGAAAAGACCACTTTTACCCATTGGCTCACAATAGCACCTGTGTTGTAAATCAAATGATCACCTAGAGTGGATCTATTTCTAGACTCCCCATTCTATTCCATTGTCTATGTGCATATCCTTATACCAACTATACTGTCTTAATTAGTTTACCTTTATTATAAGTCTGGAAATCTGGTAATGTTTGCTCACCCACTTTGTTCTTCTTCATCCAAATTGTCCTGGCCCCTTTAGGTCTCCAGCTTTTCCACATTCATTTTAGAATCAACTTATTGATTTATTAACATATAATGTATTATTTGCTTCTGGGGTACAAGTCTGTGAATCATCAGTCTTACACAATTCACGGCACTCACCATAGCACATACCCTCCCTGATGTCCATAACCCAGCCACCCTATCCCTCCCTTTGCTCCCCCAAGCAGCCCTCAGTTTGTTTCCTGAGATTAAGAGTCTCTTATGGTTTGTCTCCCTCCCTGGTCCCATCTTGTTTCATTTTTTCCCTCTCTACACCTCACAACCCCCCATTCTGCCTCTCAAATTCCTCACATCAGGGAAATCATGTGATAGTTGTCTTTCTCTGATTGACTTATTTCACTTAGCATAATACCCTCTAGGTCCATCTATATCATTGCAAATAGCAAGATTTCGGGGGTTTTGATGGCTGCATAGTATTCCATTGTGTGTATATGTATATACCACCTCTTCTTTATCTATTCATCTGTTGATGGATATCTGGATTCTTTCCATAGTTTGGCTGTTGTGGGCATTGCTGCTATAAACATTCAGGTGCACATGTCCCTTCAGATCACTACATTTGTATCTTTAAGGTAAATACTCAGTAGTGTGATTCCTGGATCAGAGGGTAGCTCTATTTTCAACTTCCTGAGGAACATCCATGTTGTTTTCCAGAGTGGCTGCACCAGCTTGCATTCCCACCAACAGTATAGGAGGGTTCCCCTTTCTCCACATCCTCACCAACATCCGTAATTTCCTGATTTGTTCATTTTAGCCATTCTGACTTGTGTGAGGTGGTATCTCACTGTGGTTTCAATTTTTATTTCCCTGATGCTGAGTGATGTTGAGCACTTTTTCATGTGTCTGTTGGCCATTTGGATGTCTTTGTTGTAGAAATGTCTGTTCATGTCTTCTGCCCATTTCTTGATTGGATTATTTGTTCTTTGGGCATTGAGTTTGATAAGTTCTTTTTAGATTTTGGATACTAGCCCTTTATCTGATATGTCATTTGCAAATATCTTCTCCCATTCTGTCAGTTGTCTTTTGGTTTTATTGACGGTTTCCTTTGCTGTGCAAAAGCTTTTGATCTTGATGAAGTCCAAATAGTTCAGTTTTACCCTTGCTTCCCTTTCCTTTGGTGATGTTTCTAGGAATAAGTTGCTGTGGCTGAGGTCGCAGAGGTTGCTGCCTGTGTTCTCCTCAAGGATGTGTTCTCCTCCTGTCTCACATTGAGGTCTTTCTTCCATTTTGAGTCTATTTTTATGTGTGGTATAAGGAAATGGTCCAGTTTCATTCTTCTGCATGTGGCTGTCCAATTTTCCCAACACCATTTGTTGAAGAGACTGATTTTTTTCCATTGGACATTATTTCCTGTTTTGTCGAAGACTAGTTCACCATATAGTTGAGGGTCCACTTGGGGGCTCTCTATTCTGTTCCATTGATCAATGTGTCTGTTTTTGTGCCACTACCATACTGTCTTGATGATGACAGCTTTGTAATGGAGCTTGAAATCTGGATTTGTGATACCTCTAGCTTTGGTTTTCTTTTTCAACATTCCTCTGGCTATTCAGGGACTTTTCTGGTTCCATATAAATTTTAGGATTATTTGTTCCATTTCTTTGAAAAAATGATGGTATTTTGATAGGAATTGCATTAAATTGTAGATTGCTTTAGGTAGCATAGATATTTTCACAATATTTGTTCTTCCAATCCATGAGGATGGAATGTCATTCCATTTTTTTGTGTCTTCCTCAATTTCTTTGATGAGCACTTTATAATTTTCTGATTACAGATTCTTTGCCTCTTTGGCTCCATTTATTCCTAGGTATCTTATGGTTTTGGGTGCAATTGTAAATGGGATTGACTCCTTAATTTCTCTTTCTTCTGTCTTGCTGTTGGTGTATAGAAATGCAATGGATTTCTGTGCATTGATTTTTATATCCTGACACATTACTGAATTCCTGTATGAGTTCTAGCAATTTTAGAGTGGAGTTTCTTGGCTTTTCCAGAACTTCTATGTATTAGTACTTTCAGTACTATGTTGAATAGCAGTGGTGATGGTGGACAGCTCTGCTGTGTTCCTGACCTTAGGGGAAAAGCTCTCAGTTTTTCTTCATTGAGAATGATATTCATTGTGGGTTTTTCATAGATGGCTTTGATAATATTGAGGTATGTACCCTCTATGCCTACACTGTGAAAAGTTTTGATCAAGAAAGGATGCTGTACTTTGTCAAATTCTTTTTCAGCATCTATTGAGAGTATCATATGGTTCTTGTTCTTTCTTTTATTGATGTATTGTATCACATTAATTGATTTGCGGATATTGAACCAACCCTGCAGCCCAGGAATAAATACACTTGGTCATGGGGAATAATCCTTTTAATGTGCTGTGAGATCCTATTGGCTAGCATTTTGGTGAGAATTTTTACATCTGTGTTCATCAAGGATATTGGACTGTAATTCTCCTTTTTAATGGGATCTTTGTCTGGTTTTGGGATCAAGGTAATGCTGACCTCATAAAATGAGTTTGTAAGTTTTCCTTCCATTTCTATTTTTTGGAACAGTCTCAGGAAAATAGGTATTAATTCTTCTTTAAATGTTTGGTAGAATTCCCCTGGGAAGCCATCTGGCCCTGGGCTCTTGTTTGTTGGGAGATTTTTGATGACTGCTTCAATTCCTTACTGGTTATGGGGCTGTTCAAGTTTTCTATTTCTTCCTGGTTCAGTTTTGGTAGTTTTTATGTCTCTAGGAATGCATCCATTTCTTCCAGATTGTCAAATTTGCTGATGTATAGTTGTTCATAATATGTTCTTATAATTGTTTGTATTTCTTTGGTATTGGTTGTGATCTCTCCTCTTTCATTCATGATTTTATTAATTTGGATCCTTTCTCTTTTCTTTTTGATAAATCTGGCCAGGGGTGTATCAATTTTATTAATTCTTTCAAAAAACCATTTCCTGGGCGCCTGGGTGGCTCAGTGGGTTAAACCGCTGCCTTCGGCTCAGGTCATGATCTCAGGGTCCTGGGATCGAGCCCCGCATCGGGCTCTCTGCTCAGCAGGGAGCCTGCTTCCTCCTCTCTCTCTCTGCCTGCCTCTCTGCCTGCTTGTGATCTCTCTCTGTCAAATAAATAAATAAAATCTTTAAAAAAAAAAAAAAAAACCATTTCCTAGTTTCATTGATCTGTTTTACTGTTCTTTTGGTTTCTATTTCATTGATTCCTGCTCTAATCTTTATTATTTCTCTTCTGCTGCTGGGTTTAGGTTTTATTTGCTGTTCTTTCTCCAGCAACTTTAGGTGTAGGGTTAGGTTGTGTATTTGAGACCTTTCTTGTTTCTTGAGAAAGGCTTGTATTGCTATATACTTTCCTCTCAGGACTGCTTTTGGTACATCCCACAGATTTTGAACAGTTGTGTTTTCATTTCATTTGTTTCCATGATTTTTTTAACTCTTCTTTAATTTCCTGGTTGACCCATTCATTCTTTACTAGGATGCTCTTTAGCCTCCATGTATTTGAGTTCTTTCCAACTTTCCTCTTGTGGTTGAGTTCTAGTTTCAAAGCATTATGGTCTGAAAATATGCAGAGAATGACCCAATCTTTTAGTACTGGTTGAGACCTGATTTGTGACTTGGGATGTGACCTATTCTAGAGAATGTTCCATGTGCACTAGAGAAGAATATGTATTCTATTGCTTTGGGAATGGAATGTTCTGACTATATATGTGATGACCACCTGGTCCAGTGTGTCCTTCACTTATTTTTTTTAAAGATTTTATTTATTTATTTGACAGAGAGAGATCACAAGTAGACAGAGAGGCAGGCAGGGGTGGGGGGAAGTAGGCTCCCCCAGCCAAAGAACAAAGAGCCCATTGCAGGGCTCAATCCCAGGACCCTGAGATCATGACCTGAGCCGAAGGCAGAGGCTTAACCCACTGAGCCACCCAGGCGCCCTGTGTGTCATTTAAAACCTTTATTTCCTTGTTGGTCTTTTGCTTAGATGATCTGTCCATTTCAGTGAGGGAGGTATTAAAGTCCCCTACTGTTATTGTATTATCATCAATGTGTTTCTTTGATTTTGTTATTAATTGGTTTATATAATTGGAGGCTCCCATGTTAGGGGCATAGATATTTAAAATTGTTAGATCTTCTTGTTGGACAGACCCTTTGAGGATGATATAGTGTCCTTCCTCATCTCTTATTATAGTCTTTGGCTTCAAATCTAATTTATCTGATATAAGGATTGCCATCCCAGCTTTCTTTCAATGTCCATTAGCATGGTTAATTGTTTTCCACCTCCTCACTTTAAATCTAGAAGTGTCTTGGGGTCTAAAATGACTTTCTTGTAGAAAGCATATTAATGGGTCTTGTTTTTTTATCTATTCTGATACCCTGTGTCTTTTGATTGGGGCATTTAGCCCATTTACATTCAGGGTAACTATTGAAAGATATTAATTTAATGCCATTGTATTGTCTGTAAGGTGACTCTTACTGTATATTGTCTCTGTTCCTTTCTGGTCTGTTACTTTTAGGCGCTCTCTTTATTTAGAGCTCTCCTTTCAATATTTCCTGTAGGGCTGGTTTGGTGTTTGCAAATTCTTTTAGTTTTTGTTGTCCTAGAAGCTTTTTATCTCTTCTGTTTTCAGTGACAGCCTAGCTGGATATATTATTCTTGGCTGCATATTTTTCTCATTTAGCGCTCTGAATATATCATGCCAATCCTTTCTGACCTTCCAGATCTCTTTGGATAGGTCTGCCGCCAATATAATATTTCTGCCACTGTATGTTACAGACTACTTGTCCTGAGCTATGCTCAGGATTTTCTCTCTGTCATTGACACTTGTAAATTTTACTATTAGATGATAGGGTGTGGACCTATTTTTATTGATTTTGAGGGGGTGTTTTCTCTACCTCCTGGATTTTGATGCTTGTTCCTTTCCCCAAATTAGGGAAATTCTCTGCTGTAATTTGCTCCAATAAACCTTTGCCCCTCTCTCTTTCTTCTTCTTCTGGGATCCCAATTATTCTAATATTGTTTCATCTTATGGTATCACTTATATCTCAAATTCTCCCCTTGTTGTCCAGTAGTTATTTGTCTCTCTTTTTCTCAGCTTCTTTATTCTCCATCATTTGGTTTTATATATCACTAATTCTCTCTTCTTCCTCATTTATCCAAGCAGTTAGAGCCTCCATTTTTTATTGCACCTCATTAATAGCTTTTTAATTTCAACTTGGTTAGATTTTAGATTTTAGTTCTTTTGTTTCTCCAGAAAGGGATTTTATTTCTCCAGAAAGGGATTTTTTAGTATCTTCCATTCTTTTTTCAAGCCCAGCTAGTACTAGCCCAGCTAGTACCTTGATAATCATCATTCTGAACTCTAGTTCTGACATATTACTAATGTCCATATTGATTAGGTCCCTAGCTATCAGTATTGGGTCTTGTTCTTGTTTTTTGAGGTGAGTTTTTCTGCCTTGTCATTTTATCCATATAAGAATAGATGAATGAGAGAACAAAATACTAAAGTTGTAGCAATGACCCCAGAAAAATATACACTAACCAAATCAGAAGAGACCCAAAACTGGGGGGAGAAGAAATGAGGAAGAATGGAGGAAAAAAAAGAAGAAGAAAAAAAATACACATATGTATATGTATTTTATACATATATGTGTATGTATTTTATACATATATATGTGTATGTATTTCATTTTTTAATTTATGTATTTATTTTATGTATTTTATTTTATTTATATGTATATGTATTATATATGTATAAAATACATATACATATGTGTATATACATATACACATATATGTATATATATGTATTTGTATATACACCAAAATCAAGTGTGTGGCTCTGTTCTATTCACAAGTCTAATATATATACATGCATATATATATGAGTCTTATTTTTTATCTTATTTTTTATCCATTTATCTTTTTTTATCCATATATCCATATATATATGCATATATATATATATATATATATATTAGACCAATTAGACTAATATAAATTAGACTAATATAAATTTTAAAAGACTCTAAAAAAGGAATTGATAAGATAAGAAGTTGGTTGAAAAAGGAAAAAAAGGGGGAAAGAATGTGATCAGACTGGAGACTAGAACAAAGCCATGCATTAGATTTAGGGTATATTTTGATCTATTAGAAGAAACTGTATCCCAAAATTTTTAAAGAAAGAAAAAGCTATATATGTACAAAAAATAAGGTTAAATCCAATGAAAGGGTAGAATATGACTATAACAATGAAAATTTTAAAAGATTTATAAAAAGGTATTGATAAGAAAACTTTTTAAAAAGATTAAAATAGGAAAGAGGGGAAAATTTTAAAAATAGAATAAGAAAAAAACAAAATTTCAAAAATTTAGCTTTGAAAGACTAAAGGGTCATGGGAAAAAAGCCATGAATTCTATGTATTGCTTTCCCCAACCTCTGAAGCTCTACAGTTCTCATTAATGATGCACTTGGTCTTGGCTGGATGTTCTTGCTAATCTTCTGTGGGAGGATCTGTTGCCGTGATTCTTAAATGTCTTTGCCTGAGGTGGAATTGTACCACCCTTGCCAGTGGCCGGGCTAAATCATCTGCCTGGGTTCGCTCTCGGACCTTTTGTTCCCTGAGCGCTTTCCGTAGAGCTTGGAGGACGGGAATGAAGATGGCAGCCACCCAGTCTCTGCCCAGCGGAGCCGAAAGCTCAGGGCCCCACTCTTCAGTGCAGCCTCAGAGAAAAGCGCTCAATCACTCCGTCTCCCTGGTCTCCAGCTGCGTTCCAAGCTCACCTGGCCTGGGACCCAGCATTTCTATCTCTGGCGCATGGCCCTGCTTGGAGTCTCCACACCCAGCAGATTCCTGCTGCAAGATCCCTGCTGCGCAATCCCGTGCCACTCCTCCCAGAGCAGGAAGGAGGGGTTCTCCCTGGATCTGCCACTTGTGGGGTCCCTGCTTGAAGGGGTCCTGACTGTGTCTTGGATCCCGGCTCAAGGTAACCCCAACCTGAGAGCCCCTCCTCGGCTCCATCTGTATAGCCGGCTTCCCTGCTCCGATACCTGGCAGCTCTACCACACTCAAAAACTCCCAGATCTTTCTCTGACCCCAGGTGTCCTGAGACCACATTGTCCCTGTGAGGGTTCCACTCCCACTTAGCCTCTGGAGCGATGTCCCTTAGTGGAGCAGACTTATAAAAGTTCACTTTTGTGCTCCGCGGCTCCACCACTTGCTGGGACCCGGCCCCTCCCCCTGCGGTCTATCTTCCCGTTGTCTCGGATTCACTTCTCCCACATCCTACCTTCCAGAAAGTTGTTGCTTTTCTGTTCCTAGAATTGCTGCTCTTCTTCCCTTCAAACTCCTGTTGGGTTTGTAGGTGTTCAGAATGGTCTGATAACTCTCTAGCTGAACTCCTGGAACCTAATATTTTCATCTCCTTCTCCGCCATCCTGCTCCTCCCCAGAACCAACTTACTGACTTACCCACATATGCACATGCATGCACATGCGCACACACACACACCCTAATGGGATTTTGATTAGAATTACCTTAAATCTATAGATGAATTTGGTAAGAACGGACACCTTAACAATGTTGTCTTCTACTCCTTTTACATTATATGTCTTGCCATTTGTTTAGATCTTCTTTTCTCAGTGTTACTTTATAGATTACAGTGAAGAGATCTAGCACATGTTTTGTTAGTGTTATGTTTCAGTATTTCACACTCTTGATTCTATTTAAGTGGTACTTTAACTTTGTTTTCAAATTATTTGTTGCTAATATACCAAAATAAAAATTTTTATGTTGACTTTATATCCAGGATCAAAGTACATTGGTTTTAATATATTTATTAAATATTTAATATATTGTCCTCATATCCTGTATCTTTGTATCCTGGCTAAATTCATTTATTAGTTTTAACAGTTTGTATGTTATTTCAGATTTTGAAGCCATATAGTATATATGAATAAGACAAAATTTACTTTTTGTTTCCAATGTTTCTATTTCTTAGTTAAACTTTTTCTTGCCTTATTGCTCCTATGAAAACCTCTCATAAAATGTTGAATTAAAGTGGTAATACTGTACATCCTTATCTAATTCATAAATTCAGGGGGAAAAGTCTTCATATTGCTATGTATGATGTTAATTATTAAAGTGGTGATGATGAACAGCAATATCCTACTCCTAATTTCATAAGGAAAGCATTCTTACCATTAAGTATGATATTAGCCATGGTTGCTTATTTTTTTTAATCTTTATCAGATTAAAGAGCCCCCTTTCATCTTTCAGTTTGCTAAAAAGTATATAATGAATAATTGGTCAAATGTTTCCATCTATTGAGATGACCATATAGTTTTGTTTATTTGTTTGTTTGTTTTTTAATTATTTTTTTATTTTTTTATTAACATATAATGTATTATTAGCCCCAGGGGTACAGGTCTGTGAATTGCCAGGTTTATACACTTCACAGCACTCACCATAGCACATACCTTCCCCAATGTCCATAACCCCACCCCCCTCTCCCTGCCCCCCGACCCCCAGCAACCCTCAGTTTGCTTTGTGAGATTAAGTCTCTTATGGTTTGTCTCCCTCCCGATCCCATCTTGTTTCATTTATTCTTCTCCTACCCCCCAAACCCTCCACATTGCCTCTCAACTTCCTCATATAAGGGAGATCATATGATAATTGTCTTTCTCTGATTGACTTATTTCACTAAGCATAATACCCTCTGGTTCCATCCATGGAGATGACCATATAGTTTTACTCTTTTATTCAATTAATATGGATAATTACATTGATTAATGTTTGTTGTTGTTTTTTTTTTAAGATTTTATTTATTTATTTGACAGACAGAGATCGCAAGTAGGCAGAGAGGCAGGCAGAGAGAGAGAGGTGGAAGCAGGCTCCCCGCTGAGCAGAGAACCTGATGCGGGGCTCCATCCCAGGACCCCGGGACCATGACCTGAGCTGAAGGCAGAGGCCTTAACCCACTGAGCCACCCAGGTGCCCCTGTTTGTTGTTTTTTAAGTAATCTTTATCCCTAACATGAGTCTCAAACTCAACCTTGAGATCATGTCACATGCTCTACCCACTGAGCCAGGCAGGTGTCCCTACATTGTTTGAGTTTTACATGCTAAATCAATCACATATTCCCCAAACAAACCTAAATTGGCAATGATATTGTATTATTTTTATATCTTATTTATTTGATTTGATCATATTTTGTTTACTATTTTTATATCAAAAAGTATCCTATGTTGGACCAGTTGGCTGAGAGTCCAATTTTTGGTTTTGGTTCAGGCCATGATCTCTTGGTCATGAGATCAAGCCCCATGCCCTACGTTAGGTATGGAGTCTGCTTGAGATTCTCTCTCCCTCTCCCTCTGGCCCTCACATGCACATGTTCTCTCTCAAATAAATAAATCTTCTTAAAATAGATTCTGTGTTCATTAGAGATGTTAACTTATAATTTTGCTTTTTTGTAATGTCTCTATCAACTTTTCGTATCAAAGTTGTTCTGCCTCATAAAATGAGCTGAAAATTTTCCTTACTTCTGTTTTCTGGAATTATTTGTATGAATTGGTATTCTTTCTTTCTTAAATGTTTGAAAAAGTTTACCAGTGAAATTATAAGAGCCTGAAGTTCATTATGGGAAGATTTTTATTACAAGTTCAATTATTTTATTAACTATTGAACTATTCATATTTTCTATCTCTTTTTATATCAGCTTTGCCAAACTATTACTTTCTAAGGACTTTATCCATTTCATTTAAGTTTTCAAATTTATTTGCAGTGATGATGACCCATTTTTCATTTCTCATTTTGGTAATTTTAATTATCATTATTCCTTACCTGGGATTTATCAATTTTATTATCTTACCAATAAAAAACAAATTTTGTAAACTTTATTCCGTTGCATTTTATTTTGTTAAATCCTGATTTCTTTTCATTTCCTTCATCCTTTTATTTGATTTAATTTTCTGACTTTTCCTTCTTCAAATAGAAACTTGGGTTTTTAATTTTAATAGCCTTTAAAGCTATAAATCTCCCTCTAAACACTGCTTTGGTTAAATTTTGATGTGTCATATACATTTTTGTTCAAACTATTATCTAATGATTATTGTGATTCCTTTGACCCATGGAATTATTAGAGATAGGTGGCATAATTTCCAAGCATTTGGGAGTTTCTGTTTTCTATTTGTCCCATCTTTCATTGTTTTTTTATCCTTTTTCTACTTTCTTTCTCAATGATCAAGGTTTTTAAGTAAATCATCATATACACTCAATTTGCTTTTCTGTTTTCCTTTATGGCATTTTTATTTAGGTACTCTAGAGGTTTTATAGTGTAACTCTAACTAATTACATTTTACCTTTTGACTTATCACTTTCCAAATAATGCAAAAATCTTACAAAAGTTTAATTCTATTTCATTCTCCCTGATCTTTGTGCTGTTTTCATATATTTTTATTTATTTATTTATTAGTGAGAGCACATGAGTCCTCTCCAGAGGGAGAAAGAGAATTTCAAGCAGGCTCCATGGTCAGCAAAGAGCCTGACGCAGGACTCAATCCCACGACTCTGAGATCATGACCTGAGCTGAAATCAAGAGTCAGACACTCAACTGATTGAGCCACCCAGTTACCCCTGTTTTCACTTTTTTTTTTTTTTTTTTTTTACGGTGACTGAATTTTAAGTGTTAGGATTAGTAACAGACTTATTTCCTTTTAAGTAGTTAGACCAGCTGCTTTTTCCAAGCAAATTTTCTGAGCTATTCATCTCCCTTGCAGAAACAGAAAATTGATCCAACAGTCTCTCTCTCCTTATACATTTCAAATAAATCCTTTCAGATTACTGAATTTCATTTTATCACCTGACCCTTAGATATCAGCATGACACCACATTTTAAAACTTGCTATAAAAAGTGGTTGACTAGCCTTTAAAAAAAAAAAAAAGATTTTATTTATTCATTTGAGAGAGAGAAAGTGAGAGAGCACAAGCAGAGGGGAAGGGGAGAGGAAGAGGGAGAAGCAAACTCCTTGCTGAGCAGGGAGCCTGAAGCCATGGCTCAGTCCCAGGACCCTGGGATCATGAAATGATCCAAAGGCAGATGCTTAACTAACTGAGCCACCTTAGCATAATATTCTTATCGTGGGGTGACAAATGTGGACTAAAGAGTGTTCTTACAAAAAAAAAAAAAAGCTGTCCCAAGCATTGGTCAGGCTATAGAGTTTTGATAGGACAACTTTCTATGTAACAAACTACTGTATATTTTATAGATTATACTGTATATATAGTATATTCAGTGGGGTTTAAGGCTGTGGACCCCTACACAATTGAAAATCCATGTATCACTTTTGAAACTCCCCCAAAACCTAACTAGCAAGAACCTAATGTTGACAGGAAGCCTTACCAATAACATAAACAGTTGATTTATACATACATTCTATGTTCTACATATTATATACTGTATTCCTACAGTATCATAAGCTGGAGGGGGAAATATGACTAAGAAAATCATAAGGAAGAGAAAATACATTTATAATACTATTTTGTATTTATCAAAAAACTGCTTACAAGTGGATCCATACAGCTCAAACCTCTGCTGTTTAAAATCAACAGTATATGAAAACACACAAGATATTGTTATTATTGTTCTTTTAAAACACTGATATTCTTATGTGATGTTCTTATGTGTCTATAACCACATATTTTCCAGTTCCAGTGGTTTTCATTCCTTCCTGGAGTTCTGTGCTTCTATTGGAGATCCTTTTTTGTCAGTCTGAGCCACACATTTTAGTATTTCTTTTAGTGGAGTTCTGTTAGAGACCAACAATCCTCTCAGCTTTTCATAACATAAAATGTCTTTATTTCACCTTTATTTTTAAAGGTTATTTTTCACTATGTATTGAATTTGAAGATGAAAGTCTGTTTGTCTTTAATGATTTTAAGGACGTCATTCATTGTCTTCCTGCTGCCATACTTTCAGCTGAAAATTCTGTTAGTCTTGGTATCACTTCTTCAAAAGTAATCTTTCTTTTCACTACCTTTAATATTTTCTCTTTATAGTTTCTTCCAGAAGTTTAATTATGATATTCCCATGTATTTTTTTTCTTTATATTTATCCTGATTGTTATTCTCTGAGCATCCTGAATTTGTGGGTTAAGGTCTTTTATTGGCTTTAGAAAATTCTCAGCTTCTATCTTTTCAAATGTTGTTTCTGACCTATTCTCTTTCTCCTATGCTCTTATATCAAGAGAGAGCACATATGGGTGCACCTGGGTGACTCGGTCAGTTGGGTGGCTGACTTGATTTACGCTCAGGTCATGATCGCTGGGTCCGGGCCAGCCTCAGGGGTCACACACAGCATGGAGTCTGCTTGGGATCTCTCTCTACCTCTTCCTCTACCCCTCCCCCCCACTCGTGCTCTCTCCAAATAAACAGATAATTTTAAAAAATTATAGAAGCACCTGGGTGGCTCAGTCAGTTGAGTGTCTGACTCTTGGCTTTGGCTCAGGTCATGATCTCAGGGCCATGGGATCAAGCCCCAGTTTGGGCTCTGCATTCAGCTCAGAGTCTACTTGAGATTCTCGCTCTCCCTCTCCCTCTGTCCCTCCCCCTGCTCTTGCTCTCGCTCTCTCTTTCTCTTTCAAATAAATAAATAAGTAAATCCTTTTAAAAATTATTTTAAAAGAAAGAAAAAGAGCATATATGTTACACATCATAAAACATTTAGCTATTGTCCTATATTTCTATTATGTTATATTTTTTCTATTCCTTTTTTACCCTCTTTGTGCTTTAGCTTGAATATTTTCCATTAACTTTTCTTGAGTTCACTGAACTTGTGTTCTGCTATGCCCAATTTGCTGTGAAACCCATCCAATGAGTCTTTAAGTCTACGCATTACATTTTTTTTAAAGTAAACTTGATTATTTTGCACAGGCATTTTTAAAGTTTTCTTTTTGTCCATTTTGTTCATTTTTTCCTCTATTTTCTTTAAGATATAATGAAATCTACTAACTTCAACATTTGGATAATTTACTCCATTTCTCCTTTCTTTTCTATTGATTACTAGTAAAAATTCTCTTGCCTCTTTGCATGTATCCTGACTTTTTATTGTATGTGAAGGAATCATTGAGAACTGAACTTTTCCTTTTCCTCCAGAAATGGTTTGTTTTGCCCCCTGTTAGATAGTATGAGGTGTTGATCACCTTGACTTATTCAGCAATTAAGTTTCCAAGGAATTAGGTAGTAGCTTTACTTAGATTCGTTTCACTCTGCCTTTATATGTCTCTAAGATGAGATCTGTCATGTTTGTTGTAGGACATTGAATCCAGGGGAAATTTTTCTGCAAAAAAGCATTTCATCTGCTTCTCCAGTCCAGCATGTAGCTTCATAAATACCCCAACTCAGCATTCAACAAATATCCTATCAGGCAAACTGTCTGACATTTGGGGTTCTCTAAATTTCCAACCAGCATATCAAGCCATATAAAAGTCTAAATCTCTGTTGGTTCCTTCACCCCTAGTATAGTCCTTCTTCCTGTTCCTCAACCCATGATCAGACTCAGCAAATCTGCATAAGGAAAGAAAAAGTAAACTCAGCTCCCCTACAAAGAGCACTTCTAGCTTTGGAAGTTCACTTGATCCTTTTTGTTTCTATTCCCCTCAGATATCTTTTAAAATATGGTTTCTAAATTTTTTCTAGTTGATGCACAATATTAATGGCTTACCATTACTTTTCAAATCTTACCATTACTTTTTAAATCTTACTGGGTTGTTCAGTCAATTAAGTATCTACCTTCAGCTCAGGTCATGATCTTGGTGTCCTGGTATCGAGCCCCACCTCCAGCTTCTGCTCAGTAGGGAGTCCACTTCTCCCGCTCCCACTGGTCCTCTCCCTGCCCCCTTGTGCTTGCACTTTCTCTCTCTCTCAAATAAATGGATATATTTTTAAATCTTATGGAAAGTAGAAATTGATTTGCTAACTCTTTAACCCTCTGCCATTTTCAGACACCTTGGGTAACTTGCCAAAGATGACATCATTGCAAACAATGAAACCAGGAGATGAACTTAAGCTATCTCATTCCAAAACTAGGGTTGATACTAGCCATGATGATATATTACCTCCAATGAATAGGATTATCATTTTCTAATAGGTAAGGAAATGCTAATTCTGATTTCTAACTGAAAATCTGAAGAGAAGATATTTTTTTAAACCTTCTTTTTATTTGTTTTGAGTCAGCTTTGTAAACAAATTACTTTAAATTCAAGACATATCTCTTACCAAAAATTTTCTATAGAAACTAAACTACTTTTTCCTATTTCTCAAGCCCTAAGAAATAAATTTCACTTAATCTAGATTCTTTTTGCCCATTTTCTTTAGGAAACATAAGGGACAACTGTCAACATTTACACGTCCTCCTCCCACAGAATACTATGCTGAATTATGACAATTCCCTTCAATAATACAAATGCATCATAGAGAACACCTTCATTTTATGGTTTTCATTTTTGGAATGTACATACAGTGACCTCCTACACCGCTTAATCAGAACAGCAAAGTCTAAGATAATTAGAGCAAAAATGGGAAAGTCCACAACCAATTTATGTTTTGAAAGGAACCAAAGAATACCAGATGACAGTGTAGAGGCCATCAGGCAACTATTGGTTCGCAGGTACAAAGGATAAGTCACAACATATGTTACAACATGGAAACCAGCACATTCTGAAAGCCCCAGTGCTCGCTCTTTGTGCGCCTTTGCTTAAGAATAATGTGATAGTGATAAAGTCCTTCTAGCTACAGTTTTGGCCAGAGAAAGGTTTAAGATGCAAAGAATCAGAATCTTTTCTTTTTCCACTCCCTGTACTGGCAAGGAGAGACTTTGGGTTTGACTATAGGAAAACTCAGGACATGAACTTACCAAGAAAAATTGATTCAGGTTGTTGGTTTTTAGAGAGGAAGATGTCACATGGTAGCGCAGGAAAAAAAAAAAAAAACAACAAATAATTCTATAAAGAAAGCAAAGGTCTGCTTGAAAGCAGAATTATAAACCCAAGTCTAAAAGAGGAAAGAAAGAAATCCACATAATTCCATAAGAGGACTTTAAATAGCCCCATTACCTTTTGCTGCCTGCCAGTCAGCCAAAGAAGGCCATGATTTCCATGCATTGGAGATGTTTGGTAGATGTGTTGGCTTAATTCCTGGATTTTATCACTCTATAAAGTTTGATGGTTCAATTATGCTACCATCAAATGATGTTAAAATGCCACTCTCCCTGTATTTAAAAAAAAAAAAAGAGCCCTTACCCCTACCTGCCATGATAACCATCAACTTTACAGCTACCTTTAACATGTGCCTACCTCTTGAAAGACGTTCTATGTATATTTTTGCTAATCTTCCTAAAAATACTGCAAGTTATGCACGTTTTTTTATTTTGTAGATAAAAAACAAACTTAGAATGGTCAGGTGATTTGTCTAAAGCCACACAAACAGTATGTGGCAAGGTTAAGAGTGAAATCATAACATAGTTCCAAAGCTTGGGTTCTTTGCACAAAATCACCCTTCTTCCACTGAGAGTCTTGGCTTCTCCTCACTTTGGTTCCATCCTAGCTGTCCTGTTTTATCCCTCCTCACTTCCCTTCCCACCTCCATTCTACCCAAATGGGTCCATTCCCTCAAGTATTTTGTACTTCTTTTCTCTTCCACATCTTTATAAACATAATTCCTCATACTATTTCCAGTCCTTAACCTTATAAAATACCAACTTATCTTTCAAGTTCCTGCTGAGATTCTACCTTCTCTAATAAACCTGACCAAACCACCTATTACTTCTCCCAGCTCTCCACAGCACTCTCTCCCTTCCAGATATTTGTGTAGCATGTCTTCGGTACTATCTTTCATTCAATAGAAATGTATTTGCTTCAAACAATGGAGACACAGAGATGATAAGAAATGAAATCCTATAACAGATACATAAAGATGAAATATGTTTTAAAGTATATTAGGGGTGCCTGGATAGTATATTAGGGGTGCCTGGGTAGCTCAGTTGATTAAAGCATCTGACTCTTGATTTTGGCTCAGGTCATGATTTCATGGGTCCTGGGATTGAGCCCTGCATTGGGTGCTCTGCTCATCAGGGACTCCTCTTGGAGTTTCTCTTCTCTCTCTCTCTCTGCCTCTCCCCCAGCTCACTCAGTCTATAAATAAATAAGTAAGTAAGTAAGTAAGTAAGTAAGTAAATGGGTTTTTTAAAATAAAATATATTAATATGTATACCTATATGTACAACCATGTTAATAATAGCTGACATTACTGAATACTTACAATTTACCAGGCACCATTCCAGGCCACTTATGTGTTCTAACTTATTTAATCTTCATAACAACTCTGTGAGGTAAGTACCTTTTTACTTGTGAGAATACTGACACACAGAGAGTTCCAACAAAGTTTCCCAAGGTCACACAACTAGGAAGTTGGCTTCAGACCCTGTGCTTTCAAGACCGCTACCACATTTATGTCCAGATAGAGAGCAGAGGAGACAAGCCTGCCCCACAGAAGACTTCACAAAAGAGGAGATGTCTAAGTGTCTTGAAGAAGGACAAGTTCATCATGGGGACCAGGAGAAGGGGTAGTGGATGTTGTAGTTTGTTCCCTAATATCCAAGCCAGCCTCCCTAAGCAACTGTGAAGTTTAGAAAAGTTTGGAGACCATGTGAACCCCATGAGGGGCCCATGACTGACCTAAGTTCACCAGGTCAGTAATTCCAGTAAGTGATTCTAGTGCCGTGGTCCATGATTCACTCAGAACCTCAAGACTGATAGCATTTCTTTGCAACAGAAATTGTTTCAAGTTGGCCCATGAGATCACATAAAGAGAAAACTATCCATCCCGAGTGGCTCGTTTCCTGAGTCCTTTCTGATAGGAGCTGTCCTAGCTTAATTTTCTCCTGAAAGTAGAGCTTGAGGCAGGGATTTGTGTACAGGTAGTTTATTTAAAATGACCCCAGGGAACAAGATTGGGGAGACTCTGAAGAACAAAACAAGGAGAAAAAGGAAAGTAAATACAAGGGCACATTAGCAAACTAGTCACTACTGCTGACAACAATACTCATTCTGCTGGGAAACTTCAAGGAATTCTACAGACTATAACTCAGAAATGTCACCATTGGACATTTGGAAGAGCAAATCATTTTTCTGCCACTTTTCACCTACCATTGGTCAAATGTTGCCTGTGGAATGAACTTCTTCACACTCGCAGGTTTGATTAGGCACAAGTGTCCAGCTGGCCCTCCAGTGGGTTCCCACAAGAGTCCCAAAATTGGGGAAATCAGAAAATCTCTGGAGCAGAGAGTGAAAAACACACTATGCATCTGAATCCAGGTGCTAAAACCACTGTGCAGAGCTTTTTCTTGCATCAATGCCAGGATGAAAGGTGGAATGAGGATATGAGGTGTCCACACAGCAGTACCAGATGTCAGAGAGGGAAATCAAAGCCATCTGCAAGCTCAAGGTCATTACCCAGCTGCTAGAATTTGGCTACCTATGTAGCTCCAGTTATGTAAGCACATTAACTTCCTTATTGTTTAAGCCACTTCCCTCCTTTTAATCCCCCCTTTATTAAAAAGAGACTCCTGGGGGGTGGGGGGAGAATAGATAGATATAGATATATTTGTGAATTTTGGCATAGCAAGTAGCACCAGGAAGGCAGCCAGAAATACGGAATTTGTTTTCCTTCAGACAGAAGGTCTGTTTTCCCCGTTGGTTGTGAAGTCTTAACGATACTGTATTGTCCACATTCAAAATTTGTTTATATTTCCTTCTGTACACTAAAGCATGCTGTCTTTTCTGTACTCTGAGGCTGAAATCATGCCAACTCTTGCAGAAAGCATTCTATACAGAAGAAACAGCACAAACAAAAGAAGCAAAAAAAAAAATTCATTAATCAACTCAGTTTCTCATTACACAAATTTGGGGTGTACCCCTCGTGTACCAACCACTGTTGTGGTCACTGAGGATACAACAGGGAAACACACAGACAAAATTCCCCACTATGGAGGAGTTTAGAGTCTAGTAAGGGAAACAGTAAACAAATAAATATGCAGGATGGGGGAAAGGTAAGACTGACATAATTTTAAAGGATCATCTGGCTTCTGTATTAGGGACAGACAGTAAGAAGCACGGATACCAGTTTAGATGCTAATGCAGTAATTTGGGCTGGAAATGACAGTGGCCTGGACAAGAGTGATGAGAGGTGCTCATTTCCATCCCTTTGACATGCCAGTAAAATCTTTGAGGAAGCAAACATCTGAAGGGAGAAAAAGAACTCTAGAAGGAGAGAGAGAAGAGAATAAATTAGGAGAGGTCACGGGAAAGATATTAGGGAAGATATTTGACTGTAGAAGGGCAGGGTGGGGCAAGTATGTGAAAGAGGCAGAGATTGATAGAAATGTGGGTTATGAATTGAATCCATTTTAATGGGTTTGTTAAGATTTATTTATTTATTTATTTGAGAGACAGAGAGAGCACACAGCATGCAGGAGTGGGAGGAGGGGCAGAGGGAAGGAATCCTCAAGCAGACTCCCCACTGAGCACTAAACCCAAAACAGGGCTGGATCTCTCGGTGCATGAGATCACAACCTGAGCCGAAACCAAGAGTTGGATGTTTAACAGACTGAGCCACCCAGGTGCTCCAAGAATCCACTTTAATATTAATCAATAACCATATGATTGATAATATTGGAATTGCTTTTAATTACTTTCAGTCACTGGGTTATGTTTCTTCAAATATAACACTTTGTTAAGACTAGACCATGGGGGACCCAATAGATATCGGGCTGCACAGGCTTACACTGAATGAAATGTGTCCTGTTTAACACATACCGATAGTGATTTTTGAATATTTTCACTCCTTAATGTATTAAATCTTTCCTTCTGGAATACATTAAATCCCAACTCTTGCAAAGAAAATGAGATAGAAGGCAGTTTAGATGTGAATCATACTAGAATCATGATCAAAAAGAGTCTGAGTAGATAGAATGTAGTTCAGAAATTAAGTTAACTAAGTCTGGACTTCTTACACTAATCATATTACAATATTTTCAAATATTTACACTTTATAAAGCAAGCCCACTTTCTTTGCCTGGGAGAAGAGGCTTGGTTCTTAAGGAGCCCCATGGTTAATAAGGACAAGTATATGAAGTAAAGTATGAATGACAGGTGTCCATGAAGCCAAATCTTTGTCATTTGGTCTCCTTTCCAGAGTCGGTGGGACAGTAAAAGAGGAGAAGCTAGATGACAAGTTGGGTGGAAAGCTCTGTATGGCTTCCTTACTAAAAAAAAAAAAAATGGAAAAAACAAATTCTTCCTTTAAAATACAAGTATACAGGCACCTGGGTGGCTCAGTGGGTTAAGCCACTGCCTTCGGCTCAGGTCATGATCCTGGAGTCCTGAGATCGAGTCCTGCATCAGGCTTCCCTTGCTCTGCAGGGAGCCTACTTCTCCCCTCCCTCTGCCTTCCCCTGCTTGTGCGCTCTCTCTCTCTCTCTCTGTCAAATAAATAAATAAAATCTTTTTAAAAAATACAAGTATACTTTTATTGTGTACGCTCCATAACACCTCTGTGCTATTAAAGCAATGTGCTGGTTATTGAAGATGGTGAGCAAGGGGGCACTGACGAAGAATATCGGGCAAAATCCTAAAAGCTAAGGAAATGAGAGAACTGAAGTTCTGGCCCATCTCTGCTAGTATCTAGCTCTGTGGCCTAACAAAAGTCACACTGCTTCAACAAATCACATTAGGAAAACTGGATATCCACTTGAAAAAAATGAAGTGCACTCTTACCTTACACCACATGAAAAAAAATAATTTAAAATGGAACCATGACCTAAACATTAGAGCTGAAATATAAAACTTAGAAGAAAACATAGGAGGAAATCACCTTGACATTGGCTTTAGCATCATTTTCTCATATATGACACCAAAAGGACAGGCATCGAAAGCAAAAATGGATAAATTAGACTCCATCAAAAGTACAAGCTTTAGGGTGCCTGTGTGGCTCAGTGGGTTAAGCATCTGCCTTCACCTTAGCTCATGATCTTGGGGTCCTAGGACTGAATGCCACATCAGGCTCCCTGCTCAGCAGAGTCTACTTCTCCCTCTCCCTGTGACTCTCCTCCCCATTTGTGCTCTCCCTCTCTTGTCTTGAATAAATAAATAAAATCTTAAAAAAAAATTTTTTTAAGTACAAGCTTTGGTGCACCAGAGGACACAATCGACAGAATGAAAAGGCAACACACAGAATGGGAGAAAATATTTGCAAGTCATATATTACATAAGGGGTTAATATCAAGAATATATATGTAGAACTCCTAGAAATCAACAACAAAATACAAACAACCTAATTTAAAAATGAATGAAGAACTTGGGGCTCCAGGGTGGCTCAGTTGGCTAAGCCTCTGACTCTTGGTTTTGGCTCAGGTCATGATCTCATGGGTCATACACCCCATGTAGGGTTCCATGCTCAGCATGGAGTCTGCTTAAGATTCTCTCCTTCTGCCCCTTCCCCTCTCACACTGTCTCTCTTTCTCAAAATAAATAATAAATAAAAATCTTTCAAAAAATAAAAATGGACAAAGAATTTAAATAGGTACTTCTCCAAAGAAAATATACAAATTCCAGTAAACACATAAAAAGATGCTCTACATCACTCATCACTAGAGAAAGACAAATCAAAACCACATTGAGATACCACCTCACATCCATTAGGATGGTTATTACAAAAAGAAAGAAAGAGAGAGAAAAAAAAGAGAGATAGATAAAAGAAAGAAAGAGAAAGAAAGAAAGAAAGAAAGAAACCAGTCCCAAAAGGACAAAGACTATATGATTCCACTTCTAGGAGATACCTAAAGTAGTTAAATTTGTAGAGATAGAAATAGGATGGCAGTTGCCAGGGGCTAGGGGAAAGGAATGGGAGTTGTTGCTTAATGAGTAGACTTTCAGATTTACAATATAAAGGGAATTCTGGAGATGGATAGTGATTTTGCCACCAGTGGACTTGCCTTACAAGATACAGATTAAGAGAAGATTTTCAGGGGTGCCTGGGTGGTTCAGTTAGTTAAGCGTCTGAATTCCATTCCGGTGGATGGAGCCCTGCATCAGGCTCCCTGCTCAGAGGTGAGTCTGCTTCTCCCTCTCCCTTTGCTGCTCCCCACAACCCCCACCCCTCCACTTGTGCTCTCTCAAATAAATAAAATTTTTTTTTTTTAAATAGAAGTTTCTCAGAAGGTGTTGGATGGAAACCTTGGGAGCCTCCTCGGGGGAAATGGGAAATTGCCACCATGCACACAGGGGAAAGAGAGACCCAAAAAAGAAGCAGCCACTCCAGGTTGGAAAGTGGCAGGTTTAATGAGCAAGGGAACTTGCCAAGAAGTTCATCTTCGTTGGCGGTAGGACCAGTGGATCTCTGGGCCTCACCTGGAGTGTGATCAAATCTCTGGTCCTGCATTCAGGAGTACACCATCTAGTTGGCCACAAAAGCACCTTACTCTCTCAAGACTGCATCCTTGAAAACAGCTCCCATGGTGGAATGACTGGCAAGGTGGACATTCCAAGGACAAGGAGGGGTTGAGTAGCCTCTGATTGCCCAGGGCGGCTCAAGGGTGAACCAGAAGTTAGGTCCTCTCCGTGACCTCCTCTGACAGAAGGAAATTGATACAGGTCAGAACTCAGATCTGCATAAAGAAAGACCAGTAGAGAAGGTGTACATGGAGGTAACTTTTTTTTCTTACTCTTAACTGATCTGACAGATAACAGTGTGTTAAAAATAACAAATGGCAACAATGTGTTCGATTATGCACGTTTATGATTATATATACACAAGTATATGCAATTCCATATAGAAACATAAATGTGTGTGGGTATATATACATATATCTCTACATGCCTTTGTATAAGTGAGATGAATGACAGCTATGATAAAAGATACAAGCAGGGGCCAGGAGGAAGGAATTAGGAATATCTTGTTATTATAAGGTATTTGCACAACTCAAGAAGCAATACAGTGTTATTTGAAAGCGGACTTGGATTAGATGTAAATGTATATTACAAACTTTATCTAGAGCAACCACGTAAAAAAAGTTTAAAAAAAAATCTAATTGATAGGCTAAGAAAGGAGAGAAAATGGAGTGATGTAAAATGCTCAGCCAAAACCACAAATGGGGGCACCTGGGTGGCTCAGTCGTTAAGCATCTGCCTTTGGCTCAGGTCATGATCCCAGGGTCCTAGGATCGATCCCTGTATTGGGCTCTCTGCTAAGCAGGAAGTCTGCTTGTCCCTCTCCCACTTCCCCTGCTTGTGTTCCCTCTCTCACTGTGTCTCTCTCTCTGCCAAATAAATAAGCAAAATCTTTAAAAAAACACACACATATGATAGAAAAAGGGTGGAAGACAAAAATAGGAACAAAGAACAAGGACCATGAATAGAAACAAAACAAATTTGAGAGATATTAATGCAACCATATCAATAATCATTTTAAAAAGTCAACAGTTGAGAACACCAAGTAAAAGATGAAGATTGACAGAGTAGATCAAAAAGCAACACTCAACGACACATTGTTAACAAGAATAAAACCTACTTTAAATATAAAGACCCAAACAGGTTAAAAATAAAAGAATAAATAGGCAAAACACAGAGGATTTTTAGTGAAACTAACCTGCGGTGGTAGTATGTGGTAAATGCAGGTTATTGTGCACTTGTCCAAACCCATAGAATGTCCACCACCAAGAGTGAACCCTAATGTCAGCTGTGGACTCTGGGGGGTGATGAATCAATGCAGGTTCATTGACTGCTACAAGCACACCCCTCTGGGGGCTGGGGATGTTGATGATAGGAGATACTATGCATGGGGGGAGGCAGAGGGTTTATGGGAACTCTGCGAACTTTCCACTGAATTTTGCTGTAAACCTAAAACTGTTTTAAAAATAGTCTATGTAAATGGGGGGAAATTTTAAGATTTTATCTCTTTCTGTATTCTCCAGTTTCCCATAATGAGTATGTGTTCCTTACAGATAAAGAGATAAAATATGTTAAAATTCTGTCATTCTACTTTCCTTAGAAAGTACTTTCCTCAAAGAGGGGGAAAAAATCAAACTGCTGCATTGAGTTTCATCAAACCTCGTGTTTCCAAGTCTTGAGTTGTTTGATGAGGAACACACTTTCTGTTCTCTTGGCCCTGATTGAGATTGTTCTGTAGGAAAAATGTCGAGAAAAGGATTTCGACCCTCCCAGACTGGCATCTTCCCTGGGTCTCTGTTCCTAGTCCTCCTACCCTGTAAACCGAAAGGGCAATGAGAAGTGTGACACTGTGTCCCTCTTATACATAATGCAAAGCACATTGATTTGGAAGGGACCGACTCTCTACATGCCACAGAGGCAGTAACCGATCATTAATATTTCATGGCTTTTCTGTTCATGGGTGGAGACAGCTCCACTGGACTTCTGAGTTGTAAGGAGGACAGCAAGCGGTGTTGAAGCCTACAGAACCTGTTGTGCTCCAAGCGGGACCTCATTTCACATACACAGGTCATCCCAGACTCTGAGATACCAAGATGTATATTTAGCCAGGAAGCATGTTTCCATGGCAATCTTATATTCCTGGGTCTGCCTTTCTCCCCCCCACCGGTGCGTTAAGCCCGTACGGAGCCCCAGCGAGCATGGCCCATCTGCAAGGCAGCTGGGTCCTCAGCTGCTTTATGGGCCACAAAGAATCCTGAAAGTTAGACCAAAACCTAGACAATAATGTTCACAGTATTTATCTCATGATTGCGTGCCATTTGTCAAGAGTCTGTTTTCAATTCAGAGACATTCACGAAGATTTCACAAGGGAAGTCACTGTTACATTATTTGCAGCCAGAAAAACCTCAGAAATCAACTTAAATGTCCAATGAGAGGGGATTTTAAAAGCCAATCATGGTGACTGCCCATGCTCTGAAACCATTAAAATCACGCTCTGGGAGAATCTTTCATTGCAGGAAGAAAGTGTATGATCAGATTATAAAGTTTAACACAGTCGCACCAAAGAATCATGGCTGGGTCTTTCCATATGGCCCCACCGCTGTCCCTCCAAGGTGTCCAAGGCATAGGCTCCAGCTGGGTTCACAAGTGTTGCTGACCCAAGAAGCAGGCACTGGCCACACGAGGCAATTCAGAGGGACACTAGCAGTGTCTCAGGGAACAGATGGACAGCACTGATGCCAGATGATCAGTGTGCCAAAAACCCACTGGCTGATCTCCGTGGGCGTTTCTAGCGCAATAGGGAGGGAGCGCTGACTTTGTTCCTTGGCTCTGGTAAGACATGTACTTACTCATGTGGGAGGACACCATGGCCAAAGGCCCTGACAGCTCCCTCAAGGCCCCCCACGGTCAGCAACAGATGGTGTTCACTCAGACCAAGGCTGGGGCAGCAGCTCAGTGCTAAGTCCCCCTGAGGACCAGCCCCACCCACGTCTCCCTTGGCAAGGACTCTGTGTCCCCCCCCCCCCAACAAAGCCTTCCCCCAGGCTGGGGATTCCTCATCTCCTGTGGGGGTGGGGAGCCTGGCCCCTCCTCCCTTCTATCTGTTTATCCCTAGTCACTTACACGCACTGCATTCATCCGGACATGAACCTTCAAAATACTCACATCCCAGAGCTAGACATTTAAGGCTTTTAATTCTGACGAGTTTCACAAAGCAAGCTTAAGGATGCTGTAGAGGGAAGAGTGAAGGATGGCCCCAGGCTGGAGTACAAGGGAACGCAGTGGGGGAAGGTCCCTAGACTAATATCCCATATTTATGTCCTATCACATAAAGATATGCATAGAATAAAAATTGGAGATTCATACACCCTTAACAACCATTATAACTGTTATCTCCATGTAGAACCCTGAGAGGAGACAACTTCAGGTTCTTGTGCTTTTACATTTTTTCAAATGTTCTGCAATGAACAGTTATTATAAAAGACATGTATTTTATGTTAGTGTTAGCTTCCAATGGCAGCTTGTAATGTGAAAAAAATCATAGTCAAAATCAATTCCTTTAACTGTCTGCTAAACATAGCACTCAGATATACATTGATCAAGCCAACCAATAGTCCCTATGGCATTGGAACAAAGCTATTTTTTCAGCTGAGCACAGATGAGGAAGTCAGCTTGCATGTAAGCTCCATACTGTATGAAAAGTAAGCAGCAGAACCACATGCATATAGCTGAATCTGTTTAAATGAATGCATCTATCATGCAATCACACTGTCCTCAGAAAATAAAAAAAGGCTTATTAAAAACTTATTACTCGGGGCGCCTGGGTGGCTCAGTGGGTTAAAGCCTCTGCCTTCGGCTCAGGTCATGATCTCAGGGTCCTGGGATCGAGCCCCGCATCGGGCTCTCTGCTCTGCGGGGAGCCGGCTTCCCTCTCTCTCTGCCTGCCGCTCTGCCTACTTGTGATCTCTCTCTGTCAAATAAATAAATAAAATCTTAAAAAAAAAAACTTATTACTCAAAAAAAGTTATTGAAGGAAATAGAATAACTTCAATACCCCCAAAATTAAATGCCAACTTACAACTCAAGGGGCTTATATAATCCCTTTTTAATTCCATTCCAAAAAATTGCCCTGCCTTTTCCAACTATGATACTTACTAAATATAAATTAAATAAATCTCTATTCAGGTCTGCAGAATGGACATAACCCAACAGAGTAGAAAGTCTATCATATTCCATCCCAGTCGGGCTGGATGGAAAGGAATGTACTAGGACTGTCCAGCCTCGCTGGAATGGACCGGTCGGATGATACGTGCAGAGCGCATGTAAACATTTCCAGGTCACGGAATTCCAGAGAAGGGTACCATAATACAGAAAGGATCTGATCCAAGCCCCCCCTTAATAGGTAGACCCAAAGGGTCAGAGAAGGTGTGCACCCAAGTTCACCTGCTAGCCTGGAAAAATGGAGGCAAGACCCCAGGTTTCCTAATTATCCCTCCTGAGTGCATTCTGAAGCTTGCTTTTTTCTTTTTTTCAGAGAGGAGGAAACTAAAAAACAGAACAGGTAGATGACTTTAAAATATGGGGTGGGAGAACCATAGACATAGAGTATACAAGCAAACCGAGTACACAGAACTCAAGAAACATTTGTTAGGGGTTCCTGGCTGGCTCAGTTGGTTAAGCATCTGCATCTGGCTCTCGGTTTCAGTTCCGCTCATGGTCTCCTGGTCTCTTGTGAGATCGAGCCCCATGTCCAGCTCGGTGCTCAGCAGGAAGTCTGCTTCAAGAGTCTTCCTCTGCCCCTCCCCCAACTCCCTCACACAGACATGTTTTCTCTCTAAAACAAATAAATAAATCTTTTTTTTTTAAAGAAACATTTGAAAAAAAGAGAAACATTTGTTAAATGAAGTTCAGCATATGCTAATGGCCTATTTTTCTCAGATTTGAATTTTTGAAACAAATAAATGCTCGTAGAAAAAATACTGAAATGTACAAAGAAAAAAATTAAAATTCTACCCCCAACCCACCACTAGAGCAAACCATTATCAGCCATTATTAACAATTTGAAGAATAGCCTTCCAGATGTTTCATATGTGTGTGTATATATGTATATATATAATATATACATGTATATAATACATTATTTTATATGCATAAATTATATCTATGATATAAATACATTATATATTATATAAATACAAATAAAAATAAAAATAAATATAAAAAAATAAAAAATATTTTTATATTTTAGATGTAACATATATTACATATACTAATATATAAACAAGTAATTTTAAACAAGAGTTGATTTGTAATCATACTCTTCTATATCTTTTTTTTACTTTGACATATGAGGGACATTTATCTATGTCAGTACATATGGAGCCTTATTTGTTATAATGTCTGAATAATATTGGTTCATCTCTCTGACACTAATGTTCTCCCTTGAAGAACAGGGTAAAGAAATTAAAAAGATCATTGTGGGGATGAACATTTTATAAATGATACTAGGAAATTTGGAGAGTCATTTGGGAAAATAGAAAATGAGATCAATTCTTCATGCCAAACACTAGAATAAATTTCAAGCAGATCAGAGGTTTAAAAGCAAAATATGAAATCAGAAGAAAACAAGGATGAATGTATCTAACCTGGGAGTGGGGAAATCTTCCCTAATCATGACAGAGAATCCAGAAGCAGTAAGACAAAAATGGATCAATTGACCACATATTTTTTTTTTCCTAACGGTCAGGCCACAAAGAAAAAAATGGAAGGGAGCTTATACATCTTTTTAATGTATAAAAAGAGATAAATTGATAAAATACAATAAATGGACCTTGTTTGCATCCTGATCCCAATGAACCAAGTATGAACACATGCATACACACATAGACATGTGTGCATAAGCATGTGCATACATACACGTGTGTACACACACATACATCCATGTGTGCAGATGCACACAGAGATGCATGTATACATGTACACGCACACACATGCATGCATGTGTGGATGTGTGTGCACGTGCACGCGTACATGCATGCACGGATGTGCACACGTGCACACATGCATACACATGCATGTGGATGTACACACATAGAGATGAACACATACACGTACACCTATACACACATACATACACCTGTGCACCCATGCACATGCATACACTTGCACGTGGATGCACGTACACAGAGATGCACACATACACACACATATGCCCACATACATATGCCTGTGAACACATGCACACACGTGCACACACAAATGCATACACATGCATGCAGGTGCACATACACAGAGATGCACATATACACTCATACACACACGTATGCACAAATACATACACCTGTGCACACATGCCCACACAAACACATGCACACGGCTGCATATATACACACACGTACACGCGTACTCGAGCACATGCACACTGCTACAAGACAAGCAGAAAAATTTGGGACACTGATCGAATATTCAAGATTAGAAAGTAGTAAATTCATGTCAATGGATGATATTGCAGGTTTTTTTCAAACCGCATATTTCTTAAAGACAGATTAATAATATTTACGAATGGAAGAACACATCTGAGATTTGCTTCAAAAATAACCCAGGGAGTAGGGCAGGAAGCAGCAGATGGCAAATTAGATGAAGTCAGAATGGTCATGGATTCTATGATTATTGAATTTGTGAACTAGGTAAATGATGGCTCAACATACAGTACTCTTCTTTTTTGTATTTGTTTAACGTTTGCCATGCCAAACTTTAAAATTTTTAAAAACTATTGATGCAGTGATACAATCAAAAAACCCTCTCCTGGCATTAGTTCTGCCACTTACCTGAGTGCTGCTAGGCAAATACCAATTCCTTTGTATAATTACAAACCGTGCACTGCCTTATTATTCAGTATCCTGTACCTGTGTTCATCTTGAAGTTAGATTTAAATCCTTGATAAAGAGAGGGTTTTGTTCATCTTGTTTCCCCAGCGCCTCCCTTGGAGCAGGCTTAGATGGGGGAACGTTTCTCAAATGTGTCCAGGTGCAGAGACCTTAAATCATGCTCGGCGCAAACGTGGACTGCTGGCTTTAGTAAATGTTTGATGTTTAGAAGATGTTTGATGTCTCTTTTCTACAAATCTTGGAAGTCAAATAGAAAAGGAAGTGGTTTCCACTTTGGGAGGTGACAGATATGTTTATGCCTTTCATGGTATTGATGGCTTCACAGGTGTGTACTTATCCCTGAACTCACTGAGCTGTATACACTATACATGCACAGCTTTTTCCATGTTAATCAGACCTCAATAAAGTGTTTTTTTTTTAAATAGCAAATCAAATTCCTTTTTTAAAACTACATGAAGCAGTTTCTCATGACACTACTCTTCCTGCCCTGTTGGACGCTACACAGACCATCGATCACGTCTGAAAGTCAGAGGGTAAATGCTTCTAGAGGAGATGGCATTGAGGACAGACCACTTTCACCCTTCCGTGGACTATGGCCCTAGAAAGTATTCATTCATGTCCCATTGCAGTACTTGAATGTGGATGTGGATTTTTTTTTTCATATCAAATGCCCTATCTTGCTTTTCTTCATTTCTTCATCGAACAAGAGAAGAAAACCATTAACTATTGGTTGACAGTCAAACTCTCGACAAGCCAACTTGGCCCCACACTTCAGCCTCCTGGAGAAATCCTGCCATCTTATCTGGGTGTTCATCATAGAGGTATTTTGCCTCTAATAAGATAGTGTAGACCCCTAATTTACATTATTCAAATAACGGGGTTTATGGATTTGGACATAAACAGCATTACGAAAACGATTTTAACGTCATCCTTTGTTTCGGAGACAAAACCCATCACTCCCTCACCCAAAACAACGCATTCATGGGGGGAAAAGCAATGTTTCTCTGGCCAGCATGAGAAGATGTGCATGTAGAGGTTGCAATTTGTTCTTATTCACAATTTTCAGTATCTCCCTCAATGCTAAGTGAAGATTAGGAGGCATACGGTTAAGTGCCAATTATCCTTTGTGAGAAAGCCTTTTGTGGTTTGGCTCTCAAGAGCTACCTCTTTGTTTCAGCTGACAAAGCTCTTTCTTGCTGTAAATCAGCTGGGGCCCCATGAATATTTTTCCCAAAAACCCTCGTTGGGTCGACATCATGACCCACAAAGTATGACTGATTAAATTTTTTTTAAAAAAATCTTCCCTCTTGAAACATACAATTTCAGTAAGAAACGGAATAAAAAGAAATGGAATAAAAAGTCATCATGCAAAAGTCTTCATATGCATACCACAGTGACGCCCGACTCCGCCCATAAAGGGGGCTGAAGGGTGGCCCCAAGGATATCAGGCCCAAATTCCTGGAAAGTGTGAATGTTACCTCACCAGGGGAAGTTGGTACAGACTGAAGATCTTGACAGTCCAGGTGGGCAATGCCAGGATGGAAGTAGAGATTGGAATGATGTTGTCGCAAGTCAAGGGAATGATGTTGTCGCAAGTCACTGATGCAAAAACATCAGTGGTTATATGTCACAGAGCAGCCACCAGACGCTGGAAGGGACCAGGAGCAAGTCTCCCCTAGAGCCTCCAGAGGGAGTGTGCCCCTGCCAACATCTTGGTTTCGGCCTAGGGTAATGGGTTTCAGACTTCTGGCCTCCACAACAATTTGTGGTCACTTTTGCAGAGGCCCCAAGAATTTAACGCCACCCCTCAGGGACGCTATCCCTGAATTCTCAGGCAATGCAATTGCTCTTCCATAATACTCATCCAATCATATGCTGTCGGTTTCATTCCCCATCCCATGCTGTCATAATACTCCCATTCTGTCAGGAGCTCTCTCTGGGTCCCGCTGCACGCTGTGCTTGTCCGCAGCTCTCAGGACGGGTTTTCAAGCAGGATAATTGTGCTTCCTTTAACTTGAAGTGTGCTCCTCTAAATGATTGCTTTGTGGTTTTCGGTCTCTCTGATTAAATTAATCAGTTTCGTAAGAAAATCTTTTTGTGTGTGTGTGTGTGTGTGTGGTTTTCTGGGAGAAGAAACCTCGCCTGGCTTACAAGAGGTCTTGTGCTTTGTAAGAAAATGATACAAAAACTTCAGTGGTTTCGTGTCACGAGGGGACAATTTCTTACCTATGCATGGGTCTGGGGCAAATGAATCATCGATTCATTGAAATGCAACTTTCAACCACTCTGGAAAACAGCATGGAGGTTCCTCAAAATGTTGAAAATAGAACTACCCTATGACCCAGCAATTGCACTACCGGTATTTACCCTAAAGATACAAACGTAGTGATCCGAAGGGGCACGTGCACCCAAATGTTTATAGCAGCAATGTTTACAATAGCCTAACTATGGAAAGAACCTAGATGTCCATCAACAGATGAATGGATAAAGAATATGTGGTATATATACACAATGGAATACTATGCAGCCATCAAAAGAAATGAAATCTTGCCATTTGCGATGACGTGGTTGGAACTAGAGGGTATCATGCTTAGCGAAATAAGTCAATCGGAGAAAGACAACTATCATATGATCTCCCTGATATGAGGAAGTGGAGATGCAACATGGGGGGTAAAGGGGGTAGGAGAAGAATAAATGAAACAAGATGGGATTGGGAGGGAGACAAACCATAAGTGACTCTTAATCTCACAAAACAAACTGAGGGTTGCTGGGGGGAGGGGGGTTGACAGAGGAGGGTGGGGTTATGGACATTGGGGAGGGTATATGCTAAAGTGAGTGCTGTGAAGTGTGTAAACCTGGCGATTCACAGACCTGTACCCCTGGGGATAAAAATATATTATATGTTTATAAAAAATAAAAATAAAAAATAAAAAAAAGAAATGCAACTTTCAAATAGTCATCATTTTATCTTCTTTTTGAAATCATCTTTTTTTTTACTTGTACAAAATCAATCAACTACAGATTTGATTGTTTTTGCCTGAAAACTTATTCATTATTCATGTTTACAGCTTTATTATGAATTATAGCATTTATTGATTCTTTTTTTTTTTGGCCTCAAAACCCACTAGGATTGGTGTAAACACTTGAAAAGTGACCTAGCAATGTTGAAAATGTGCATCCACTCTGATACAGTGGTTTCACACCTGGGTTGATAGTGTAAAGGAAACTTTTGCATCTACAAGTGCACTAGGAAACATGAACAAGAATGTTCGAGCAGCATGATTTATAAAAGTCACCCAGCTGAAAGCATCAAGTACAGTGCCCACTAACAATACAATCAGTAAACAAATTGTTGCATATTCATAAGTTCATTCTATTGAATATATATGTACAACAGAGAAAATAAATAAATCAGAGCTAAAGATATCAGTATAGATGAATCTCAAAAACTTGTTAATGAATCTCAAAAAGTCCTGTGAGACTGGAACCATTATTGGTCATAGTTTCCAATCTAAGAACAGTATTTGTTCTCTTTTCTTTACTCAAAGTGGTCCCTGTCACTTGTCTGCAAATTTGATTATGTTGTATTTTTTTCTGTTTTTTTTTTATTTTTTATTAACATATAATGTATTATTTGCCTCAGGGGTACAGGTCTGTGAATTGTCAGGCTTACACACTTCACAGCACTCCCTATGATTATGTTGTATTTTTAACGAAAATTCATACCTACCAATCAGGCATCAGGAGAATTCAGAAGGTTACATTATTTTGATAAACTCACCAAGTTCCAAAGTTGATTCCTTGGGCGAGGAATTTAAATATCAAGAAGCTGAAAGAATGTCATCATTTCTCAGGGGCGATCTCACATTGACACAGGTTTCAGAAACTGGTGACTGTAACTCAGGATGTCAGTTTGTTAATTTATCATGAGTAACATAACGATCACACTGACCAAAAGACTCAGACGTTATGGAATGCATGAATCAGAACACAAGTCACCAGGTAGTTTCTTGTATGTAGAAAATAAGAACAAGGATTGAGATGTTGAATGGCATCTCGGTGGGAGCCCACCTTCCACAGGAACCACGAAAATCAGCTATGCTGGAGAAGGTGGCCCTTCCTCAGATGCAGATTGAGAAAGTACTCTAACTTATCTGGGCTCTAAGCCTGTGCTTCTTGAATTTAAGTACGCCTGAGGACACCCTTGAGCACGATGCGTGGCACAAACCAGACCTACAGTAAGTAGGTGGCAAAGAAATAAAGTGGGAAGGAAATAAGATCACTAAAGCCTACAAGCATGCTGTATCTTCCTAGAGCATTTACTATAAGCAATTATAAATAATATTTAAAATATTATATGTATGCTATCTAAATAAAATATATGTACATATGTATGTGTTATATATATAGCATTACAATTATCATATCAAAGGTATATGATGTGTGTACACATATGTATACACATTGTCATATCACATATATCTCATGATATATCTCATATATGATGTGATATGATATAGCACGAACTATGAAGAAGAATGAAACATTCTATGCATATTGCTGATAAAACACTAAGCCAAAGGGCGCCTGGTTGGCTCAGTGGGTTAAGCCTCTGCCTTCGGCTCAGGTCACGATCTCAGGGTCCTGGGATGGAGCCCCTCATTGGGCTCCGCTCAGTGGGGAGCCTGCTTCCCTCCTCTCTCTTTGCCTGCCTCTCTGCCTGCTTGTGATCTCTCTGTCAAATAAATAAAATCTTTAAAAAAAAACAAAAAACCACTAAGCCAAAATGAAAGCATTTGATTGGCTTCTAGCTGTGCCTCCACACCTTCAGCAATATGAATCACTTCACTCCATCCTGTTCCCTAAATCCACCATTCCCCTTCCCTTCAGCTGTCTTCCTTCATACAGCGAGCCAGCAGTGGATGGGGTGTGTGCCTTGGAAGGAGGCTGACGCAGTCAGTAGCCGGGCACAGGAGCCTGGAGCTAGGATCCCCTCCCCCTGAGCTGGCAGCCTGTCTCTGCCACTTTGCAGCTGTGTGACTTTGCCTTTGTGCCTTACTTGCCTCACCTATACAACAGACATAGGCAGAGCACCTACGTCACAGCGTTGTTGGGTTAATACATAGAGAAGAGCATTTGGTCCAGTCACCAGCATGTGGTAAATGTTCCCATAAAGGCTGACGATTCTTTCCCAAAGCTGTGGTCACCTCTAGCAGTCCCACCTCCTCAAAACAGTGCCCTAGTTACCTGGATGATGAGATGGCATTGCTGAGAGTCGCATTTTACTGAATACTTGGGATGTCCAAGCACTGACCAGGTGCCTTGGATACAATACCTCATTTAACTGTTCCAGAAAGTTCTCTACTGTACACGTTTCCACTCAAAATCTCAAATATAAGGAAACTAAGACTTAGAGAAATTAAGAACTTTGTCCAAGATTCGAAAATAGAGTCTTTGCAACTGTATAGAGCCCTTATTCTTCACTTCATTAAAGCTTGGGGTCTCCTTCAACTCTTTGCTTAAGAATTTTTTTCTTTTTTTTTGGGCGCCTGGGTGGCTCAATGGGTTAAGCCGCTGCCTTCGGCTCAGGTCATGATCTCAGGGTCCTGGGATCGAGTCCCACATCGGGCTCTCTGCTCAGCAGGGATTCTGCTTCCCTCTCTCTCTCTCTGCCTGCCTCTCTGTCTACTTGTGATCTCTCTCTGTCAAATAAATAAATAAAAATCTTTATTAAAAAAAAAAAGAATTTTTTTCTTTTTAAGTTTACTTTGGAGATTTATTTATTTATTTTAGGGACTGAGAGAGAGAGAGCCTGTGTGAGTGGGAGGGGAGGAACAGAGGGAGAGAGGGAATCCTCAAGCAGACTCAGTGCGAGTGCAGAACCCGACATGGGGCTCCATCCCAGGATCCAAGATCATGACCTGAGCCGAAATCCAGAGTTGGCTGCTTAACATGCTGAGCCACCCAGGCAACAGTTTGCTTAAATATTTAAGACAAACAATCTTATAGTTTATTCCATGGGTAGATAATCCCTTCTAGCATGAATTTTTCTATTCCATTTTCTAAATGCAACCTCATTTCCCTTATTTACAAATTTGAGAGGGGCAGGGCACTACCTTACTGCAGCCTTCTTGTATCTGCTTAGAAATCACAGAAAGCGAGGGGCACCTGGGTGGCTCAGTGGGTTAAGCCTCTGCCTTCAGCTCAGGTCATGATCTCAGGGTCCGGGGGATCGAGTCCCACATCGGGCTCTCTGCTCAGTGGGGAGCCTGCTTCCCCCTTTCTCTCTCTCTCTCTGCCTGCCTCTCTGCCTACTTGTGATCTCTCTCTGTCAAATAAATAAATAAATTGTTTTAAAAAAAAAGAAATCACAGAAAGCGAGACAGAAGGAGAAGAATATCAAAATGAAGCTTCAGAAACAAGTTTATTTCATTGAAAGATTCATTTTCCTATAAGGGAGTAGACCTCCCTGTGCCCAGAGCCCCTAGGGGTTGTAAGTAGGTTAAACATTACAAAGATTTAAAAAAAGAAACCTCATGAGTGTAGCCAGGAGGCCTCACCTGATAATCAGATTGAAAATTATTCATTGCATAAGTCACTGCTAGTTCCCCAGGTTTAACATTCTGACTCACAACTTCCCCATACACCATGTGGTTCAATAATCAGGGAAGAGAAGTGACCTGAAGACCCCAGCATGGGTTTTCTGCTGACTTGTCAGAGATGCCAACTCATCTTCCGAGTCTCCACCAAGCCAGCAACCCACAGAATCTGCCCAACTTGATCTCCACAGAGTCTGCACAACTCAGAGCCCTGCTCACAGATGAAGACACTTGGGTATATGCTACTGAGTGAAAGAACCGTGGAGGGGCATGCCCACATGGGCGCGGCCATGCTCTCTGCTGAGTCTGAGAAGGTGAGCCAGGGCTCTGCTTTGAAAAGATATTAGGGAAGCCAATAAAATAAAATTAATACATCCTGTCCCATAAATTTAATGAAGGTAGCTTTTAAACATATTTCCTGGGTGGCTCAGTCGGTTAAGCATCCGACTCTTGATTTCAGCTCAGGTCTTGATCTCAGGGTTGTGAGTTCATGCTCCACTGTGGGCTCCACAGTGGGCATGAAGCCCACTTAAAAGAAAACAAAACAAAACAGGGGTGCCTGGGTGACTCAGTCGGTTAAGCCTCTGCCTTCAGCTCAGGTCCTAATACCAGGGTCCTGGGATCGAGTCCCACATCCGGCTCCCTGCTCAGCGGGAAGCCTGCTTCTCCCTCTGCCTCTGCTGCTTCCCCTGCTGGTGCAGTCTCTCTCTCTGATAAAATAAATAAATAAAATCTTTAAAAAGTTAAAAATAACATAGTGCCCAGTTCAAGTTTGGCCACCCCCAAAATGCTTGAAAACAGATTCTCTTTTCTCTTTTTAACATATGAGGGGACAACGGTTTTGTCCGGGGATATGGAGCAGTGAAGGTGACAGCTGGGGTCTGAGCCCAGCTGAATGTTTGAAACCTCTCCTATTACTGCCCTTTGCTCAAGCATATCCAGGGCACCTGCTGAGTTCCAGGTATGTACCAGGCCCTGGGGCCAGCTGCTTGAAGAGAATGGAGACCAGACACAGTGCTGAGAGGACACTGAAGCATCCAGATAAATGAACTAGCACATGGAATCCTCTGGAATGAGTGCCCCAGTGGGGTACCTCTGCCATGGGGCCAGGGAGTGACCCTGAAGCTGGGGCCCGAGTGATGGCCAGGAATTAGTCAGATGAAGGGAACGTTCCATGGAGGCTTTGAGTGTGGGGCCCCAACTTGAACGATCTCCAATTTGACAGCCCAAACCTCAATGTTCCGGAGCTAACTGGGGCTCATGGAATCCATGTACTTCACATTTTCCCATTGTCAGGCAAGTTTTCTTAAAGAATTATCCTTTTGAGAAAAAAACTGTACATGTATCACACATATATTATGTATAATTATGTACATGTGTACGTGGATACATATTTATATACATATTCATACACATGTGTGTCTATGCAGATATTGAAGTAGAGATACGGATACGGATATATTACTAAAGAAGAACAAAAATGCTATTAAATTCACTGAGTACTGTTTTTCCATATAGAACATTACTTAATCAGCTTTTTCAGTTATTCATTATTTGATCACTTATTTCAGAAACACTGTAGGGGTTACTGGGTGGCTCAGTCAGTTAAGCATCTGCCTCCATCTCAGGTCATGATCCCAGGATGCTGGCATTGAGCTCCACGTCGGGCTCCCTTCTTACCAGAAAGCCTGTTTTCCCCTCTGCCTGCTGCTCCCCCTGCCTATGTTCTCTCTCTCCTTCTCTCTGACAAATAAATAAATAAATAAAATCTGGGGCACCTGGGTGGCTCAGTCCTTAGGCATCTGCCTTCAGCTCGGGTCGTGATCCCTGGGTCCTGGGATCAAGCCCTGCATCGGGCTCCCTGCTCAGCGGAAAGCCTGTTTCTCCCTCTCCCACTCCCCCTGCTTGTGTTCCCTCTCTTGCTGTGTCTCTCTCTGTCAAATACATAAATTAAAACCTTAAAATGTGTATATATTAGAAATACTTTTAAAAGTATTTACTGAGCATCTATATATGCTAAGCATTGTGCTAGGCACTGAGGACATAGCAACAAACAAGAGCCCTATCTTCATGGAGCTCTCCTTCCACTGGGGGAGGCAGATACAAGTAAGCCTAAATCAGTAAGATACATAAGATACAGAATAAGATATGACAAAGTAAACAGACTAATGAGAAAGAGGAAAACAGAGAGAGTCACTTTAAGTAGTCTTTTTTGGATGAGGTGATGTCTGAGCTGACACCTGAAAAATCTTAAGAGCTGGGAACAGAATTCCAGGTGGAGGAACAGCAAGTACAAATGTTTCCAGGCAGTAAAGAGCTCCTGGTATTGATGCTCTGGTTGTCAACCTTGGCTTCCCCTTAGAATAATCAGGATAGCATCTTTAAAATACTGATGCCCAGCCTTTGCTCTAGAGCTAGGCATTTTTTTTCTCAGTGTTCTGGTGATTTTGAAGAGTAATTACATTGGGTATCATGGCGTTAATGGAACAGAATGTTTGCCTGTGTGGCTGATGGGGAGTGAGCAGGGGGAATCAATGTTGGATAAACATACAGGTACAAGTCTGTGCAGGACCTCATATGCCTTGGGAAGAAATCTGAATTTTATTCCAAGTGTGAGGGGAAAGTATAGGAGCCTTTTTCACGGGCCTGTCATCAACTGATTGCATTCTAAAAGGTCACCCTGATTACAGACTGGAGGAGAATGGAGAGTGGACTGCAGGGCACCCTTGGAAGGAGGACCAAGGGTGAGGCCATTTCAATGTTCAGGGGAGCAACAATGGTGGCTTGAATGGGAAGATGGTGGCAGGGATGGAAAGAAGTGGTTGGGCTTGGGCTACATTTTGGAGGCAGAAACAACAGAACTTCTGGTAGCTGGGATGTGGAGGGGGAGGGGAAGACAGAAATGATATGTGACTCATATTATATGTGATTCAAATGATATATGACTCATCCAAAACCTTCACCAGGGGCTTGGTGCAATGCAACCCATACAGTGAGCACCCAGAGGAAGGTCCGACTGCACAGGGTTAGAGTATGGTCTTCCACGAGTCTCCCCTCACTCCAGACATCAACTCCAGGCCCCCAGGCCACCCACGCTTAACTGGCTACCTACTTGGAAGTTCTCAATATCCTCCAGGTTTGGTCATTTGCTTAAAAAACTCATGGAACTCAGGAAAACATGATACTTTGTTTCATCATACAAGATACAAATCAAGATCAGCCAAATAAAGAGATGCATAGGGCAATGTCTAGGAGTATCCCAAACTTGAAGCTTCTGTGTCCTTAAGACCAGTCACTCTCCCAGCACATCAATGTACGTCATCGATCAGAAAGCTCACTCAACCTTGTGCCCAGAATTTTTACTGAGGTTTCCTTACATAGGCACGATCGGTTGAATCATTGGCCACAGAACTAAATTCAATCTCTAGATCTCCTTCCCCTCCAGGGGTCAAGCTGATCTCACCTGGCTCAGAGCCCCAACCCTCTAATCACATGGTTGATGTTTCTGGCACCTGAGTCACCTCTGGAGGGGCCATGATTAATAAAGACACAGATATCACTTGGGAGAGCCCACGGATTCAGAGACTGCCTCTCAGGGATGAAGACAAAGACCAGACAGTTCATTATTAGTGTGGGGCTGGTTGGGAGCTAGGGGAGGGTGGGCTTGTTGAGGGTCAGATCTGGAATCAGGAGTGTGGTTCTCCATTGTCAAGTGTGGATTACCCACAAGACCATCAAGCGGAAATGTCAAGTAGGCAGCTGGACAGACAAGGCTGGCCCTGGGGTGAGGTCTGGGCTGCTGGTAGAAATCTGAGAGTCATCAGCATGCTCATGGCATTCAAAGTTGGCATTAAGAGAGAAGATGGTCCAGGGAGTGCCTGGGTGGCTCAGTGAGTTAAAGCCTCTGTCTTCAGCTCAGATCATGATCCCAGGGTCCTGGGATCGAGCCCCGAATTGGGCTTTCCGCTCAGCAGGGAGCCTAATTCCCCCTCCATCCCTGCCTGCCTCTCTGCCTACTTGTGAGCTCTCTCTCTGTCAAATAAATAAAATCTTTAAAAAGTATATATTTAAAAAAAGAGAGAGAGAAGATGGTCCCGGACTAAGCCCCAAAGAAAACCAGTATTTAAAGTGATCACCATCTACAACTCTGCTGTTCCACATTTATCTGCCCAGACAGTGAGAAATGAAAGTTTGTCCCAAGCGAGACAAATCCCATCCTTTATATGCACAAATGTCTCTAAAAACGAAATGTTACTGGAGCAGAGCCAGAAGTTTCTCACAGTGGACGCCAGACTCCAGCTGGTAAGGACCCATGCTGTGCACTAGTTTCTACAACAGACAATAATATAGGAAAAAAAACAGTATTCCAGAATATTTGAAATAAGGCTTGGGATGCTAAAACATATTCCTTTTACCCACATGAAAGTATAAAAGAATAAAAAATGATGAGTTTATAATTTCTTTATTTTTTGAAGATTTTATTTATTTAAAATAAATAAGGAGGCAAACATAAGAGACGCTGCACTCCAGGAAACAAACTGAGGGTTGCTGGAGGGGAGGCCAGTGTGGGGATGGGGTAACAGGTGATGGGCATTATGGAGGGTACTTCATGTGATGAGCCCTGGGTATTATATGCAATTGATGGAATCACTAAATTCTACTTCTGAAACTAATAGTACAGTATATGTTAACTACATTGAATTTAAATAAAGAATTTTTGGGACACCTGGGTGACTCAGTCAGTTAAGCATCTGCCTTCAGCTCAGGTCATGATCCCAGGATCCTGGAATCGAGTCCCCCATCAGGCTCCTTGTTCAGTGGGGAGCCTGCTTCTCCCTCTGCCCCTTCCCCCTGCTTTTTTGCACTCTCTGTCTCTCTGACAAATAAATGAGTAAAATCTTTTTATAAAATAATTTTTTTAAAGATTTTATTTACTTACCTGAAAGTGAGAGAGAGCAGAGGAAGGGACAGAGGCAGAGAGAAAGGGAGAAGCCTGGCCTCCATCCCATGACCCTGAGATTGTGATCTGAGCCGAAGTCAGAGTTTCAACCGACTGAGCCACCCAGGTGCCCTGATGAGTTTATAAATTCATCAGCAGTTTCCTTACTGGTTATATACACTTTAATATAGTATCCATAACAAAAATAATTATATTTTCAACTTTCACACAAAAAAGAAAAATATGCTTATTCCTATCCAAAACAAAATTTATTTATTCAATCTTTAAAAGTTAACATAAAACTACTGTAAATCCAATTCTTGAGCTACCCTTAAGAGCAGTACCACTTTAAGGCCAAGGTTATCAGGGTCATCCAGATCCATCCCAAGGGTGATGATAATTAATAATAAAAAGAGCAGTTAACACTCATGGGGTTTGTATGCCAACTCTCAGTGAAGTGCTTCCCGGATATTATTTCATCTAATACATATATTTAATATCTATTGAATATGTGCATTTAATTTTTATTTAATAATACGTTTGAGATGTATTCAACAGTAACCCTGAAAGATAGGAGTTATTACTCTCTCCCATTCTTCTGGTGAAGCCACTGAGGCTTAGAGAGTTAAATAACTTGCTTCTCAATCAGTCACAAGTTGTTGAGTCAAGGTAAGTTAGTAAGCAACAATGCCAGGACACTGCCCCAGTTCTGTCTGAAGTGAAGCAGTCAAAAGTCTGGGAGTTAAAGAAGGGACAGTCATAGATGTGCTTAAACCTTGTCCTGGATGTATGACTGCTCCATTGATGTGGAATTTTTCCTGATACAAATAATTTAATATGATATGCAAATCTCGAGGAGTTCCTTTGCTTTCCCAGCCTGAAGGAACAAGAGTAGTCAAGACTGCGGGGTCGTTCTGCAGTGCTGAGCTGGCTGTTGGCTTAAGGAAATTCAGCAATAGCGTCACACCATCTGGTTCAAGATGAGATGAAGTTTCTATTAGGCTCTCCTTTCTCCTCTTCCAGTCCTGGAAGCCTATATGGTTTGGAGGGACGCCTCATTTGGCACTTCACAAATATTTTTATTTTATCTCCACATCATTCAGCATAGTAGATCTTTTATTTCCCTCTAGAGACTCAGAAGACTTAAGATGTGTCCAAGGTCACACGGTGACAGGGCTGGGGCTCCTAACTGCATGTACTTCCCCACATAAAGTCGGTCGCCAGTATGCTGGGTAGCAATCCCTTAGCTCCAGGCCTAGCTCATCTCCGATGTCTTTGCCATCTGCGTTCCCGCTTAGCTGCGGGTAATAAAGATCACCCCCTATTTTATTAAACCGGATGTATTACCATTATTGGAACAGCCCTTATCAGTGTTCTGATACAGAGATAGCCTCCAGGGTTATTGACATGCATAGAGCTCTTGACCTCCAGGCCAAACCACACTGACATGCCACACTGACGTGCTTTGGTAAATGTAATTTTTTTAAAACTCCTATGCCTGTTTTCATCCTTTCTCTGCCTCCTTCCTCAATGTCAGGTTCTAAGTCACCACACACATCTTGCCCCGCCTGCGGCTGCTTCAAGGGCAGCGCTGATGACCTTTGGGGCAGATAATTCTTGTTCGTGTTGGCAGAGAGGGGCTGTCTCGTGTGTCTTTGGATATTTATCATCTTCTAGATGCCGGAAACAACTCTCCCTTCCTCCCCAGTCCTGATGATCAAAAATGTCTCCAGACATCGCCCAATGTCTCCTAGTTGGGGGAGAGGCAAAAATCGCCCCCAGTTAAGAACCACTGCTCTAGGGGGCGCCTGGGTGGCTCAGTGGGTTAAAGCCTCTGCCTTCGGCTCAGGTCATGATCTCAGGGTCCTGGAATCAAGCCCCACGTTAGGCTCTCTGCTCCTCGGAGAGCCTGCTTCCTACCTCTCTGCCTGCCTCTCTGCCTGCTTGTGATCTCTGTCTGTCAAATAAATGAATAAAATTTAAAAAAAAAAAAAAAAAAGAACCACTGCTCTAACTGGGTGTCGTACATAAACAGGGAATCTTGGAACACTGCATCAAAAACTAATGACTTTTTTATGGTATTTTATTTTATGGTATTTTTTATGGTATTTTATTTCATGGTATTTTATGGTGACTAACATAACACAATAAAAAAATTTTTTTTAAAAAGAAAAAGAACCACTGTTCTAGGAGTACATCTACATCCATGCACACACACCCACTCACCCACACACACACACACACACACACATGCTACATACTTCTAATTTGTTACTTCTCGCAACGCTACTTGAAGAAACAGAAAGCCAATCTTACTAGACAGAAACCCAAAATTAAATAAGCTCTGAGTGATATGGCTAGGAAACCACTGTGAGTAAAAGGCGTGAGCTTTAGCCCATGAAGTTGGTGACAGGTTTTTTTGCTTCGATACCTACTTTCTTTTATCTACATCTTGTTATTTCCAGCATCTTCCGAAGATAATAGTTCCTTGGATAAGTTACCATATAAAAGAAAATTTTCTTTTTCAAAAATAAGATTTTAGGGGCACCTGGGTGGCTCGATGGGTTAAAGCCTCTGCCTTTGGCTCAGGTCATGATCTCAGGGTCCTGGGATCGAGCCCCGCATCAGGTTCTCTGCTCGGCAAGCAACCTCAGCCTCCATCCCCCCCCTCCCCGACCCCGCCTGCTTCTGCCTACTTGTGATCTCTGTCTGTCAAATAAATAAATAAAATCTTAAAAAAAAAAGATTTTATTTATTTATTTGACATGGAGAAAGAGCCCAAGCAGGGGGAGCATGGAGCCTGATGCAGGGCTCGATCCCAGGACCAGGGGATCTGAACTGAAGGCGGATGTTTAACTGCCCAGCTGAGCCACCCAGGCACCCCTAAAAGAAAATTTTCCACACATGCCATCTACACTACAGTGACTAAGCCATGCTCACATCACGTTACTTGAATAGTCTCTCTGCAAAGCAAGTTATTATCTATAAATCCCCCTTATCCTACAATAGCTAAATTCTATGATGTTTCCATTCTCCCTGAATCAATACAGTGTTAAAAAAAAAAAAAAAAACCTAGGGGGCACCTCTCTGGCTCATCAGTGGAGCGTGTGACTCTCGCTCTCGGGGTTGTGAGTTCGAACCTCACACTGGCCATAGAGATTACTTAAAAATAAAATTTTTTTTTAAAGTTTTTAACTAGCTAAATTGTGACTGTAAAGTATATGATCCCGTCTCATGTGTTTGCCCATGCACCTGTAAGAGAGAATACTTCATTGATTCTTCTGGGCACAGATATCTTTTTCTGTCCAAATGTGGAAGCTGAGGGAGGCTTGCTTTGAGGATCCTGTGAGTCAAACAGTATGATGATCTCCACCATTTAGAAAACTGTTGCCAGTTGCATTTTCAGCTACTGACAGGACCGTCCCAGAAGAATTGATTTCTCTCTCATAAAGATGGTCCATTTTTTCCTGCTCTTCAGATGTCATCTTGAGGAAAAATGAAGCCACTGGGAGTCGTTTATATATGCAGTTGGTTGCCCTATTTAGTGTTCAGGGTTGCTGACTGTGAAATCAATCTTTACCAACCGTACTGATGGAATTGCTGGGTCACAGGCTACCCACATCTACAATTTGAAGATACAATACCAATTTGTTCTCCAAATGGCTGAACCAATCAAAAATTCCAACAGCAGGGTTTTAGAGGTGTAGCTATTTCTTACAGAAAAGGGTATTCATTTATAATAATAATATTTGGAAATACATACCACATTGGACATGCTTTACAATCTATGGAGGATCTTTTTACCATTCCAAAGACTTTGTTGATGGATGGGTATGCTTCCGAGTGTACCACTCTACTGAGGAGATAGCATGTCTGTCAATCAACGGTTTGTGCAACTTCAAGCAGAAAGGTCTGGTATCCGAATCTTGACCTTCTCTCTGAGGTTCCTCCAAATGAATTCCCTTTCTTGTCGTTCATTGCTAGTTGAAAAGTGACTTTGAGGAGATTAACTGTTCAGTCTTTCCAGAATTCAAAATAATTTCCTTGAGTCATAACTAGACCTGTGCTAGATACAATTGAGTGACCATCAAAGATCCCCTCCAAGACCCCCTCCATGGAGTAGAATTGTTTTGGAGAAGTTACTGCCCAGTAGGCACTACATTCTCCAGGCCCAGCTTCTAGGCAAGACTTGCACTCACCAAGGAGATATGAGCAGAAGTGATGTTATCTCATGCAAGCCAAAGCCATTAAGAAATATGGAGAGGGGTGGTAATTGGGTGAGGGACATTAAAGAGGGCACGTGATGTAATGAACACTGAGTTTTATATAAGACTGATGAAACGCTGACCTCTACCTCTGAACCTAATAATATGTTATATGTTAAGTAATTGAATTTAAGTTTAAAAAAAAGAAATATGTATGTCTTCCACATAATCTTTCTCCCCACACCGTCAATTGAATGAAAAGAACTCTGTATCTAGTGGAGGGCAGAGCCACACAAGAGAAGGAGCCTGGGTTCTGCATTGCCACGTGGAAAGCTTCCTAACTAGTTTGGACTGGGAATTAATATATTTTTGTTGTGGTAAGCCATTAAGAATTGGTGTTAATCTGATCCAGAAGCTAATACCACCCAAATTAATACAGAAAACATATGCAGCTAAGTAGACTTTATATTTACACAAATTTGAATCCTCCCTTTGTCATAAAAAAGTGTGTGTATTTGTAGCTCTCAGGTTCACAGATGCAGAAGCCAAGGGCCAAGTGTCTTCATAAAGCCAGCATCTGTCTACTCCTTGGTATTTATTTATCCAAAGGAGTTCAAAACATGTTCACACAAAAACCCACACACAGATGTTTATAGAAGCTTTATTCATAATTGTCAAAACTCGGAAGCAACCAAGGAGTGCTTCAGCAGGCGACTGTCTAAGTAAACTGTGGTGCATCCAGGCAATGGAAAACTGTTCAGCAATAAAAGAAAATTTAAAAAAAAAAGAGCTATCAAGCCATGAAAAGACATGGAGGGAACTTGAGTGCATATCACTAAATGAAAGAAGCCAATCTGAACTGGTCTGATTCCAGTACATGACAGGCATGATTCCAAGTACATGACATTCTGGAAAAGGCAAAACTATGAAGACAGCAAAAGTATCAATGGTTTCCAGGTGTTAAGGGAGGGTGGGAAGAGCATAAAGGATTTTTAAAGCAGTGAAACTACTCTGTATGAAACTAGAATGGTAGATACATGTCATTATACACATGTCCGAACCCACAAAATATCTAACACCAGGAGTGAACCCTAACATCAGCTATGGACTTTGGGTGATAGTGATTATCAATGTAGGATTATCAGTTGTAACAAATGTACTCTCTGGTGGGTAATATGGGTAGAGGGGAAGCTATGCGTGTGTGGGGCTATATAGAGGTTATATGAGAATTCTCTGTACCCTCCTCTGTTTTCCCACAAACATAAAACTATTCTAAAAAATCAAGCCTATTTTTAAAAAGTGAACTGACTAAAAAAGAAGGCCAGCATCTTTGGATTTTCTCTTAACCCTTCTTGGACCCAAGAAAGAAAAACTTACATGTATACAAAAAATGAGGTTAAATACAATGAAGGGAGAAAATATGACTGTAACATGAAAATTTAAAAAGATTTTTTAAAAGATATTGATAAGATAAAAGAGGTTAAAATAGGAAAGAGGAAAATGTTTAAAAATAGAATAAGAAAAAAATAAAATTTAAAACATTTAACCTTGAAAGACTGAAGAATCATGGGGGAAAAGCTATGAATTCTATGTGCTGCTTTCCCCTACCTCTGGAGTTCCACAGTTCTCATTTATGGGTGAGCTTGGTCTTGGCTGGATATTCTTGCTGATCTTCTGGGGGAGGGGCCAGTTGCCGAGATTCTCGAGTGTCTTTGCCGGAGGGAGAATTGCACCGCCCTTGCCAGGGGCCGGGCTAAGTCATCTGCTCGGGTTCGCTCTCGGAGATTTTGTTCCCTGAGCGCTTTCCGTAGAGCTCGGAGGACAGGAATGAAGATGGCGCTGCCCAGTCTCTGCCCAGAGGAGCCAAGAGCTCCGGCCGCTCCTCAGTGCGCCCTCGGAGAAAAGCGCTCAATCCCTCCCGTCTCCCTGGGCTCCGGCCAGGTCGGAGCTCACCCGGCCTGTGACCGAGCATTTCTATCTCTGGCTCACGGCCCCACCTGTAGTTTCCAAACCCAGCAGATTCCTGTCGGACGCTCCTGTGCCACTCCTCCCAGAGAAGGAAGGTGAGTCTCCCCAGATCTGCCACTTGTGGGATCCCTCCCGGAAGTGCAGTGGCCTGACTGTGCCGCAGATCATGGTTTAAGGTAACCCCGAGCAGAGAGCCCCCTCCTCGACTCGGTCTCTACAGCAGACTTCTGAAAGTTCCAGTTTTGTTCTCTGCTGCTCTACTGCTTGCCGGGAGCCGGCCCCTCCCCTTGCGGTCTCTCTTCCCATGTATTGCCTAGGATTCACTTCTCCACACATCCTACCTTCCAGAAAGTGATTGCTTTTTTTTTTTTAAGATCTTATTTATTTATTTATTAGAGAGAGAGAGATGCATGAGAAGAGGGAGGGTCCGAGGGAGAAGCAGACTCCCTGCTGAGCAGGGATCCTGATGTGAGATGCGATCCTGGGACTCCAGGATCATGACCTGAGCCAAAGGCAGTTGCTTAACCAGCTGAGCCACCCATGCACCCCAGTGGTCACTTTTCTCTTCCTAGAATTGCTGCTCTTCTTCTCTTCCATCTCCTGTTGAGTTTGTAGGTGTTCAGGATGGTTTGACAACTATCTGGCTGAATTCCTGGCACCCCATGAAATTTAGGTCACCTACTCCTCTGCCATCTTTCTCCTCCTCCTACCTAGAATCCTTTTTTTTTTTTTTTTTTTAAGTAGGCTCCATGCCCAGTGTGGAGCCCAGCCAAGGACTTGAACTCATGATCCCAAGATCAAGAACTGAGCTGAGATTGAGAGTTGGACACTTACAGACCTTATGGATTTTATTTTATGTTCATCACTTTGAAAATTATTTCAATAACACAGTTTTCCCAATTCCTCCAAAAGCAATCCTTATAAAGATGATACAGTATTCCCCTACTTCTTTCAATGGAAGGCTCTATTCCTGACCGATATGCCAGCGGCATAGTGTGTGTTTGTTAATCTTCATCATTTCTACTACAAGCAAAAGTAATGCATACACTTTACCAAAATCAACTTGGGCAACAGAGAAGTGTAAAAGGAAAATAGCGGAAATGGAATCCTATTGTACATGCTGTTTAGCAATGGGCTTTCTGGATGAGACTATTTATCTTGGGAATCTCTTTGTGAATGTCTTTCCCATGGCAGGTGCCCTCGATACATTTAAAGACCTGAGAGCTGACTTTAGTGACAAGAGTCAGCAACTGATACTCTTCCAGCATTTCTTCAGCATTGTCTGCCTCCTAATTCTGGCTCCCTCTGCATGAGTGTGGGCAGAAGCAGCTGGCCCAAGGAGCTCATCAGTGCAGAGATGTGCCCAAAGGAGGTTGGGTGTTCCAAACTTGGGTCCCAGCTGGGTCTCCTCCAAGGACCTCTTTGTAGCAGGAACCTGCTAGTCAATGTTGCCAGGGAGAAGATACTAATTACTTGAACATGGTGGTAATGGTCCATATGCAAAGAAGCCATCTATCATAGAGCTTCTGGATGCATCGCTCAAAGATCTGAGAAGTAAACAAGGCAACAAGACTGAGCCCCAGGTATGGGCAGGGTGTACAAGGCTGAAGCTGTCTTCTGCATGCACAATTATCCTACAGGTTTGCTTCCATCCAAGTACTTAAACTTGATCTCTCCAGAATTCTGAAATGAGATACAGGAGCTGCTCTCAGATCACTGCGTTCTACAGAGGTGCTTGCCGCTTTCCCTAACATCCCTGGGCTTGGACCAGGAGGATGGCACCCTGTGGCATTGTTGTCTGCTTCCACAGCGACACCGTGTGGCAGGACCAGCAAGAGCAGCCCCAAATCCTGGACACTGGTTTTCCCATTTTCTCTGCTGGAGATGATAGCAGCCAGGAATCATGGAGAACCCCTGCTGGGTGATATCACAGGCAAGAAGATAGCAGGAAAATAAAAAGCACATTCTCACTCTAAGTAGGACAGGATACTAGAATGACTTAAGTTAAATAATAAAATAAATATGTATATCAAGCTGATTTACCCTTCACAGCAGAACTTAGGTGTGCCTTTATTTTCATCATTTGAGGAAACTAAGAGAAATTAAGGAACTTACTCACATTTACTTTGTGCCAAGATGTGGTAAAATTCCAGAGATCAAAAAAAGAAGCCAGCATCCTGAGAGGGAAGAAAGATGACCCTTCTTACATTCTCTGTCCCCTCTAGGTGCAGAGGGGTCAAGAAAGATTGGAAAGATTCAACAAAGGATAGCATTCCCACAAATTGAGACTTCCAGTTTCTCACGTCGTCATGTCCAGTCCAAATCTTACAAAACACCTACCCATTTTCACCTCCAGTTTCTCATTGTGACTGGTAAAAAGCAGTTGTCAAAGGGACCCATGGACAGTATTCTTACAGTTATGTCATACAGATTTCCTGGGCACGATGCCCAACTTGGTTTAATTTATTCTTATTAATTAAAATAGAGCTTCATAAAGTATGATTGTTACATTGAATTTATATGACCTAGCCATCTGCTGGGAGCACAAATGTGTGTGACAACAGAAATGTGATATCACACAGGAAACATTCTATTCTCCATTATCTTCGCTAATAGTGCAACATAACTCAATGCAAAGAAGTATCCTGACATTCAGCCCTGCTCCTAATTCTTCACACACTTCGGTCTTGGGAGATTTGACAGGACTAAAGGTGTATTAATCTGGGATCGTGAGGTTGCAGAGAAGGAAGACATGCTAAACTAGTTCATAGGAAGTTGTGGATTTTCTCTCTAAAATAATCTTTTCCCAGGGCACCTGGGTGGTTCAGTGGGTTGAGGACTCTGCCTTTGGCTTGGGTCATGGTCCCAGGGTCCTGGGATCAAGCCCTGCATCCGGCTCTCTGCTCAGCAGGGAGCCTGCTTCCTCCTCTCTCTCTGCCTGCCACTCTGCCTACTTGTGATCTCTGTCTGTCAAACAAATAAATGAAATCTAAAATAAATAAATAAATAAAAACTAAAATAAAATAATCTTTTCCCAATTCTCCTCCACAGAGACGTAAGGATGGACTTAGGAAGCAGCAAGTACCCCAAATTTCTGTTACAGACAACCTGTTAATGAACGTAAACCTCACAGTGTAAAAGCCGAAGTGTGGTTGATGGACGCCAGGAGTCAGAAAGTGGTGAGTGTCGGGGGAAGAGGAGTGAGAATAAACTTACGGTAATATGGGGAGAGAAGCGATCCCATCAACAATTAATGGAATGAAACAGGTTAAAATAGCAATAGCAGAGGAACCAAAATGAGGATATAACTGGAGAAGGGGGAGGCAGCAGGGAAGAGGGCATGTTTGTATTGGTTAGCTATCGCTATGTGACAAATTACCCCCAAAACTCAGCAGCTTAATACAACAGTCATTTATTTTCACTTCTCCATCTGCAGATGAACTGGAGTTCAGCTGATCTAGGCTGAGTTTGGCTAAATGGCTTTGCTTCCCCTGTGGGCCAATGAGTCAACCGGAACAGCTTTGCCCCACATCTCTTATCCTCCTCCAGAGACCAGCTGGCTCACCAGGTAACAGCAGAGATACAAGAGAGCAGACCCTACCATACAAGCACTTTTCTAATCCCTTACTGCATCTTGTCTAAGAACATCCCATTATCCAAAGGGTGTCACGTAGCTGAGCCCACAGTCAAAGGGTGAGTCATGGAGCAGGGAAGGTCTGCAAAGCCACATGGCAATGGACAAAGAGGTAGGGAGGGATGAAGCACTGAAACCAGTGGGCACAGAAAGGTGGGTGCTGGTAGAGGTGAACTAAATCCTCTTATAGATAAACAAAATTCTATCAAAGAAGAAACCAATAGAAAATACTCTGTAGGACTGATGGTGTCGTGGTACAAGATTATTATTTAGAGAAGCAGATTAATACTCAAGAGAACTGAAAATTGAAATAGAGTTGTTTCCTTCTGAAGATTAGTACCAAGATGAGAAGCCAGTGAGTTAAGGCTTATAAAACCTTTCGTTTGTTGTTTGATTGTTTAAACTGTGTGTAATTATTAAAGATATTTTTAATTAATTTTTTAAAAACTGTTTAAATAGACCCCAACCACTCGATACAATGTTTCAGATTAAAGATAAAAAAGAAACAGGGGCACCTGGCTGGCTCAGTCAGTAGACACAGGACTCTTGATCTCAGGTTCATGAGTTCAAGCCCCATGTTGGGTGTAGAGATTACTTCAAAAGCGAGAACAAAGACTCAACTAAAGATTAGAAAGAAACAGTCTTCTCCCTCACGGAGTTCACGGTATTGTAAGATGGAGCTGTAAACAAATAATAACAAGAAAGCACTAAAGCTGGGTAAGGGAGACCGGAGCTCAGTGTACACCCCTCCCCCCCACCCCAGGACAGATCAGGGAGGATTTACTGGGTGGGGGGATGGGCGGCGCGGACTTGTCAATGAGTCTGGAAGTGTGGGAGTTTGAGAATAGCCTCTCCTGCCCAAAATCTTCAGAACTGGAAAAATATGTGTTGAAACCCATAGCTATCCTAGAAAGCAAAGAGAACTGCCTTCTGTGGGTATGTAACTATGGTAAATACCTGAAAAGCAGGAGGCATCCAACCGAAGAAGGAAACACCAGCCTAAAATGTGCTCAGAAAACTTTTGCATCACTTTTGGGCAAATGTCCACAAGAACCGAAAGCGGGGACTCAAACAGGTGTTTGCACACCCACGCCCATAGCGGCTTTATTCCCAATAGCCTAGAAGAGGAAACACCCAAATGTCCATTAGTGGATGAACTTACGGATAAACAAAACATGGCCTATTCATACAATGGACTATTACTCAGCCTTAAAATGGGAAGGAATTCTGACACAGGCTCCCGCATGGCTAAACCTTGAGGACACTAGAAGCCAAATAAGCCAATCACAAGGACGAATCCCATATGATTCCATTTACATGAGCTACCTGGGGTCGTCCAATTCATAGAGAAGGTGGTTGCCAGGGGCTGAAGGAAAAGGAATGGGGAGCTAGTGTTTTATGGGTGCAGAGCTGGGGAAGATGAGAACGTTCTGGAGATCGGTTGTGTTGATAGTTACACAGTTACATAGTTACACATGAACGTCCTCAATGCCACTGAATGACATGCCTAAAAGTGGTTAAAATAATAAAATTTTATGTGATGTCTATCTTACCACAATAAAAAAGAAAGAAAGCTGGGTGTGAGCTGTAGAGAGCCGCCAGCCTGGAGACGTGATGTGGGGGGGACCAGGGCTGGGCAGAGGATGGCTGTCACTAGGCGTTAGGTGGGACATCCCAGGAGGGGCCTCGAACAAACCCAACCGCACACCCCAACGTGTCAGGAGAGGCTGAGCCCCTCGGAAAGCCAGGACAGGGCATTCCAGCAAGACATCATTCCTATAGGGGGACAAAACACTAAACCATATCCCACATTCCCATAGGGACCATGTGTGTGTGAACACGTAGAAAAGATCTGGAAGCACCCCACTGACGGCGGTATCTTTGGGGGAAGTAGAGGAGAATTTTCACTTTCCTTAAATGTTTGAATTTTTCTAACACCAATAGTATATCTGTGGATTTACACAAGTATGTATTTATAGAAAAATAACAGGTTTCCACGAGAGAAGGATGGTGTGCTGGTTACTTTGTTTTCACCACATACATTAACAAAAATGGCAATATCTATTCTGTATGGCAATGTCCACCGAAGGTTATAGGTACCATCTTGGTGCAAATACTATCCATTTGCATAGAACTAGAAAAATGTGTCCCTTGGGGACATCGCCTTGACTTGTCACTGGAGAACATACAGTACAGGAGAATTGGTCCTGCTGTTCCCTCCCCCAGGAACCCCCGCACCAACACTCTGCATTTGAATCATACAAGACCGAGAAGCTGCCAGCTTCTCCATGCCACGCCAGCCCTGTCCATGCCTCGGCTAAGCAGCTTATCTCTGCCCCTCTTGGCCTCTCGCCTATTGTGTTTGAAATGTTCTGTGAGTCAAGTGTGCAGTGAGGAGTAAAGCAGGCTTCAGGGCTGACTCGGCCACTTGTCCGCAGTTTGGAGATGGCGTTTCATTAAATCTCCGTGTTTCTCTGCCCTCATTCCACAGCCAGTGATAATAATGGCTGGCATCTTAGGGTTGTTGCCAACCCTGAAGGAGCATCTGTATGAAAACCAGTAGAAAAGGGTATTTGTCTTGGGAAAACATTCAAGGTGAGCAGCAAATGGACAATAGTCAGGGCACGACACTTGTCTCTGCAATGAAATTGTACGCCCGCCCCGGGGATTGTCTGCTGTTTCTCCCGCAAAGCTTTCAGGTTCGTCTTCATTGGTTATCTTGCTCCGGGATGCTGTGAGATGCTCACCCCAGCAGATGGCACAAGAGAACGGAGTCAGGGAAAAATAGCCTGCGCGTTTCAAGCTGCACGGTGAACCAAGTTAAAGCACACATGCCCTCCTGTGCTTCTGAAATAGCTGTAGACAATGACTTTACAGTCATCATTGAACTTCCCTAGTTGAGTCTGGAAGCCATGAGGGTAACCACTGCACCAAAAATACCCTGTCCCAGAGATCCACTTAGTCAAGAACGTTCACCCCCACGGTACTGGAGACACGGAGATGGATACAAAATATCCCCTGCTTGGGGCATCTGGATGGCACAATCACGTAAACATCTAACTCTTGGTTTTGGCTCAGGTCGTGATCTCAGAGTAGTGAGATCAAGCCGCTTGTAGGGCTTCATGCCCAGGACACAGTCCGCTTAAGACTCTACCTTAGCCCCTCCCCACAAAAATAAATAAACCTTAAAATATATTATATATATGGGGTGCCCGGGTGGCTCAGTGGATTAAGCCTCTGCCTTCTGCCCAGGTCATGATCTCAGGGTGCTGAGATCGAGCCCCGCATCGGGCTCTCTGCTCAGCGGGGAGCCTGCTTCCCCCTGTCTCTCTCTCTCTGCCTGCCTCTCTGCCTACTTGTGATCTCTGTCAAATAAATAAATAAATAAAAATTTTAAAAAATATATTATATATATAATAGGTATGTTATATAACATATTGTTATTAAGGGCAAAATAATGACACCAATTGCCTGAATGTGACAGGATGGGTTCAGGTGGCCTGCATTAGCCATCCTTCCTGCTGCATCTACTCTGTCCAGCCCCACTGCCTCAAGCCCAGCTCGTCGTCTCTGGCCTGGATTACTCCAGAGACCTAAGATAACTCCCTCTAGTTCTATTTATCTCAAGTTCATCCTCAGGGTAATCTTTCTTGAATGCAAATACCATTATGATATATATACCACCAACTTTAAAAAAGATTTAACAGCTCTCACTGATCTCATAATAACATGCATATCCTTAAATTTACTCATAAGGCTTTTTGTGATCTGCCCTCTGCTTTCCTCCCCTGCCTCAACTCTCTCCCTCTCTCCTGCAATCTATACATTAATCCAAGAGATATGCTTTCAAGTTCCCAAATGCTTTTTATGCCCTGCTGATCTTTGCCCAAGTTGTTTTTCTCTCTGCCTAGAATACCTTAAAACTAAAAACTAAACCTCATTCCCTCCCACTGGCTGTTCTCCTTAATCTGGCCCCCTAGTATGTAAATGTCAGGTTTCAGATTAAATGTTATTTCCTTTGGGAAGCTATCTCTTATGGTACAAGACTGGGTGGGATGAGACCCTCCCGGGTACCCCAACCACTCACTACTTCCATCTTCCTAGAATTTAATGTGTCTCTTCGTACCAAGTTTGCCTTTCTTTCCCTGTCTACTGAAGCTCCTTGAGGACAAAGGCTACTGCCTCTTGTTCAACAGCGTATCCCCAGTCCCTGGGACCATTCTTGGGACAGAGTAGCACTCCATCAAAATTCATTGAGTAGAAATCATAAAACACAACTAATACCATTCAAAGAATCGTAAGACCTTTGACGCCTGTGTAGGTCTTCTGACATAGTCAGCCATGATCCCTTTTCATCGTGCTCAGAGAGTGCCGATAGGCTGGGACATGGAAGTCCCCTTACCAATCTTTTCATCCACGGCAAAGAAATTATGTAAAATAAAAAATAAAATAAAAGTCACTTTTGATTTTTCACAGTATCTTCTTGTGTCATCCCAGGTGATTAAAACACAAAAATTTTAATGCAGGTATTGTTCTCAGAGTTTCCAATACGGTTAAAGGGACAAACAAGGTATTATGGTAAGGCATCCAGAGAGGAACAAAGGCGAGAATTGGTCACCACCCCTAGGCTCCTGTTGAGACAGGAGCAGGAAATAATATCAGTAGAGCCCAGTGGGAGCTGTTTGGTGGAGTTGGGCTTATGGAGGAAGGAGGCAACTATAGCCACAGGATGCCAAAGCCGGAAGACAGCGGGGAAGAAATTTCCAGACCTCTCTTTATCGCAACCTCCAATCTCCCCCTGTGCCTCCCACTGGCCAAACCTGCAAGCAGGCTGACAAGGAAGCCTGGGTCCTGTAGTCCACGGGGCCCCGCAGGGCAGAGCAGGAAGCTGGGAGGGGAGGGAAACAAATAACCCACATCCTCACCTAAACCCACATCCATGAGAGGAAATGTATCTTCCCTATGACCTTAGGAAAATGGAACTAAGCAGAAAATATAGAGGTTTTGTGGGGGCAGTAGGGGGGTCCATTATTATTTTAAATATAGAGAGAAGTCCAGAAATTAATATAACAGACACCCACATTCCACCACCGAAATATATCACACTAACTTTTTATCATGACTGCTTTAGAATTATTGTTCTTTTAAGGGGGGAAAAAGTGCAGATAAGTTATCTTCCTCCCTTTCCTCCATCTCCCATCTTCTCCTGAAGAAATCACTAAATTGGAAGCCCCATTCGCTATTCTGCTACTTGTATTTGTATCCATGAACAATAAGTAACATTGTTTTGTGTCTTTTTCTATTTTACAAAGTGGTCCCAAACAGTGTCTATCCTTTAGAATCTTGTTTAGTATACCAGGTACAATGTTTCTGAGATGGCTGTTGATACACACAGATCTGGTTAGTTTGTTTTGACTTCGGTGTGGTTTTCCAACGCATGAATATTTACATTTCTTGTGATTACCAATATATTTGAATTTATTTCCATCATTCTTATTTTGTAGTTTTTTTTTTTCTACTTATACTTTTCCTTTCCTACCCTTTTTCAGGGGAAAGGAAGTATCATGTTGTCTTTGTTACCTGTTTCCTCTAACCATCTAAGAAATTAGATTCTGTTTCTCTTCTTTTAATTTATCTTAAGTCATTCACATGCATGGTTGCCATAAAGAAAATGTTAGGATATTAAAATGTTTTAACTGTGGATCATCCTCTCCCACCTTTCATGTTATTGCTGTCTAAAATTTTAGTTCCCCATCTTTAACCATAAAAATGTGATCATTCAATAGTTTTTAGTCAAAGTTTTAGATTTACTCACATTTACTAACCACTTTGCTCATCTTTGTATCCTTGCATCCCCCTCCTTTCTTTTGAAATATATTTCCTTCTCCTTGAAGCAAACCCTTTGGTGGCTCTTTCAGCAAGAAACAGTGAGTAATGGTTTTAATCATTAGCTGAGTATTTTGAAGGCACTTGGCTGGCTCAGTCAGGGGAGGCTGTGACTCTTGATCTTGGGGTCTTGAGTTCGAATCCCATGTTGGGTGTAGAGATGACTCATAAATAAAAATTTAAAAATCATTATCTAAGTATTTTTTTTCACTATTTTTAAATGACCCTCACCCCCGAATGATAGTTTAGCTAGGATAAAATCACTGAAGACAGAAGGTTGCATTCCTTAAGCAGTTTGAAAATAACAATTCTATTGCTTCTGGCCTCTACTGTTGCTCTGAAGAACTCTGTTGTCCTTGGCATCATCTCTGCTGTGGGCAATTTGTCTTTCTGGTTCCTTATTTATTTGTCTGTTGTTGTTTGTGTTTGTTTTTTGAATATTTGAAAATAGTTTCAAATTTAAAGAAAATTTGCAAAATAAAGGTAGTACAAGAATATTCAGGTACCATTTACCTAAATTCACTATTAACCTGTTACTCCATTTGCTTTATTTGTTCTCTCCACCCCCACACACAATTTTTTTCCAAATCATTTAAAGATAAGTCATGCATCTCATACCTTTTACCCCTAAATATTTTAGTCTACATTTCCTTTAGTCTACATTTTAGTCTACATTTCCTTACACAGCCCACAGTATAGTTATCAATGTTAGTTAATTTAAGAATGATACGTTGTATTTAATCTTTCCTTCTTATTCTGACTTCTTCAGTTGATCCAGTAATGTCCTTTGTAGCATCATCTTCCCCATCCCCTAAGTACACAATCCAAACTAGTCTTAGGTATTGATCTAGCTGCCATGTATCTTTAGGCTTCATGACTCCAGACTCTCTACACAGCTTTCACACTGACCATTTTACTACATAACCCTCCCCAATTTTTAAATAGAATGTTCCTCATTTGGGGTTTCTCTAATGTTTCTTCATTAGATTCAGGTTCTACATCCTTGCCTGGGCATATCATATCAGCCATGTGTCCCTCTCAGAGCATCACATTTGGAATTTCTTTTATTCCAAAGAGGGGAAGCTTTTTCTCTTTCTTCATGACATTACTAAAATGGGCAATAAATACAAATGGGTTTTATATTAACTGTGATCTATGAAATTTCACAATTTGAAGGTTCATATTTTTTTTAAGATTTTATTTATTTGACAGAGAAAGAGAGCACACAAGCACGGGGGAGGGACAAAGGGAGAAGCAGGCTCCCCACTGAGCAGGGAGCCCAAGGTGAAATTCAGTTCCAGGACCCTGGGATCATGACGTGAGCCGAAGGCAGATTCTTAGCCAACTGAGCAGCCCAGTCATCTCTGAAGGTTTCATATTTAACTACCGTGTTCATTAAGCTAGACCCAAAAAGGATACAAGAAAAAGCTAACTTGATTCCTTCAGTCCCTTCAGACTTTCTCTGCAGCTCCTTCCTCTTTCTAATATGAAAGCTTAGATCATAACCTAACAATTGCATAATTTGGGGCTAGTCCAATATGAATTCAAAACTATAAGTGTATTCCAATTCATATCTTCCCCCTCCACAGCTTGGAAAGAAGACATCTTTGCCCACATTTAATGAAGGTGCAGCTCTGTCCTAATAATGTAACCACCACTTGTCACTCAGGAGAGGAATGGCTCTACCATGCCTCTTGATTTTAGATTTTTCAGGAATGTATCTTTCCTAGGATCCTCCAAGTTCAGGAAACACATGTCAGGCTTGCCAAGCAGTACTACTGAAGTCACTTTCTCTTGGTTGGAAATGAGAGGGAAGCCTCCTCCTGCTCCTCCTCCACAAATGTTTGAGAAAACATAGCATGTCAGTAACTCTCTTGAAGGGAGGAGGGTGGAGGGATGAGTGAGCCTGGTGGTGGGTATTAAGGAGGGCACGTATTGCATGGAGCACTAGGTGTGGTGCATAAACAATGAATCTTAGAACACCGAAAAAAATAAAATAAAATTTTAAAAAATAAATAAAGTTAATGATACTGGGTCATAAAAAGAAGAAGAAGAAGAAGAAGAAGAAGAAGAGAGAAGAGAAGAGAAGAGAAAAGAAAAAAAGAAAAAGAAAAGAAAACGCCCTCTCTAAGCCTCTTCATCTTTAATGTCCTCTATAGGTCAAAAGTGGGTTACTGACTCATATTGTCAGACCAGTTCTACAATCTACTAGTGCGTCCTGCATTTGTGACCAAGAAACAAACTTTTAAATCTGGGTCACACTTGTCACCTGTTGAATTGTGCTCAATCTCTTGGTCCAGCTGAAACTAAAAAGAATCTCACATTCACATCCAGGTAGACATGTCTTTTCTTCTGGAAAATTCTCGGCCATTCTCTTTTTTTATTTTTTTTTTAATTTTTTTAAAGATTTTATTTACTTATTTATTTAGGAGACACAGAAAGAGAGAGAGGCAGAGGGAGAGGCAGGCTCCCATGAAACAGAGAGCCCAATGCAGGACTTGATCCTAGGTCTCTGGGATCATGACTTGATCTGAAGGCAGACACTTAACCGACTAAGCCACCCAGGTGCCTTCAGCCATTCTCTTTTTTAAATATGGCTTTTCCCAGTTTTTTCTCTTCTCTCCTTCTGGAACTTCAGTCGGACTTATGTCGGCCTGCCTCATTCCATGGTCATTCTACTCCCACCCAACAAAATGTCTTTAATTTTTCCCATCTCATAATCTGTCTGGCATTCTGGGTAATTTCCTCAGAACAAATTTCCATGTCACTAATTATTTCATCAGACCTGTGTAACCTGCTCTTTATTCCATCCACAGAGGTGGTTTTTTTTCTAATTCCAATGACTTTTTTTAATTGTTAAATGTTTAATTTGCTTATTTCCAAATCTATCTTTTTGCTCTTCTTAGAGTATCCTCTTCTCCCACCATGGTCTCTTTTTCTAAAGTCTGATTGCTTTATGGATTCTTATGTTATCACCTTTCTCACATTATTATACAATTTTAAGTCCTGAAGGTGCTAATCCTTCTTCGTGTGGATGGTTTCCTCACATGAACTGGTTGTTTGTTTGTTTGTTTGTTTGTTTATTTGAGAGAGTGTGTGAGTTGGGGGGAGGGACGGGGGAAGAAGGAAAGAGAATCCTCGAGCAGACTGTTGGCTGAATATGAAGCCCACTGCAGGGCTCCATCCCAGGACCCTGAGATCATGACCTGAGCTGAAATCAACAGTCAGACACTTAACCAACTGAGACACCCAGGTGCCCCATGATCTGTTTTTTTTTTTTTTTTTAAGATTTTTATTTATTTATTTGACAGACAGAGATCACAAGCAGGCAGAGAGGCAGGCAGAGAGAAGGAGGGGAAGCAGGCTCCCTGCTGAGCAGAGAGCCCGATGGGGGGCTCGACCCCAGGACCTTGGGATCATGACCTGAGCTGAAGGCAGAGGCTTCAACCCACTGAGCCACCCAGGCACCCCGATCTGTTATTTTTTTTATTGTGACTTAATGCTTACTGGAAATCTCATGCCCCTTAAGAAAGTATCCCTTTAGCATAATTGTGAATCTACTTCTGTTGAATGCTTTAGAGAGTTCATCTGTCTGAACCCAGTCTATCTATAATGTAGGTAATGGAGTATTTGGAAATATTCATATAAGCACAAGAATGTTTGTTTTTTAACCCAGAACATCAGGCTGAGACAAGCTTTCTTACTGCTTTCTTGGGATACTAGGGAGAGTTTTCTAGTCTGCTTTTTTGGAGAAAGCAGCCATTTCATGCAATCTGGTTATATGCAGGAGGTTAACTTTTAGTTCTTTGTGTCACATGCTTCCTGTCACTACAGGGGGTTCAATCCCTAGCCCCGAGTTCCTGGGGCTCACACCAAAATCTGATCTTCCCTAAGTCACTGTGACATGAGCTGTGACACTTACTGCTCCCCTTGGGAATTCTCTCTCCTGTTTTGTCATCGAGGAATCTTATTTTTTCTTTGAGTTTGACTATGTTTTTATTTTTCCCAATGTTTTATTTTCAAATTTTCAAGAAGTTAAAAGAATAGCATGCTCAACGTGTATATCTCCCATCACTGAGATTCACCTTTAGTTCCGGGGGAGAGAGAGAATATGCTTGGCTTCCTCTTTACCAAAGTCCCTGTTCAGCACTTTAGTTGACTTTTTCTATTGAACATAATTCATTTGTCAGTTAGGTGCGCAGCATATATCTTTCTCCACTCCATAGCATGTATTTTCACTCTCTTAATGTTGTCTTTGGATAAATAGAAAAATCTTAATTTATGGGGTTAGATTTACCAACATATTCCTTTCTGCTTAAGTGATTTTTTGGTTCTTCAGATGAAATCATTCTTCACCTTTATTCTTTTTTTTTTAACCTTTGTTCTCATATATATATAAATGTGTTTCTGTGAATTATATGTACTCAGATATATGAATTATATATGTGTAGTTTATATTTATGTATATTTGTGTGTATGTACATAAATGCTGAATAAACTACATATAAAAAAGTCTTTACACACATATATAAACTGCATATAGATGGTTTATCCCGCATTTCTATACATTTGTAATAGAAGACGGGGGGATATATTAGCTCAGTTCAGCATTTTTCCATACCTTACAGTATAGGTAAAGGAAAACCAATAAAGGAAGAGCAATAAACAGTCAAAGGAGTTGAAGTTTGGTCCCTATGACACCACCTCCAATGTCTGTATGATTTATGGAAATGACTTAGCCCATAGTGTTGAGTTTAGCTTTGTCCAACCATTCGGTCACCCCATTTTGTGTCTTCAAACCAATTATTTTTTTTAAAGAAACATAACCATCTTAAAGATTTTATTTATTTATTCATCAGAGAGAGAAAGAGAGAAAGCACAAGCAGGCAGAGTGGCAGGCAGAGGTAGAGAGAGAAGCAGGCTCCCTGCTGAGCAAGGAGCCGGATGTGGGACTTGATCCCAGGACCCTGGGATCATGACCTGAGCCGAAGGCAGTGGCCTAACTGACAGAGTCACCCAGGTGTCCCACCTTCAAACCAATTAAACATTAAGAGGTTTCTCAGGCATATTGTTAGTCAAGATCTCAAATTCACATCGTACTTACTGAGAAAAAATGTTAAATGTACTTACAGTTAGATGTATTTCCTAGGGGAAAGCTTAGGGAAATCTGTTATCAACAGTATCCCTTTGTGACTAATAAAACAAGTTTTAAAACAAAATCCTTTAGCTTCTAGGAATCTGTGTTCTCATCAGTAAAGTGGTCATAAAATTTGTTATCCAAACCAAGACATTCTGATAATGAAAGAAGTTTCCATTGATTATCATTCTGAAACAAATGGTATAAACACGAACTGTCCCGGGCATCTCTACCCATTTAGAAAACAGGAGAGCTGTACCAATGATCTCAAAGATTTCTACTAGTCTCCCATTCTATTATCCTGTGAGAAAAAAATAAAGGAAGAAGTTACATTTCCTTAAACCCATTTCCTACTCTGCTAAATGTTGCCTCTTCTATCAGATGATTTAATTTTTGATAAGCTATGCCATAGTGAAAATTTCACTAATTCCAATAAAGATAGAGGAAAATAGGGAGAGGGACATAGGGAGAGGATATAGGAGAGGCTCCAGTTCCCTTTACCTTTTCCCCCCAAATCACGTAGTCATACTCACAACTCCAGCGGGGTAATTTGCACATTGTACTTAGTGAGAGGGACAATCTGAAGTGTTTGGGAAGTGATCTGTCTGGGTCTCTGTGTCTACGTTCAGTATGTTCGTTGAGAATAGAAGTTCCTCAAAACCCCAGTTCTCACAGCTGACTCACAGTGTGAGGCCAGACACCTCTGGCGAAATAAGAAGCCTGGAAACAGACCCACTCACATATAAATGGTAACTTAGAACTCAAGAGCAGTGGCATTTAAAACCACCGGGGAAAGAAAACACAATTTAGAATATACTGCTGGGACAATTGACGTCATGAAGAAAGTGATAAATTAAACCCCACCTCACATAAAACAAATTGCAAATGTGAAAAACAGTATTTCTAGCACTTTTGGAAGAAAATATAAGAGAATGTAATTTTATAATACCACGTCGGAGAGTAATTCATAAGACACAAAAAAAACCCATAAAGGTTAAATTTTGTAAATTACTATTAAAACCTCAGGACGAAAAAAGAGGTCCATAACAAAAAGAAAAGGACACCCACAATAAGCATATAATCAACAGAGATTAATCAACTAGGATAAATATATATTACAAACATTTTTAAAAGACAATCTCATTAAGATGAACAAAGAATATGATTAGGGAATTTAAAGAAACAAAAATATCCAGTGAACATATAAAAGGATGTTCAGGGGAGGGGCACCTGGCAGGATCAGTTGGAAGAACTTGGGACTCTTGATCTTAAGGTTGTGAGTTCAAGCCCCATGTTGGTTGTAGAGATTATTAAAATAAACAAACTTTTTAAAAAAAGATATTCAGGAGAAATGAAATCTAAAACAACATTAAAACATTAATTTGACACCCATAATTTGGTAACAATTAGGGTCTAATACTAAGTGTAACTCTTAGTATTATTAGTGTTATTATTAGTAGTAGTAGTATTACTAATGTAACACTTAGTATTATTAGATCCTAATTGTTGCCAAATTATGCCAAAAAGTTCTAAGAACTGACAATTATGTAAAAAAGTTCTAAGAACCAAATTATGCCAAAAGTGTCAAAAAGAAAGAAGTGTTATTCATTGCTAGCAGAAGTGTAAGATCAGTTCAGTTGCCTTGATGAACAATCTGACAGTACTTTGTAACAGTGAAAATTGCTTATTTTCAACTCAGAATTACATGCTGAGGAACAAATTATGGAAGTCACATGTTCACAAGATATGTAAAAGTACTGATTGCAGCAGTGTTTATAATATTATAAGTTAAACCTATTTTTCTGTCATTTGGGGAATGGATAAATAAACCAATGGGATAGTATATAGTAGTTAAACCAATTTTAACTTTATAATTAAAAAAAAATTAATCTCAAGGGCACCTGGGTGGCTCCGTGGGTTAAAGCCTCTGCCTTCCACTCAGGTCATGATCTCAGGGTCTTGGGATGGAATGTTCTCTGCTCAACGGGGAGCCTTCTTCTCCCCACCCCCCACACCCCGCCCCTCTGCCTGCCTCTCTGCCTACTTGTGATCTCTGTCAAATAAATAAATAAAATCTTAAAAAAAAAAAAAACTAATCGCAAAGAAAGATACCTTGATGCCATTTCTTGTTTTTTATTTCTAGCAGTTCCATTTGACTTTTTCTTAGATTTCCCATCTTTCTGCTGAAATCCCCCATCTGTACATGCATGTCATCCACATTTTCCACTAGAGCCTTTAACACATTAATCATAGTTATTTTAATAGTTATTTTAAACTCCCTGGGAGTTCCAACACCTGGATAGTCTCTGAGGTTGGTTTTGTTCCTCTTTGTCTTTCCCAGTGGGCTTTTTTCCTCTGTGAATATCCTATAATTTTTAATTGAACGGGCAGTGTGTTTAGAAGAGTAACAACCGAGGTGGATAACATTTATGCTGGGAATGGGCTCATGCCTTCTTTCGGCAGGTCATTAGTGTGGAGGGTTACGTTGACCTAGTCAGAAACTGAATAGGGTTGGAGTTTTGTTTTTTGCTGTGGTTCCTTTCAGCACACCCCTAGCTTCAGATTCCTTTAGGGTTACCATGTGCTTAGTGGAGGGGCTGGATGTTGGATGTTAGAGGGTTTCTCTTGATATTTTTGTTCCAACGCACCACACAGGGGATCTCCTTCCATACTTTTGTTCCCACCCCAGTGGTAAGCTGCTGTTTCTTGGTTCTCAGTGCTTACTACCCTGAATGGTGTGAGAAGGGGGTAAAGGGGAAATTCTGTGTTGTTCTGGAAATCCGTGTGTGCCTGTGTCTCAGAGGTATGAACTTCATTAGTGATCCTGTCCTTCCTCCGCATGGCAGCCAAACTCTGCCTTATCCCTTTAGAAGGTCTTCCGGAGATATCGTCCTGCCCCTTCCCTACCAGTAGGAGACCGCTAAAATACTGGGGATGCCTGGGTGGCTCAGTTGGTTAAGCAGCTGCCTTCAGCTCAGGTCATGATCCCAGTGTCCTGGGATCGAGTCCCACATCGGGCTCCTTGCTCTGCAGGGAGCCTGCTTCTCCCTCTGCCACTCTGTCTGCCTGTGCTCACTCTCTCTCTCTCTCTGACAAATAAATAAATAAAATCTTTTTAAAAAAATAAAAAATAAAATAAAATACTAGTCTAGGATTCTTGCTTAGTACTACCTCTTTCCCTGAAATAAAAATGAATTTTTTTTCTTTTATTTTTTCCCCTGGGCACCGTGGGTTCCCACCTGTGCTTCTGTGGGTGAACATTCCTCCTTCAACAGCTTACAGCTTTAGTTCCTCAGGGAAAAAGACTCCTGCCATGGTGACGAATCTCCTTGAGGTCTACACATCTAGGTAAACGTTTTCTGGTCTCCCTTCTTGCCTCAATCTTTCCTTGTGAGCATGCAATAGAGGCCCATGTGAAGCACCTCCTAATGAGTGTGAACTTCCCTTGTGTTCAGGGCCCCCAAGAGGTCTATACTGTCACAGTAACTCACATTCAGCCTTTAGAAATTCATCAAAAATTTTAGTTGACTTCTTCTTGACTAGTATGGTACCAGTGTTTCTTCCTCCCAGGTTCTGCCAAAGGGAAGCTTAGTGCTTATCTCCTGTCTCTCCTTGGAGACGACTGTCTTTCCTTGGATTTCAGTCTACTTCATCACCCTCCAGCCTCAATTCTGTAATGAGTTCAAGAAAAGCTTATGATTTTGTAGTTTATCTGGATTTTCTTGTTAAACAGGAGTGACGCTTCTAGCTTTCTACATCCTCAGTGAAAGTAGAATCCATCTATATCTTTGATTCTTTTTTTTTAAAGATTTTTTTAAAGATTGTATTTATTTATTTGTCATAGAGAGAGCACAAGCAGGCAGAGTGGCAGGCAGAGGCAGAGAGAGAAGCAGGCTCCCTGCTGGACAAGGAGCACTATGCGGGACTCAGTCCCAGGACCCTGGGATCATGACCTGAGCCGAAGGCAGTGCCATAACCGACTAAGCGACCCAGGCATCCTTATATCTTTGATTCTTCATTTCTTAATTTCAAACATTAAAAAATGGATCCAAATTAGCAAGGTGATACCATGTGTTAAATCTGGTTAGTGGTTCCATGATGTGGCAAAGAATTTTTACCTGGATACACCATCGTCTTAAATGAAAGACTTAATTTTCTGCCCACCATGCAATCAGATGTAGGCACATGACTGACTATATGTGAGCTAATAAGATGTGAAAATGTTGTAGGAAACTTCCTGAAAGTCTCTTTAATGAGGAAGAGGCATTCCTATGGTGTGGGATGTGAATGTGATTGCTGGAGCTCCAACAACCATATAGTAAGCGTGAGGGCATCTCAGGAATGGCACAGTAGATAAAGGGAAGTTGAGTTCCTAATGATGATGTTGTAGAATGTCAAATCAGCCCTGGACTAACTACTTACAGTCTTTTATGTGAGGGAAAAATAAAGGTCTGTTTTGTCTTAGCCAACGTTTTTGTAGTGGGTGAAGGAACATTCATTGCCACCAATCTAAACCACTACACTTGATGTTGATATTTTCTGTATGCTTTAATTATTTCATAATTTAAAGTTTTAATTAAAGCAAAATTGCATACACAGTAAAAAAATACAAACAATATAAAAATATGCACTGACAAAGAGAAATATACAAAAATATTAATATCGATTAAATTTGGGTAGTGGGATTACCTTTGATTAATTTTTACTCATCTCTACCCATGTCTATTCAGATTTTCCACATTAAGCATTATTCATTTAAATTTTTGTTTCTTTTACTGAAGTGTAGTTCTCCACCTCTGTTGGCACTAATAGGTCATTTCTTCTGGGATGCTTAAAGGAATCCTTCAGCATTTGCTGCTCCCATACCACCTCTCTACAATTTCATCTTTCTTTGTGATTCTTATCCTCCAACCATATGGGAATCCTATTCTGAAGCCAGAGTTATCAATGACTGAAACCTGAGTATGTTTCTCTGTCTCACACTTAACATGTCCTGCTGTTATTCACTGAAGGCGAGACTTCCTCCCAACCAGTGACTTCAAATTCAGTTATAATCCCAAAGAAATCTTGGCTCTTCTGGTTCTGGCATTCTTTCCCAAGGTCTTGAGATAACTCCTAGGTACTGTATTAAAGACCGTAACTGGGGCACCTGTGTGGCTTTGTCAGGCAAGTGTTTAGCTCTTGGTTTCGGCTCAGGTCATGATCTTGTGGTCATGGGATCAAGCTGGCTTGGAGCTCAGTGTGAAGTCTGCCTCAGTTTCTTTCTCCTTCTCCCTCTGTCCTTCCCCACTTGCATCCTCTCTCTCTCTCTTTCTCTCTCAAATAAATAAGTAAAAACTTAAAAAAAAACCACACATAACTAACCCTAGACCATGTTCCTCAGAGACCAAGAACCTCTGTCTTCATGAATTCAGGATGATCTCTATGTCATAGTGAGTTCCCAACCCACAGAGAGTAGCTAAAACCCCAGAGTTTGGGGGAAGACTTTATTTTAAGATTTTATTTATTTATTTATTTATTTGAAACAGAGAGGGAGAGAGCATAAGCAGGGGAGCAGGAGAAGCAGGCTCCCTGCTGAGCAGGGAGCCCAATGTGGGACTCGATCCCAGGAGCCAGAGATCATGACCTAAGCTGCAGGCAGACGCTTAACCAACTGAGCCACCCAAGCACCCTTGGGGGCAGACTTTGTTTCCCTCTTTGCTCAAGGTAGTGAATTTCATTGACCTAGTATATTAGTTTCATATTGAGGAATTAAAAATTACCTGAAAATTTAACAACTAAAACTATACACAATTTTATCGCAGTTTGGGGAGGTCAGGAATCCAGGCACTGCCTAACTAGGTCCTCTGCCTCAGGACCTCTCACAAGACAAAAACCAAGGTGACAGCTGGATTGCAGTCAACTCACTAGGGCAGACCATACTTCCTAACTCACCCAGTGGTTGTTGGCAGGCTTCAGTTCCTCACAGGTGTTGGACTGAGGGTGTTGGTTCTTTGCCAGATATTGGCCAAAAGCGACCCTCATTTCCTTGCCATGTGGCAACTTCTTCTCCAACATGGCGTCCAGCTTCCTCAAAGTGTGCAAGTAGAAAAGACAAGAAAGAGAAAGAGAAAGGGGCGGCAAGAAGAAGAGTCCTAGCAAGGTAGAAATCACAGTCTTCTGTGACCTAATAATGGAAGCAATATCCTGTTACCTTTGTCATGGTCTGTTCACGAGAAGCAGGTCAGTGGGTCCAGCACAGACATATGAGGGGGAAGTTTCACAAAGGAGGAAACACAAGAAGGTGCGGAATACTGAGAACTAGCTCACAGGTCTGCCCAGCACACGAGGCCTGACCATCAGTCCCAGAATCCTCTTCCCAGCTTTTCCCAGGAGCCCTAACAGGACCCCAGGCAAACTGGACTCCCGATGACCCCTTCTGCTGTTCCTAACTGTGAACGAGGCCACCCAGACTCACTGACTTCTACTCTCCAAAGTTGTTCTACTGTCCCTTCCTTGTCACACAATCAAATTTAGCCTGCGCGTTCATAAAAGGAAAATGGCAGACAGACAAAAGGGAAGCTTATCTGAAGGTCAAGAAACATTAAGGATGCTGCCAGTTTCCAAAAGAAATTCTATCTCCTGTTAAAAATAAAATCCTTATTTGGCTTGTCCAGGACACTGGACCCAGAGCCCAACAAAGGGGTACTCCTGTTCACACTCACTGAAGCTACACTGTCTTCCTGAAGAGTTATCTTGGCCCTAGGCTGTAGCTCAGCTCCTACAGAGGGACTTAAAAGGAAACAACAGTTCTTGGTCCAAAGCAATAAAGAGAGAAGTGAGTCATAACAGTCTGGATTCTGCATGAGCATAAGCAGTTCCATGAATCGCCTCTATAAAAATTCTGCCTTTCTATCCCAAGCCGCTCCTAGTGCCAAAACCTTCCATTCAAGAGTTTTACAACTCAGCCCTGTGCTCAGAAATGTCACCGCACATAAGAGCGCCTTTGATCTCCGGCCATACCCAAGCGAAGCATGGTTTGATAGCTATCTAAAGAGAAAGCTCTTGGTTTCCTCTTGTCTATTTCCATTCTACTTTTAATGGGCTGCTTACTTTCAGGCATCTGCCCTCTGCCCTCCACGCTCCCGTCTCAACCAGGAGTCAAACAGGGCCCTGGTTCTGTGCTCCGAGAGCCCACAAAGTAACAAGTATGGTAGAAAACACTCATAATGGGCTTGCTATGTGCCCACCACTGTCCTGAGAGGTTTAAGTAGACAATCCCATGTAGGCGGTTTTCACAGATGATGGAATTGGAAACACAGAGAGGCGAAGTGACTAACGGACCAAGTCACAGAGTGAGTAAGACATTGGCAATCAAGCAGCAGGTCCCCAAATTGAATCTTACCCACTGGGCAGTGAAAGGGAGTAAGCCCCCATGGAGAAAGCAAAATTCAAAGCCAGAAATGTGACTCTCCCTTAAATAAAGGAGAAACTTTGATGGGGCTCCTGGGTGCCTCAGTGGGTTAAGCCACTGCCTTCGGCTCAGGTCACGATCTCAGGGTCTTGGGATCGAGCCCCGCGTCAGGGTCTCTGCCCAGCGGGGAGTCTGCATCCCACCCCCCACCTCTGCCTGCCTCTCTGCCTGCTTGTGATCTCTGTTTCTCTGTCAAATAAATAAATAAAATCTTTAAAAATAAAATAAAATAAAGGAGAAACTTTGGAACAAACTTCTTAGATCTCAAAGCCCTTTCCCCCAACCCAGGTACTGTGTTAGAAATCCCTTCAGTAAGAAAACTGAATGCGCACGCCTTTGAACTAAACGGAAACCATGAGCTACCTAATCCAACTAAACCAAAGGCCCCAAATCAGGCGAAACTTCTCTCTAAAATTCATCAGAAGCAGGAGACAGATTTCTTCTCATTTTCTCCCCATTCACTGAATAGACATAAGGGCTCTGTTCCTTTTTTTTTTTTTTTTTTAAGATTTTGTTTATTTACTTGACAGAGAGACCATGCACACAAGCAGGGGGGGATGGGCAGAGGGAGAGGGAGAAGCAGACTCCCCACTGAGCAGGGAGCCCAACATGGGTCTCCATCCCAGGACCCTGAGATCATGACCTGAGCCAAAGGCAGATGCTTAACAGACTGAGCCACCCAGGTGCCCCAAGGGCTCTATTCTTGTTAAGTTGCTATAGTGAAAGAGACTTTCTTTACTCATCTGAATTGGAAACGTCAAAGTTTTGAGGGGTTTTTTTTAAGATTTTATTTTTAAGTAATCTCCACACCCAACATGGGGTTCAAACCCACACCCCCAAGATCAAGAGTCACACTCTCTACCGAATAAGCCAGCCAGGTGTCCTGGAAACCTCAAGCGTGATTTTGTTAAGTATGAAGATTTGGAAAATATGTCCAGGTCAGAAGACAATGGTGGTTCATAAATTAGACCTAAAATTTATCATAGATGTAACATAAATTCAAACATCAGTTTTTGAAAATCGGCTCCAGAAGTCGTTTCTAGGTATGCATCGCTGCTTTAGTGAAAGCTACCTTTCTTCTCTAAATCGTTCTGAGGTGGATCCAAACCCCTCCCCCCAGGACCGGAGGTGGACATACATGTGTGCTATGGGTGAGACCAGTCTACCCTTCCAGACGATGCAGTTGCTTTTGGAACAGTCACACGCCCCTAGGCAAGCCAGGAAGAGCCCCAGACTTTCACTAGAATTCCTGAGCAAGAGCTGTTTTAGCCTGAAGGCCACCACGTTGGGGAGGGTCAGCCTGAAGAGGAAGCCAGTACAGAAGAACGCGGAGAGAAATAGATGCTAATGGTTTTGTTGGAACACTTGTGTCCAGATGAACATGAATCTTATCCTAGGCAACGCAGTTCAGTGAGCCTCTAAATCTCTTTGCATTTAAATCTAGGGGTAGGGTTTCTGCCCCTTGCAACCTGGAGTCCTGACGAGTCCAGAGGAACAGGTCAGCTTCCCCTTTCTGTTCAGTGACTCCTGAGCACAGCAGGTAGTGTGGAATGACACCCAGGAGAGCTGCGCACTTGCAAGCCATGCCCATCCCTGGGTGTGTCCACTAGAGCTGTCCAGCAGCAGGTGGTCGGTGGGAGAGTTCCTGGCAAGGCACACCCTACGGCAGAAGGTCACATAAAGACGTTCCAGAGCGACAACAAACAACAGAAGCACACAGACACACACATGAGGCAGAAACACCACCTATATTCTTCTTAGAGGAAATAACCACAAGCAAAGTATAGTTATGAGTCAGTAACTGACTATAATTAGGGGCTTTTCCTCCCGGTGAAATCTGAATTAAGGCAGAGGGCATAAGCACAGCCCAGCAGTTGGTAAAGAAGTAACCACATCTCTCTTGATGTTTCCAGTGACTCAATCCCCAAAGAACAGGCTTCAGCAAGTCAGGAAGAAAAAAACTTCCTAGGAGAATGTAATACCTAAGTAATTGGGAGTTTCCCCCTCTCTATCAGGGTCAAAATAATTCTGCCTTAGGTCTGCCACTCTGGGGCCCAATATGACTCCAGAAGCCACTCCAGAAAGAGGACTTTGGATTCATTTTTACTTCAACAATTTTATCATAATGCATATAATATAGAAAGAAGAGTGTATGAAATACATATGTACACTTGAAAAATAATTAAGCAATGTCCTACCACCTAAGTTTGGAAATACGTGATTTTTTTTTTTTTTTGTAATTTTTATTTATTCTGTAATCTCTACACCCAATGTGGGGCTTGAACTCACGACCCTGGGATGAAGGGTTGAATGTCTACCGACTGAGCCAGCCAGGAGCCCCCATTATAAGTGATTTTAAAGTCTACTGTATACCCCTTTCCAGCTGCATCCTGTTTCCCACCCCCCCCACTCCCCGGAGAATTAACCACAATCCTCATTTTAATGTCAAGCATTCTTTTGATTTTAAAAAAATAGTTGTAGCATGAGTCTGTGTATCCCTAAACAAGAGATTATTTCATTTGGAAAAACTCAGTAGTAAGCACACCCCTAGCCATGGAGGAAAACAGGCAAGTATGCCTCTTTTTTTGAAGGCTCCCGAGAAAAGCAACCATGAATAGAGTGGCCAGGTCACAGTCTGGCTTCAACGTCCACCCCTTCTGGTCAAGGCTGGAGGGCCAGGGCTTGTCAGTAAATCCTCAGAAAACTCAAAACTTGCCTCACATGGGGCTCTGGGCAGGACATCAGGATGACCCAGGTACGGGATACTAAGTATTTTCTGCTTGTGAGCCTATGACTTCCTGCGGGCTCTCAGGAGTCAGTATAAAGAGATGTTCTATGGGGTGAAATGAACGTCCTCGGCAGGTCTCAGAAGAGGCATGGAGGCATTCCATCAGCATGTGCTTGAGACGAGCAGACAATCAGACACGCTGCCCTCGAGGGGAAAGGAACATCAGTGGCAGTTGCAGATCTTGCTGATGGCAAATTGGCTCCTCTGACCTGTCCCAGCCGGCTGGGGGACAGCTCTTCTTCTGGGATCATCTTCACCAGCCTCCATGGGATGGAGCCTTGTCGGTTCTGACTGGGTCTCCTCCTTCCTGTGTCCCGTGGCTCTCTTGAGGTGTTCTCTCCTTTTCAGTGGAGTACATCCTTCTTGAGATGAGCTCCTTGAGAAAGAATGCATGAGACATAAGGGGTTTGGAGACTTTGTGTGCCTAAAAATGTGTTTTTTCAACTCACACTTAAGTGATTACTCGGATAGAGAATTCTAGGTTGGCGTTGTCCTTCAGAATTTTGCAAGTACTGCTTTATGATCTTCTTGTTTCTGCTGTTCCTGTTGAAAAGTCCCAACTCATTTTTCTTTCTAATCTTTTTTATTTATCTTGTTTTTCTCTCTTTGGAAGCTTGTAGAACCTTCTTTTTGTTGACAATGTGAAATTTCAGACAATGTTCTAAAATTTCACAAGATAAGCCTTGTTATAAGTTTATTTTTATCCATTTTGCTGAACATTCAGTGAACATTTTGAGTCGGGCAACTTCCTGTTTTTCAATTCAGGAAAATTTTCTTTAAGTTTTTCTTCGATGATTTCATTCCCTTTGTTTTTTCTGTTCTCTCATTCTGGAAACTTGAGTTATTTAGACATTGGATCTCCTGCCCTGATACTTTAATTCTCTTGCATTCTTAATCTAGCTTCCATCTTCCATTTCCATACCTACTCTATTTTCTGGGTACTTTTCTTTTCTGTTGAGTTTGTAATTTCCAGAAGCACATTTTGTCCTATGAGTGTTTCTTTTTTATAGACTCCTGGGGTTGGTTGGTTGTTTTTTGGTTTTTTTTTTTTTTTCCATAGACACAGTATGTTCTCCTTTCCTTCTGAGGATTTAATAGTTTCTTTTTTACTACATGTTATTCTCCTTGTGTTGCCTCTGTATGCTCTATGTCATTGTTGTTTGTCTGGTTGCTTTTTTCATCTCAACCTCTCACGACAGAGATTTTTCTCAGACATCTAGGACTCCTTGGTCATCTACTCATAATAACCAGTAGAGAAGAGTTGATCGGAAGGTCTGGGCATGTGATGTGTTGTGTTGACTTTGAACTTCACAGTAGGACTGGATGGATGGTGCCTTTTAAGGTAAAACCCTGAAGTCAGTATAAATAGCTCTTCATTCTTTGTCTGGTCTATTTTGCCAAGAATAACCTTCTAATCCTCTGCACAGAGGTAAGGGCCCTGGCACCAGTGTTCAGATAGATAACTAGAAAAGCAGGGCAAAGTGTCCTTCGTTCTGAATTTTAGCATGCATAGGGTCACTTAATTTCTCTGTGTGGGGCACAGTGTTTGCATAGTATAGTGCCCACACCCACAGGTATGTCTGAAGTACCCCATCTAGAGGCTCTCTCTTCTATCCCTTCAGATTCTTTTTTTTTTTAAAGATTTTATTTATTTATTTGACAGAGAGAGATCACAAGTAGGCAGAGAGACAGGCAGAGAGAGAGGAAGGGAAGCAGGCTCCCTGCTGAGCAGAGAGCCCGATGCGGAACTCGATCCCAGGACCCTGAGATCATGACCTGAGCTGAAGGCAGCGGCTTAACCCACTAAGCCACCCAGGCACCCTATCCCTTCAGATTCTAAACCTCCATCTCTCTGCCAGGATGGACAAAGGACAATCATCAATGACAGGGCGACGTGGCTTTCCTGTTTATAGTTTTTCAAATTCAGATTCTTCCGCTGCATTTCTATTGTTGAGTTAACTTGTTCCCACTGACTGCGGAGAAACTCCACACAAATGCTGAAACGTGGTTGATGTGAGTGTTTAAATGAAGACATGCTGCAAATGCCCACTGCAGACCACACCTAGAGACAGTGTGAGAAACCTGCGTGCACACTTTCTCTGGCTGGGGTGGGAGAGACAGGCAGTCTTTGGCTGTAAGTAGGAAAAGGAACTCATAGGTTCAATGTTGTCTCGAAAAATCTCTCCTGTCACTCAAGGCCATTCCATCTGTAGTGCTTGCTTTGCCTTCTGCCATCAAAAGGTCCCTCTGAAGTTAAAAAAGTCCCATTTGAGGAGCACCTGGGTGGCTCAGTTGGTTAAGCATCTGACTCTTGATTTCGGCTCACGTCATGATCTCAATGTGGTGAGATCCATCCAGCCCCGATCAGGCTCCGTGCTGGGCACAGAGTCTGTTTATGATTCTTTCTCTCTCTAAAAAAAAGATATTGGAACATCTGGGTGGCTCAGTCAGTTAAGCATCTGCCCTCGGCTCAGGTCGTGATTCTGGGGTCCTGGGATCCAGCCCCCCATCAGGCTCCTTACTTGGCAGGGAGTTTGCTTCTCCCTCTCCCTCTGCCTTCCACTCACCCTGCTCATGCTCTTCTCTCTCTCTCTCTCCCTCTCAAATAAACAAATAAATTATTTTTTAAAATGTTTTTAAAAAGTTCCATTTGATACCTTTCTAGGGATTTTTCTGTCTAAATATTCCACACTCATATATGGGAAAGCTGGGCAATCATCATTGTTGTTGTTGTTGTCGTTGTTGTTATTATTATTATTATTACCACCCTTTTACAGAAGTGAAAACTTGGGCTCAGAAGGGTTGCCTGACTTGTCAGAAATCACATTGCCTGCACTGAGTAAGGCCAGGGTTCTAACCCAGACATTCTGCCCCATACGCAGTGTCGTCTACCATATCACGCTGTGTCAAGTAAATTCGCAGACCCCTGGGGACGCATCCACTTACACTTTCACAGACCAATTTTAAGGAAGGGAAAATTTATCACTGACGTTGAACAAAATTTAAGATCTCACCTCACAACGTGTGCCTTCCCTGTTAGGAAGAAAATGTGAGTGGTTCATTTCAGGGACCTGGGGCGCTTGCCCTTGAACCCTGACACTGAAGCCACTTGATAATGTGGTGACTGAGCTAACCAGATGCACAGTGAGACACTCACCCCGCGGACAGTGAGTTTTACCTCATGGCCGACAGGTGCCCATTCTGGGAGCTTCCACTTCCCTCTGTGCCTCACGCCAGCCCACTATGCCAGAGTGCTCGGTGTCATCATTTCAACTCCGTATTGTCAGCACCAAAAACAAGTCACGGCTGTGCTGTCCCTTGAGTGTTACTTAATTATAAAGAATATTATTAGTATTGAGGAGAAGCGCTCATTTTATGGGGCTTCCCAATCCCTGCTCCTTGAGCTGGACTATCTGGATTACATTAAAGGTATAACAGATGCCTAGAAACTCTAATGAACAGAGCGTGTCCCAAAAGTCATGTGTAAATTACATTTTGGAAGTTGGAATATATTTCCCCATAGGGAAATCATACTGTACTTTTTAAAGGCATGACCAAATGAAACAAGTACATAATTAAGTTCCCAGGTCCCATGATTGTTAACCCGTAATATGCCTAAAGTATCATGCTAATGTCAGTACTTCAGATACATTTGGTTCTGAGCACTGAACATTGTTTTTATGGGAAAACACATGTTCCCAGTAGAAATGTCTCTGACGCCTAAACAAAATAAGGAAAGGCAAGAGTACTAAAAGCCCTCTTTATGTGAAGTATTGTACAAAGTGCTGTAATACACATTAGCTCATTCTGTCTTTAGGACAGTCCTTTGAGAAAACATTAAATAAACCAAGTCTCAAAATGGTTAATACTTAGTGTGCATTAAGAATGTGCTCAAAGACATGTACTTAATAAGTGTCAGAGACAGAATTTAAAACCAGGTTTATCTCAGCCTGATCTTTCTACTAAGCTTGGGTACCTCTCCACATTTATAGCCCAAATATTCCAAACTGAGAATAACTCATCCCCATGGAGGTACAGTTAGGGGTGAGATGGAGGGAGGTGGATACTCTATTCTAGAGCAATGAATCTCAAACTTGACTATGCATCAGAATCACCTGGAGGGCTTGTAAACCACAAGTTCTGGGTCCCACCCCACTGTGTTTCTAATTCAGTAGATCTGAGTGGGGACAGAAAATTCACATTTCTTTTCTTTTTTAAGATTTTTTTTTTATTTATTTGACAGAGAGAGAGATCACAAGCAGGCAGAGAAGCAGGCAGAGAGAGAGGGGGAAACAGGCTCCCCGCTGAGCAGAGAGCCTAATGCAGGGCTCGATCCCAGGACTCTGAGATCATGACCGAAGGCAGAGGCTTAACCCACTGAGCCACCCAGGCGCCCCCAGAAAATTCACATTTCTGACAAGTTCCCAGGTGATGGTACAGCTGCCGGGCCAGGGACCACTCTTTGAGAATTCAGTAAGGCTTTCCTAATAAGTCATCTCAACAAATAGCCAGTCTTGGAAATAATGGTCTTCCTAGCCGGTAATAAGGGATGAAAATCCCTTTGCTCTTAAAGATCTATGATTATCATGAGTACCCAAAGGGAGCTAGCAGATGAGTTCACGGCCATGGAGAGACAATATGGAAAGGAAACTAATGTTCCCAGCAAGGTTGCTCTCCATGCGTATATTTCATTCTCTCCGAAGAAAAAAAGAAGCCAACAATACTGAGAATGTTTAGCTTTGGAGATAGAAGCAATAATAGGGTAAGGTGGGAACAGCATGACGCCTACAAAACAATTGAGTTTCTGCTATTTTTTTTCCTTAGTGCCTACAAAGAAGCTTCATCTGCCAACACGTATTTGATTTCTTACAGCATGCTCAGGGGATTGTAGAAAAAGCATGGGGCACAGCTTGCGACCTCTAGAAATTACGGTGATGTCTCATGATTAGTTTCTTGGGGAAGGAAGTATACCATGGGGCAAAAATTCCCAGATAAAGCTAACTCCTTAGAGTATTCAAATTTTATTTATTTGAATGCATTTTTTATTTAAAAAATTTCTTCTGGGGGCACCTGGGTAGCTCAGTGGGTTAAAGCCTCTGCCTTCGCTCAGGTCATGATCCCGAGGACCTGGGATCGAGCCCCGAATCGGGCTCTCTGCTCAGCAGGGAGCCTGCTTCCTCCTCTCTCTCTGCCTGCCTCTCTGTCTACTTGTGATCTTTCTAGGTCAAATAAATAAATAAAATCTTAAAAAAATGATAAAAAATTTTTTTCTGAAATTTACACCATCCTATGGATTTTATTTTTTTTGAGATGTTATTTATTTTTTAAAAGATTTTATTTGAGAGAGAGAGTGCACGCACAAGTAAGGCAGGGAGCAGAGGCAAAGGGACAAGCAGACTTCCTGCTGAGTGTAGAGCTGACTGCAGGGGCTCAATCCCAGGGCCCTGAGATCATGACTGGAGCCAAAGGCAGACACTTAAACAACTGAACCGCCCAGGTGCCCCAAGATTTTATTTAAGTAATCCCTACACCCAACATGGGGCCGAACCTACAAACCCAAGACCAAGAGTCACGTTCCACCGACTGAGCCAGCCAGGAGCCGCTACAACGTCCTATGGCTTTTAAACCAAGAACGAAGAACATGGTTTAGATTTTTCTCAATGACACTAGACCATATCACAAATAACCTAATTATTTATGTAATGACCACAGGACTTATTGAGGCTGTTAGCCCTACATTAAAGGATCCAAGTCCAATCTTAATACTTGGTAGTTTTTCATCCTTTATCAATTGTTACCTTGTTTTTACCTTCATTGGCCCAACTTCTTTTTTTTTTTTTTTTACTTTTTTTTTAAGATTTTATTAATTTATTTGACAGACAGATCATAAGTAGGCAGAGAGGCAGGCAGACAGAGAGGAAGGGAAGCAGGCTTCCCGCTGAGCAGAGAGCCCGATGCGGGGCTCGATCCCAGGACCCTGGGATCATGACCTGAGCCGAAGACAGAGGCTTAACCCACTGAACCACCCAGGCGCCCCATTGGCCCAACTTCTAATAGCTCTACATCACCTCTTCTAATTTGCTGCTCCTTTTCTGCTACAGATTAGAAAATACTTGGTAGGAAGCAAGACTAGGAAAAAACTCTGAATCCACACATATTTGGTCAATTAATTTATGACAGAGAAGCCAAGAGTATATATATACAATAGGGAAGGACAGTCTCTTCATAAATGACATTGAAAAAAACGGACAACAGCATGCAAGAGAACGAAAGTGGACCACTACCTTCCACCATATGCAAAAATTAACCCAAAATGGATTAAAGACTTGAATGTAAGACCTGAAACCTTAAAACTCCTGGAAGAAAGCATAGGCAGTAAGCTTCTTGACTTAGGTCTTGGTGATGAATTTCTCTGGATTTAACACCAGAAGCAAAAGCAATAAAAGCAAAAATAAACAAGTGGGAATCCATTAAACCAAGAAGCGTCTGCCCAGCAAAGGAAGCCATCAACAAGAAGAAAAGACAACCTACTGAATAGGAGAAAATATTTGCAAATCATATATCTGATAAAGAACTAATGTTCAAAATATAGAGAGAATACATACAACTCAACAGCAAAACAGGCACGTGAAAGGATGCTCAAAATCACTCATCCTCAGGAAGTGCAAATCAAACCCACAATGAGGTATTACCTCACACCTTTTAGTATGGCTATTATCAATAAAACAAGAAATAGTAAGTGTTGGTGAGGATTTAGAGAAAGGGGAACTCAAGTACACTGTTGGAGGGAATGTAAATTGGTGAAGCCATCCTGGAAAACTGTATGGAGGTTCCTCAAACAATTAAAAATGGAACTACCATATGAGCCAGCCAATCCACTTCTGGGTATTTATACAAAGAAAATGAAAACACTAATACAAAAAGATAACCTGCACCCCCATGTTCATTGCATCATTATTTACAGTAGTCAAGATATGGAAACAACCTAAGTGTCCATCAGTGGATGAACAGATAAAGATGGCGTGCGTGTGTGCGTGTGATGGAGGATTACTCAGCCATAAACAAGAATGAACTCTTGCCATTTGTGACAACGTGAATGAAACTTGAGGGCATTATGCTAAGTGAAATAAGTCAAACAGAGAAGGACAAAGACCATATAATCTCCCTTACATGTGGAATCTAGAAAAAACAAAAACAAAAACAAAGCTCATATATGCAGACAACACATTGGTGGGTGCCAGAGGTGGGGATTGGAGGGTGGGGAAAATGGGTGAAGAAAATCAAAAGGTTTAAATTTCCAGTTATAAAATAAGTCACAGGGATACAACATGTAGCATAGCAACTATTGTTAATAATATTATATTGCATATTTGCATGTTGCTAAGAAAATACATCTTAAAAGTTCCCATTACAAGAAAAAAAATTTGTAACTACATATGGTGATGGATGTTAACTAAACTTATTGTGGTGATTATTTCACAAAATTTCAAACTCTGAATCGTCATGTTGTACACCTGAAACTAATTACAGCTCAATTTAAAAAAAAAAAAAAAAAAAGACAAGAAAATGGGTCTGAGTGAGGGCCTGCATATCTTGCCTGTGACTCAAGTGAGGGCTAAGAGTCCAGCCCTTGTGATCTCCCTCCTAACAAGCTCCCAGTCAATGCTGCTGCTGTGGGGACCACATTTTGAGAACTCTTCTAAAAGAGATCTTTCTCCCTTCTTCCAAATGATTCTCTCAGTGGGAGCCAGTTTAAAGAGTTCCAAACAGATCTTCACCTTGAGGGGATGACTGACCAAGGCTTCCTGGCTCTTCCTTTCTCCTTCTGGACCATTTTCATTCCTCTGAAAATTTCTGAGCACTTAGTATAGGACCATGTTCCCTGGCCCAACATTCATGTCCCCTATTTATTGGATGAAGAAAGAAAGGAAGGGAGGGAGGGAGGGAGGGAGAAAGGTAGGGGGAGAGAGAGAAAGAGAAAGAAAGAAAGAGAGAAAGTATAAATACACATATATTATTGACCACTCCCAAAATTCTGGTACTATACATACTCTTAATGTATGTCCTTTAATCTTTACACTGGCCTATGAGCTAGGAATATATAGCTCATATTCCAAACTGAGGAAACAGAGATTTGGGGATATTAAATGACCCACTCATCCAAGGTCATGTTTAGTAAATTGCATAGCTGGGATTCCAATCTGAATCTTCAGCCCCCGAGGCCAATATGCTTTCCATTAGACCATAGTTACTGCCCCCACTGAGAGCAAACTGAATATTGGGACATGAGGAAAGATGGAAATTCAGTTTTAAAGAAGACAAATTCGTGGCAAACATGGCACGTGTACCCTACACCTGCAGGAGACGGTGTTCTTTCCTGCTGCATATGGAATCCTCAGAATCCTTTTCAACCTGGTGTTTCTGGCAGGCAGAGCACAAACCCATATGCCTTAGCTTCACTTGTTCAAAAATTTCATTTTGTGGTATCCCACTTAGAAATAGTACTTCTCAGGAAAGAAAGAAAGAAAGAAAGAAAGAAAGAAAGAAAGAAAGAGAGGAAGGAAGGAAGGAGGAAAGGGAGGGAGGAAGGGAAAGAGAGAAAGAAAAGAGGGAACGAAGGAAGGAAGGAAGGAAGGAAGGAAGGAAGGAAGGAAGGAAAGAAGGAAAATAAAACAGTCCTCCTGGAAAGTGGAAGGTAAGATGTAACTTGAAAAGGCAAGGAGATAAAGTTTTGCCTTTTGGAACCCCTAGAGCAGCGCTTCTCAAACATGAACATTCTTAGGAATCACTTGGGGATCTTGTAGAAATGCAGATTTTGAGTCAGGAGGTCTGGGGAGGGCTGAGATTCTCCAGTTCTAAGATGCCTGGTGGTGCTACCTGTGCTGCTGGAGACACCATAGTCGGAGTGGTACACACATTCCCGTAGAGCATATTCAGTATGTACAGTGGAGATATACATTCAGTACAATGGACAAATTATGCCTTATCCTAGATTAGTGGTTCTCAACCAAGGGTAGTTTTGGCCCCCAAGTTGATATCTGGGATTGTCTGGAAACAATTTTTAGTTGTCACAACTGGAGGTGGAGGTGAGGGCGACTGGTATCTACCCAATGGGTAGAGTCCAGAGACGTCGTTAAACATCCCACAATGCACAGGACACAACACAGCAAACAATCACAAGCAATCCAGCCCTCAAATGCCACCAGTATCGCAGTTGAGAAACCCTGCCCTGGATCACAGCGTCCGTAAAGGAGAGAGAAGATCACAGTCCCCTGGGGCTGCCTGCTGCTTCTCTTCTGTCAGTAAAATAACAGTGAGGGAATTGAAACCACTAGCCTAGGGTCTGCTTCTGGTTGCTCACACACCTATTGCTGAGGTCACTCTGGGTTCAGTTACAGCTGGGCTGCGGGCCCTTCTGTTTTCTTCCAGCACAGGTGACCTAAAGAAACATAAGATGCCACCCACACATCATGTATCAACGTAACTTTTGGCTTTGCTCTCAGAGTTTCTCTCCAGTCAAGACCACAGTACAGGATAGGAAAGAAGGAAAGGAAAGGAAAGGAAAGGAAAGGAAAGGAAAGGAAAGGAAAGGAAAGGAGGAAAGGAAAGGAGGGAAGAAAGAAGAAAGGGAAGGAGGGAGGGAGGGAGGGAGGAAGGAAGGAAGAAGGAAGGAAAGCAGGGAGGGAGGGAGGGAGGAAATGAAGTAAAAGAAGAGGAAAAAAAGAAAAGGAAAAAGGAAAAGAAAAGGGAAGATCAGGGAGGAGGGAACAAGCAGACCCGAAAATCACCAAGGACATTTCCTCCGCAGCCAGACTGGTCCCTGATGCATGCATGCATGTGGACATTGGTCCTGCAAAGGCTTCCCTCTTTTTCTTCCTATTTTTTGACAACCTTACCACTCCAACTATGGTGTCCCCAGCAGCACAGTTGGCACCACCTGGCATCTTAGAACTGGAGAATCTCAGCCCTCCCCAGACCTCCTGACTCAAAATCTGCATTTCAACAAGATCCACCAGTGATTCCTAAGCACGTTCCTGTTTGAGAAGCACTGGTCTAGGGTTTCCAAAAGGCAAAATAAAAATGCAAAGTGAACAGCTGCAAAACAGATGCAAAGCTCATCACGTGATGTAGCATATGACCTCCCCCAGGGGTTTACGACCCTGTGTGGACAGTAGCTTGTAATACAGAAAACAGAGATTTGAAGGCATGTGTGCAAAGTAGTCAATGCTATGTTATAGCCTTTTAATGGTCCTCAGGGGACCAACGTTGCATTAAAGGAAATGCACTGCCCAGTACCTAAAATGGTTTCATGTACCCAGTGAGCTTTCAAGTGTTTGGTTTCGTTCTGGGGTTTTTTTTTTTGTTGTTGTTGTTGTTCCAAAAAGAAACAAAGATAGAATTTGTATTGATCTTCCGTGAAATCAGAGGGTTTGATTAGTACTTCCAGCACAGCATTCCGTAATACCAAAATTTTATAACAGGGAAAAGAAGAGAGTGGATGTTGTGTGCTTTTCAATAACCTAGAAAATCAGTGGGTTAAGGTGAATGGATCAAGTGCAACTTCAAGTCCACTCTCAACTGACCCAAACTGGCTCCGCTTCATTCAGTAACTAGGAGCACCCCTCCCTCCCCCGAATCTGTGCAGCAACCAGAGAAGCAAATCACTGCCCGCAGCGCAGGCGGCCCTCCAATAACCCGATAACCTATGAACAGAGGAGGGAAGGGGACGGAGCTGGGGAGGAGAGCGGGTGGACAGGAGCTCAGGAGGAAAGACCGGGAGCAGTTCCGGATGCCCTCGGGGGGGTGGGAAGCAGGTTCCCAAGGGAACCGGCCCCACGCCGCCTGGGAGAGGGTCCAGCCTGACTCGCTCACTCGTCTGCAGGACGGGCCACGACTCTGCCTGGCGAGAGTCCCCAGAGGACACGTCCGGCGAGCCATCGCCTCTTTCCCACGGCTCCGGGGCGGTGGCTCAGCGGAAGCCGAATGGTCCCACCAGCATGAAGACCCCGGGGGCCAGTTCTAGGAGTGGCCGCTAGAGGCCGCGCGTGCTCCCTGTAGCGAGGACGGGGAGGGTTTCTCTGCAACTGTGCCGCAGGCTTTGTTCAGCTCCGAGCACCGAGCGTTCTTTCCGGACCGCCGAGTTCTGCTTGCCGCTAGATGCACCCGCCGGCGGGAGATCCCACACAGAGCGCCCAGGGCCTCTAAACCGCAAAGGGGGGGCGTGTGGTGCTGGATGGCCCCTTACAGCCCCGCGTCTGCCTCCCGGTTGTCGTCCCTGGCCTCCCCAGGACAGAAAGTTTTGGTTCAGTGACAACATGTGTCTGTCCCCGCACTTCCCCAGGATTCTTGAAGCCCGGCGGACTGATTTGCAGAGAAAACAACCGAGCAAAGTGACCAGAAGATGGACCTGAATGTCGCCAAAGCTCAGAGCTGCGACAGGCAGCCTCCTTTCCAGGCACCTGAAACACCCCACCCATGCCCACACTCACCTCCCATCCACGCCCCCCCCCCCCCACCCCTCCTGTCCCCAGGAGATGGCCCTACAGAGTTGGCCCTACAGAGGACCCCATTTAAGAGCAATCATCCACGGGGAAAATAAACCAGAGGTTTCTAGAGGCTGCCCCGCCTAAAAGAAGAGTGTTCAGACGCTATGGAACTCTTAAGGTCACTGACTGGATATTTTCTACTGTGGACCCAGGACTCAGATAAGATCATGCATGACAAGGCAAGGAGCAGAAAGTTGCTCCTAAAATGTTTCTTGAGAAATTCTGGGCCAGTGGATCACAGAGCGGCCCAGGCCAGAGAGATACTGGCACTTTCACAAGGAGGGAAAGTCACCCAACGACTGCGAGCACCCCTCCAGGCAGTGCCCTTAGTACCTTCTGCTGTTCAGTGGCCTAACAGGTCAGCCAGGCAATGTAAATATCCCTATTTCTCTGATGTCAAAACTGAGACTGGGAGATGTCAAGTCCATTTCCAGGTTACAAGGCAGCTGGTTACAAGGCAGCGGAGTTATGATGCTTGTTTGTTTGATTTAATTTATAAATAGATAATACAATCCCATGTCTCAAAAACTATAAAGCATAGGGAAGTATACAATAAAAAAGTCTCCCATATCCCGACCCTCAAATATCCAGTTCCTCTTGCCTCTTGTCTTCTTTGCCACACACTCAGGTAACTCCAGGAGCCACCAAGTTCCTTGTTTTATACTTTTAGCATTTCTTTATGTATATACCAGTTAGAAAGAATACATATTCTTATTTTTCCTCCATTTTTACCCAAAACATGGTGTATTATTCATACTGCCCTGTGTCTTGCTTTTTTCACATAACAATATATCTTATAGATCTTTCCATACCCACACATGAAGATCTTCCTCATTCTTTCCCTCTTACATAGCCCAGCATTGCATTGTATGGACATACCATAAGGTAATTAACCAGTCCTCTATTGTTGGATATTGGATTGTTTCCAATCTTCTGCTAGTTTAGCAATGTTGCAATGAATAACTTTGCACCTACATCATTTTGCACATGCCAGAGCCAGGAGCCCACATCTTTCTGGCTCTAAGTAGTTTATGTTCCCTCCACTCCAAAGCAGACACAGGACTGATTACTGTATACATGCCAGCTCTGATAGATAAATCATCCTATTTCTGTCCTCTCTGTCCCGCCCCAGTCCCCCCATTTTCCTTTTCTAGTTATGAAGCCTATTCATATTTGAAACAGCTACAGAGGCTCCGGACAGAGAGTACTTGCCATTTTATCTCTCTCTGTGGTTACTTCACTTCATTCTTTAAATACCAAGTGTGACTGTATCTGGGCTGTACAGGAGATAAAATCTGCAGATGTTCCCCCGTACAGACGTGGAATTTCTGCTACCAGTTGGATCACACTGTTTCATACATGCGCCAGGGAAATTCAAATCCTGCCTACCGTGGCCTGCACCAGGCTTGGCTCCCAGCTCGGACTGGACGGAAGATCAACTAGTGCCGCTGGCTGCGGCAGGAGCCAGCATCCACCTCCATTTCTGGCTGTTGACCTAAAGGAACGTTAAATGAATGGAGACATCAGGCAGGCTGAGGGGAGGCGGAGGGGGGGGTGCCGTCTACCTTCTGGGGAAAGTGAAATGCATCAATGCATCACCCCAGCTTTCATCCTTGTTGTCTGTAGTCCTTTTGTCATCTCTTTTTATTATTTTTTTAAGATTTTATTTATTTATTTGACACAGAGAGAGAGATCACAAGTAGGCAGAGAGGCAGGGCAGAGAGAGGGAGAAGCAGGCTCCCTGCCAAGCAGAGAGCCCAACGCGGGGCTCGATCCCAGGACCCTGGGATCATAACCTGAGCCGAAGGCAGAGGCTTTAACCCACTGAGCCATCCAGGCGCCCCTGTCATCTCTTTTTATACCTAGATTTTTTTAGATTCGCCTTTCAAGGTATCTTTTTGTCTCTCAAAATGAGATTTGGCCCTCAGAGAGAGTCCTCCCAAAAAACAAGTGAGAGCAGGTCGTTTTTTAGGCACGTGGTCCCTGCTACCGTCTGCGTGGTTAACTGAGATTACTTCACTACCTCAGATGCCGTTCTGTTCAAGTCGTCCTTCCTGAGGGTTTACTGCGGCGCCCTGGTCACCGTGTTTGATGAATGACAGAAGACCCAGCTGCTCCTGCCTACGTGGAGACTCAGACACATACCAGATACTTTCAGGGCAGAAAACAAGATAAATTCAAAGCGATAGGAGCCAGGATCTAGGTAGAGAGCTATGCCCGGGGTCTCATCCAGCTCAGGGAAGGGACAATGCACCCAGACTGGGTAAGCGAGAGGCAGGACAGGCAGACGGGAAGGCTTCTTTGGGGGAAATGAGGCTGCCGAAAGGAGCAGGAAAAAGGAGCGGGAAGAGCTTGGGCTGAGAACGTGGACAGAGAAGCAGCATGAACAAAGGCCCAGCCAGGGAAGTAGTGTGGGGAACTACGACCAAAGTGCAACTTACTTTTTTTTTTTTTTAATACCTGAAAAATTGACCAGCAAGTTAGCAGTAACTCACACGAAGCAAAAACCAAGGTATAACCTCAGTTCGTGTCCACAGTCCTCACATATTGGCCATTCCTTCTGCCATATCTCCCACAGATTTGTTTTCAGTAGTAGGGAGGTTCAGTAGGGAACATGTTCAGTAGGGAACATGGCAGGGCGACAGAGTTCCACGCAAGTCTTTCCCGACTACCTCTGCCCCTGTGTCTCTTATCTCTGATCTACGACTGTTTTCTGTTCATCACAAGAAAGGCCCGAGTTTGCCTTTCTGAAACCGCCACCAGCTCTCTGACCCCAAACAGTTCCTGTATCTTTTCTTCCAGCTGTTGAGGATGAAAACGTTCTGGAAACCCAGCTGACAACCCCTTCTCCCTAAGAATGGAAACAGTGGAAGGCTGACACAGCCTGGATCCGTCGGTCAGTGTCACAAACCAGCGGTATCATCAGAATAATGATCACTATCCTATCTCCACATCCGAACTGATCTCATGGATGGGGTTGAAGAGTGACCGTATTGGAGATTCTCTTCAAAAGAAGGTTTTACAGCTGGTCTTCTGTTAATAACAGCACTAGGGACAGCAGTTCACATTTACAGAAGGCTTACCATGTTCCTGATACCGTCCTAAGTCCCCTACATCTCACTCATCAAAGTTTTACCTCCTTAAAGCCTCTGACTTCCTTCTTAAAGTTTGATACAACTGGCTAAGATTCAAGTGTTTTGGGGTTCAACTCCTGACTCTTCCACCCACTGTTTTTGTAACGTCTGAATCTCAGTGTTTTCATCTATAAAGGGAGCATAATAATACCTCCTCCCCAGAACTAAATGAAGTAATATTGATTTAAAAGCACCTGATACATAACAAGGTCACAATGAATGTTGGTTACCTTCCCCTACACAGTTGGTATTTTTATTTAAAATGTTATATTTTCAAATAATTTAAGACATAAGACTAAATAAAGTCATTTGGGTTTTTTTTTTAAGATTTATTTATTTATTTTAGAGAGAGAAGCATGCAGGTGGGAGGAGGGGCAGGGAAGAGGGAGAGAGAATCCCAAGCAGGTTCCTCGCTGAGCCTGGAACCCAACCCAGGGTTCAATCTCATGACCCTGAGACCATGACCTGAGCCGAAAGCAGAAGTCAGACTCTCAACAAACTGAGCCACCCAGGCACCCTTAAATAAAGTGTTGGGGTTTTTTTGTTTTTTTTTTTTTAAGATTTTATTTATTTGACAGACAGATCGCAAGTAGGCAGAGAGGCAGGCAGAGAGAGGGGAGGAAGCAGGCTCCCCGCTGAGCAGAGAGCCTGATGTGGGGCCCGATCCCACGAACCTGAGATCATGACCTGAGCCGAAGGCAGAGGCTTTAACCCACTGAGCCACCCAGGTGCTCCTAAAGTGTTTTTAAAGATAAAAAAGTAACTCTTATCACCTCGTTCCTCAAATAACAGTAGGGAAATCTATGGACTATGCTTTCTCCCCTGGGGTCTTTACTTATTCAACAAAGCTAAGACTATCAGGAAAGAATATATGAGATCAGGGGTGCCTGGGTGGCTGTTGGTTGAGCGGCTGCCTTTGGCTCAGGTCATGATCCCAAGGTCCTGGGATCGAGACCCACATCAGGCTCCCGGCTTGGCGGGGAGCCTGCTTCTCCCTCTCCCTCTGCCTGCTGCTCTGCCTACTTATACTCTCCATCTCTCTTTCAAATAAATAAATAAAAATCTTTAAATTAAAAAAAAAAAGAATATATTAGATCAAGCCAAGGGCCAGTTAAGGGCATATTTCCAAATCTGGAGTCTACCCACTTAGGGCTCCCGGCCCCACCCCCCCCCCCATGAAATCATCAGAAAAGGAAAGAAATGTTGGGGCTCTGCAATCCTGTCCAATTTTAGCATTAGGTGTTAGGGTCACATGGCAGTGGCAGGTTTTTGAAATGCTGACATCCTGACACTTAAGCTCATGGCTGGGTCCTGTTATAGCTCAGAGAAAGTATATAAAGAACTTGGCCCTGGGTGAGATTTCCAAATATGAAACAATGCCCAGCATGATGTAAGTGGTAAGGCTTGGGGACAGAAGGACGAGGGCTTGATTCTCAGCTTCACACATCTCAATGGTGTGACCTTGGGCATGGATGAATAAGTATTGTCACTTTATCCTCCATCCCTCTGCTCACCTGTGAAGTGGAGAGGACAGCAGCTTTTATGCAACGTCGTTGTGCTGTCCAACAAATATCCAGTCCCTGCTTTGCGGCCAAAGGCTTCCTGCGTGTGAATCTGCAGGGACCCCAGCCCAGTCCAGCTGCAATCCCAAACACCTAGTAAATTGTTGGAAATCCACTTCCATATACCATTTTGTGTTTTTTAAGGGATCTGTGTTGGAATTATTTCCAGGCTCTGCGGTGTGTGTCTGCCTGGGTGGAAGGAACAGATTCCCTTCTTAGTTCCTACTCAGTTTCACCCGGGCTGGCATCTACCACGTGGGCCACGGCAGAGTGGTCACCCCATTGTGCTCTCTGTTCCCCAACTTCCTTTTCATTTCCAGCAGTGGCAGGCTTGCATTTTTCTGGAAAAGGCCTCTATCTCCAACTGGGACCATCCCAATCCCTCTAGTGCCCACGCCTGGGACTCTCAGTCTCTCTCTATTTCCTACTGCTAGGCCTTTGCTTTCTCTTGCATTTCCTGAGCCGTTTCCGGCTCCTTTCAACGGCTTTCTGGATTTCTCATTCACTTTGTGTTGTTTTTCCGTTGCTGCCTCTTGGGGACCCAGGGCGAAACCCCACTCCCTCTTTTTTCCATTGCTCATCCTGCTATTTTGGTGCCTTCATCCTTTCTTTCAAAGGAATACAAGAAAGAAGTACTTTGAATACACCGCGTGTCCCTTTAACGGGGACGTTAAGATTAACAGCAACTAGATCTGCAACAGAATTCATGTTTTAAAGCGATACAGGAGCATAAAGCAAATGATAATATTATTAGTATTTAAAACTTCAATAAAATTGGATCTTGATAAAATTTTAAAATAGTAAATGTATCAGTACTCTTTTATGCTGGTTCTTTTTTTAAAGATTTATTTTAGAGAAAGAGAGAGAGCAAGTAGGAGGGGCAGAGGGAGAGGGAGAGAGGGAATCTTAAACAGACTCAACACGGAGCATGAAGGCCGACGGGGAGCTATCTCATGATCCTGAGAAACAACCTGAGCCGTAACCAAGAGCTGGATGCTTAACTGACTGTGCCACCCTGATGCCCCTGTTTTGTGCCATTTTATGCTCACAAATGGTCCAATCCAGTCAGCACTTTAAAAAGGCCATGCCCATTTCTGCAACACAGACCAGGCACCATACGAATGAACATTTTTCCTGTTCTTAGTTCTTAAACACTTTCTTCTAATAAATTAAAATTAAAAAAAAAAAACTTTTGGGGCGCCTGGGTGGCTTAGTGGGTTAGGCTGCTGCCTTCGGCTCAGGTCATGATCTCAGGGTCCTGGGATCGAGTCCCGCATCGGACTCTCTGCTCAGCAGGGAGCCTGCTTCCCTCTCTCTCTCTCTCTCTCTGCCTGCCTCTTTGTCTACTTGTGATCTCTCTCTGTCAAATAAATAAATAAAATCTTAAAAAAAAAAAAAAAACTTTCTTCAACCCCTTCCTTATGCTTCATTCCATCTAGGTCCGAAGATCAGGGGCAAGACCTCAACTAAGGGAGTGAAGATTTGAAGTAAATAGTATGAGAACAGAAACAAGTTGCATTAACCCAGGATTCAAGGGCCAGAGCAAAATAGGTTAGCTTCCGTTTCTTTCAAATGACTGGGATCTAACCCTTCGATTTCACGATCTAGTAGGTTTTTGAATGCGGAGGGCTTTCACTTTCTTATTCTCAAGCTCAAGGTGACTATTACAATCTCTAGGTGATTATATAAAAAGTAGTCATGCATCCAGGAGTAGCTTTATCAAAAAGTATGTGGTGTATGAAAAAAGTCTGCTGGCAAAAGTATGTGGTGTATGAAAAAAGTCTGCTGGCTTAAATGAACCAAATCAGGGTAGACAATGCTTGATTTCATAGGTGTTGCCTTAAGCCACCCTTATAATTCAATACCTACATATGACCTTGGCTTCTCCACTATAACCATTGTACCTTCACTGAATATATTAGTACTTGTCCTTCCCCATTTTCCTGGACATTGGGACCTGCCATTGCCCTGCTCCCCATCCTGTGGGCAGTTTTCTCACTCACCTTGCCTCCCAACACTAATCATAAAACACACACGCACAGACTTCTCTATTTCCCCATTAAATTCTTTGCATTTAACCCAGGTAGCCATTCAGTCTACCTTGTATCCGAATTCTGCCTCCTGACAATCCTCTATTGTTGAGTAAAGCAATTATTTATGACCTCTTGTGCCCTTCACCTTATCTCAGAACTATGTCATGGTACTCAAGGGGTGTCTGTGGTTAGTCAACTATTCAGCTCACCTCACGAATGACTCTCTGGGTCTCCTGCCTTTCACCTCTCTAATTTTGGAGAGGGTCTGGCACTCTCTGAAGAGGTGACCAAAGCTTTTTATAAAAAGACAATTAACTAAATGCTGCAGGACTCCTATCATCTGGGAGAGGAGAATGTCTGGTGGCAGAACCTTCAGGACCATAACTGCTTGTTTGGGAACATATTGACTGTGTATCTAGAGGCTGAAAGAAACAGGACTTCAGAAACAGGAGAAGAAAATAAGGAAGGAGATCAATAAATGCCGTCATTAGAAAACATTTACTCAGACAGGCTTTTCCTTGCTTATCCTAGAGACCAGAAAGGAAGTAGCTCCTCCCTTTGGAAAATAGGACTCCAGTGTAGGGAGACACCCATGGCCTTGGCCCAAAGTTCTACAAGTCCTCCATGTACACTGTCTGGGAGAGCTTAGGCACTCGAGGGGCCCATAAGTGGTGAATGAATGAGAGAGAGAGAATGTTAAGTATTCTACTTGAAGCAAGTCATGGACTTCCAGCTTCTAGACAGGCCTCATGTCCCTAGAGAATTATAGTAAATACAAACACTTATTAAGTTCTTTCTATGTGCAAGACAGAGCTATAAGTCTTTACACATGTTAGCTCCTTTCATCTGCATAGCTCTTGGAGGTAGATTTGCTTATATCTTCATTAACAGGTGAAGAAATTTAAATACAGAGAGGGTCAGTGATTTCCCCCAAACCAGACACCTGGTGTGTGGTGAACTTGAGAATGTGGAGGGGATGGTAGGAGCCCAGGTGGGAATCTTGGCCCCAACATCAATTCTCTGTGTGACCTTTGGCAAGTTATTTAAACTCCCTGCATCTCATTTACCTCCTTGGAAAAATTAGATTCATTACATCTGCATCATAGAGTTGCCATGAAAATTGGATGAGCCTTGGAACTTTAAGAGTCCTGAAATTGAGGGACGCGTCATTTGGACGAACCCTCTGGCTGAAATTTACTAAACAAGCCGGATAACTTTCTTTCTCAACTTCCTGAAAGTTATCAAAGAACTGACAAAGTGGAAGAGAGAAAATCCAGGTCTAAGTCTGTAAGAAAGTCTAAGTTTGTAAGAAAGCAAAGACCCAGAGAAGTAAGCAGAGTATCGAACTTACCTCTCTTCTGAAGATAGGCTATGGTTTTGATGAGTTCTCAGCACAAAGAAGACAGAAGTCAAGGCCAGGGATGGCAGGGCTTCCACAGGCACCTTTTCCAGTCCATGTGAGTCAGAAATAAACCAGCTCCTCCCACGACACCCTCATAAAACTGCAGGGAGTGAGGTCTTGGCGCGAAGCAGCGTCAGAGGAAAAGAATGAAAACCCATCTGTAACAGGCTAGCTGAAGTCTGCTTCACTGGGGGTTCAGACGCTCACACTATGAATTTAAAATGATACTGCATCGGGGTACCTGGGTGGCTCAGTCAGTTAAGCCTCTGCCTTTGGCTCAGGTCATGCTCCCCGGGTCCTGGGATCGAGTCCCACATCGGGCTCCCTGCTCAGCAGGGAGTCTCCTTCTCCCACTCCTTCTGCTCCTCTCCCTACTTGTGCTCACTCTCTCTCTTTCTCTCACTCTCAAATAAACAAATAAAATATTTTTAAAAAAATAAAATGGTGCTTCATGGAGAGAAGATTGAGGAGCTAGAAGAAGGGGGACCGAAAAGGAGCGTGGAGAGCAGCGAAGGCAGACACGGTGGCGTGCCACGCTCCTGGCACCCTGAAACACATCTAGTTCTGCACACAGACACCCACCCACACCTTCTCATCTTTATGCCAGTGGCCCTTTCTGCTGTAGGCATCACCGTGGTCAACCACATGGTCTCCGGAGTCAAGTGGCCCAGGTTCAAACCCTGACCCTGCCACTTACTGGCTGGGTGACTTTCGGCACGTCACTTAATCCCCGTCCATTTTCCTCATCCAAAAAATGGGGGTAATTGCCGAACCTCCCTGTGGTTTATGGTGAGGGGTCAGATGAGTTAATGTCTGCAGAATGATTACAACAGTGTCTGGCTCATAAGAGGTAATTATATGGTGGTGGGTGGTACTCATGGTGGTGGTGATTTTCTGAAATGATCATTTCCCCCTTATTTATTTGGGCCGGATTTTATTAGTCCTTTATAATTTGGGTAAAAGATCATCGCCTCGGTTAGTCCTTCCCTGTCACAGGGCAGCACAAGACTCTATATACACATGTCTTCTGGGGTCTCTTTTAACACCCGAGTCTCTGCTGATTCTTCTAGATCCCCATGGGACATCCGGTTACTGGATGGTGTGGACTAAGTCTTATCATTCTGTTCTCAGTGGCTAGTACAGAGCCTGACACATAATCGATGCTCGGTTACTATGGGATGAAGGAAAAGACATATCGATGACTCGAACTTGCCTTGGTGGAACAATTTTCCTCTAAAAATGCTATTTTTTGAGTGCCTGCCCCTTATTCTGCTCTCACTTTAAACAACAACAACAACAAAAACCCATAAAACGTCGTTCTATCACTTGAATTGTTTCTCTGGAATGTCAACTTCTTATGAGTGGCCCCCCAGTATCTTATCCACTTAATTTTGTTTTGCATGAGACATACAGTGTCAGGAAAATGACTAAACCACCATAAAAATGATATTGGCAAACAAATTGGACCTATGAGTCATGAGATCAGTGACCGAGAAATGTTCACAGAATTCTTCCTGCTGATGTGGGAATGTGGATTTGAGTTGACTTCCTGGTTCTGCTGTATTCACGGTTAGAACACTGAACTCAGGATCAAAAGACTTGGATTTAGGTCCCCAGAGCCACTCCTTATTTGTGACATGACTTTGGACAAAACTTAGTCTCCCCAAACTTCGTTTTCCTCATCTGTTAAATGGGTTTAATAACACCTACCACATAGCAATGCTGTGAGGCCCGTGAGGTGATACAAGGCTTAAAAAATGTGCTGGCGCTGTGGGGGGGTGGGGTACGGTGCTGGCAGGCACAGTGGGTGGAGCATGTGACTCTTGTTCTCAGGGTCATGAGTTCAAGCCCCATGTTGGGTTTAAGAGCCTACTTAAAAAAAAAAAAATTGTTAAAAAATTTTATATTCTGGGTGGCCAGTTCTCACCACTCGATGGGTGGCTTCTCTCAGACCTGGCCCTCTATCAATTTTATAAACGCACCCAATCCAGGAACTTCACCTGGGAACAAACAATCCTTGTGGAATTTTTTTTTCTTGAGACTTTATTTATTTATTTGAGAGAGAGAGAGAAGCAGAGGGAGGGGGCGAAGCAGATGTGGGGCTCAATCCCAGAACCCTAAGATCATAACCTGAGCCAAAGGCACATGCTTCATTGGCTGAGCCACCCAAGCACCCCAGTCCTCCTGGAATTTTAGAGATATAGGAGTTTTGAGAGTTTGGCCAGTGACTGAGCTTGGTTGCAGAGAATACAGACATGTCTGGGGAGCACGTAGGAAAGTTCATGCTTTCTCCATGATTCGACTTGCTGTGACACATCGTCCACAGTGGCAAGAGGAAAGAGGTCATGGGCTGACCCCGTTGGGTGTCTGAGAAAAGGGACAAGCTTCTGTGCAAAGAAGTAGACTTGAAAGCCAGCACTGAATACAAGAGAGCGATCTCAGCTAGAGAGTGAAAAAAATGATCCCTCCCAACAAGGAGGCATCAGACCGTGGTTGGTGGTGTGCGGGGAGGAGAGTGGATAGTGGATAGAGGTAGAGGAGGGCTCTACCTCCAAGACAGTAAAGAGCAGACTCTGCATCCTGGAACTCGTGACTTATGTGCTCATCCTCGTGATGAATCCAACTAAAGCTCTTCCTCAGCCCCTTTTGGAAAGCCAGAGAAAGTTCATAATGGAATGAGGCAATTTCACGTCAGCGGTGCCTCAGTCTGGTAAGAACTTACTCTTCAGTTAGGAACCAAGCGATACATTTGTTGAAAGAAAAGACAGCAGACCTCAGAGGGAATTCAGAGGTCAGCTGGAACCCGCTGGAGCTGAGACCCAGAGATGCAGTGACACGCCTACGGGCAGGCAGTGAGGGGGACCAGCACTCAGGAATCTTCACTCCCAACCCAGGGCTACGCCCCTCTAGCCTCGCCGCCTCCCAGGCCAGAATCTTGAGAATCCAGATGCTTCCATTCATCAGCTGTGGGCCAGAGAGGGGGTGGGCCAGAGGAGAAATGCCAACTGCTCTCCGAGCAACCTAGGGCCACTGCCGAGGCCATTCGTTTTGAACCCTCCTACCGAGAGAGGCTGCATGACATCATTTTCTGTCTAAAGAAGGTTCCAGGTGTCATTACATTCTTTGGAATTGCATCAAGGATCAAATATGTTCACCCATCCAGTTCTCTTCCTCAATAAGTCTTCCCTAAGCAGGCTTTCTCTCATCTGTAATTTCTTCCAAACTGGTCTAGGGCATAAAGGAGCTGGGTAAGACACCAAGACTTTGATGACAAAGTTCTGTATCCGTGTTTAACCTTTAACATCTTTAACTTTAACATCTGAAGAAAAGAAAAAGAGTGACTCAGTGACTCACATTGAATACTTTAAAAAAAAATGTTAGCCTACATGGGGGCCTCTGTGCCACTGGATCTTTCCATGAAACTTCCTACTAAAGAGTGTATCCGATGCTCAAGTCACCAGAAGGTTCAAGGCAGAAGAGTTTCCATCCCACCATGCTAGATTCACATCTGGATTTACCCTAAGCTCCAGTCCACTGTGGACCATATAAATCTGCCCTTTGTGCTCTTGAGAAAAATAGTAACCCAAACTTCACCAAACCCCAAACTCATTGAAGGTTGCAGAAAGTTGGTATTTAGGGACTCCTGTGTGCCAGGCACGGTGCTCAGCCTTGTAAGGGAATTTATCTCCCATCAATCAGAAGAGGGACTTACCACTATCAACATCACCCTTATATTTAGCTGGCAAAATTCCACCCAGCAAGGAAGAGACCCAGCCACGCCCTGATGTCACCCAGCTGTAGAGAAGAGCACAGAGTGGGGTTCTGTTTGAAAGCTAAGGTAGGTTTGGGAGATTGAAATCGCAGACCATCGTTCAAAGCCCTCACCTTCAGGGTCCTCTGTCCGTAGCCATGCAAGTGGCAGAACCCGTGATCTAAGTCCGAGGAAGAGGTGGCACTGGGACCTGATCTGTGCTGACACGTGACCCCTGTTGGAGTTCCAGTTTTGGCTCAATGCAGCCCTACACAGAGGAAGGTAACCTCGCCATTACATATGCATTGTCGGAAAGTACCGAGTTAGAGAAAACCAGAACAAGGATCGTGCCTGCCTTGTGTGGGTGAGAGTTTCAACTCTCCTTCCAACCTGTTGGTCTGGGGAGACCGTTTGGATTTGTTTTTGTTACCGGAGCCCGTAATGGGTAATGACACCACTTGTAATTGCCCTCCTCCAGTTGCCCAAGGGCCTTTTGACTCGTCTGCTCAGGACCTCCATGCGGGGCTCTACTGGTGAGCAGACAAGTCAGGGTGGCCACCGTCCCACAGGCAGAGTTTTCAACCTACCTCCAGTCTTCTGCTGGGGTCTCTCCTCACAGCTAATCTGTGCCCTTCGAAACCTCCCTGACTTTGCCCACCCTGCTCAGGTCACGCCTCCACGCTTGGCACTGGGCAGACCGGCTATGATTTTGCTCATGAGTGTTTTAATTTTTATTTATTTATTTTATTTATTTGACAGAGAGAGAACGACCACAAGTAGGCAGAGAGGCAGGCAGAGAGAGAAGGGGAAGCAGGCTCCGCACCGAGCAGAGAGCCCGATGTGGGGCTTGAACCCAGAACCCTGAGATCATGACCTGAGCTGAAGGCAGAGGCTTAACCCAACTGAGCCACCCAGGCGCCCCGCTCATGAGTGTTTTAAATACCTCTTTTGCACATTTATTTCTCCTCATTAGGTCTGCAGCTTCTCAAGGACAAGAATTGTAGCTTTTACTTATTTGGTTTCCCACCCACAAACGTCACATTCTTCTTGTCTGGCAGCTTGTCAGTACACCTTTGTTGACTGACTTTTATTTCCTTGGCCCAGCCTCCAACAGAAGAGGAAACATTGCACAAGCCCAAAGGGAGGAGAGTAAGGCAGAGTTCTGGACATTCCGGCCTTCAGGAAAATAGATAATTATTCTCTCTGGACATTTTCATGTGAGTCTCTTGATTACCAGTCAAACAAGCAGGCATTACTTACCAGTGAGAATAAACAGGGCTAAGACTCGCTGAAGACCTCACATACATTATTTCAGTTAATTCTTGAAACCATCAAAAAGAGTAATAAATGCTTTTCTTATTGTGGAGAGGAGAAAAACAACTCCGGGATATTAAGTACTTTCCCCAAGGCCTTCTGGATTCAAAATCCAATCTAATTCCAAAGCCTGTGATTTTCCACACAACGGCACAGCTCCCAGCTCTGCCCCGGGGTTCACCTGCCTACCCCTTTCATTTCTTTTTATTTAACAAGTTTATCTGCAAGTTGCATAACATGGACTCCAAGGGAGACTGATAATGGCCTCGTGGAAAAAAAGAGTAAGGAAGTGGGGGGGAAAAAAAAAAGATCAAAATTCTCCGAGCCACCCATCATATTCTACTTCTTTCTACCTGCTCATTTATTTACTTTTCCTAATGACCTCATTATGCAAATGAGCAAACTGTGGCTGAGGAAGTCACATGACTTGCCCAGGCTCCCACAGCAAGAAGTCGTGGGGTCAAGACCCAGCCCCATGACCATCTAGCACCCAAACACAAGCATAACACTTCCTAGGAAAACAGCAAACTTCTACTAACATGGCGGGACTCTCTTTCCAGAATTTAAGACTGTGTCGTCAACATATGGTTGGGCCCATTGCGTAAGGTGTCAGTATGACTGCAACAAGACTCTAAAAGCCGTGAACTCCTTGCAGGGACCGTAGTCAACAGTCATGTGACAGAAGTGTATGGTAACAGATGGCAGCTACGCTATGGTGTAGATTAGTGTTAACATGTGGACTTGTGGGATCGCTGTGTTGTACACCTGAAACTAATGTCACATCATGTGTCAACTACACATCAATCTATCACTCAATCGACGCCTTGAACTTCTGACATTGGTGATATCAGGCACTGTGATGTGGCTCACTAAGGCTCACAGAGGAAACACAGAGGTCCCAGGCCAAAACCGCATATCCAGCCATTCTCTAGAGGCTGATTGCCCAGGACTATGCTGCCCAGAAGTTCTATGTGGTAACAGGAGACCCCAGAAACCACCAGCCCCAGTGAACAAACTGAATCTGTTTGCAATCATCTGGTAGGGAGAGATCTATGCTTAACCATTCTCTGGGCATGGAGGACTTTGGACCAATATTGTACCACAATGGGATAGAAGAAACTGGTTTTAGATCAGAAGTACAGTGAATACCAGTCGCTTTCTCCACTCAACAGTTGTTCATTTCCTTCCAGCAACACCCAAATTTCCTCCGGCCTCGCCCTCCCTGCTGCTGGAAGGTTGACTCTCACTCTGACCTCAGGGAAGCCAGGTGACCACACCCAGCCAATGGGTGGGTTTCCTTCCCCATCTCAGTAATGTGTCCACAGAAGCACGCAACCCAATGGGATACAGTGAGATTTTTGCTTGGACCATAAGCGGAAGGACACTTTCTCTTTCCTTCGGGGTTTGAACTGGGCAGGATGCTGGCCTGGAGTTGCTGGCAGCCATCAGACCTTTGTGTCAAGCTAGAGAACAAAGTCGCCAGAGAGGAAATCAGAGATGCTGAAGAGACCCAATGCTTAGGTGCTCCCCAAATTGACGTGTTGAAATCCTAACTCCCCAGTGTGATGGTTTTAGGAGGTAGAGCCTTTGGGAGCTCATGATGAGGAAATGTAGGTGGAGGGACGCTCTCTCTCTCTCCTTCCACCATGGGAGGACACAGCAAGGAGATCACCATCTGTAGAGCCGAAAATGCACGCACATCAGACACAGCTAACACCTTAAACTCAGACTTCCCAGCCTCCAGAACTGTGAGAACTAAATGGTTGCTGTTTAAGCTATGCCCTCTGCAGTATCTCTTGTTATAGCCGCCCAAATGGAGGAAAATAAATATGAAACAAAGAAGATTTGTCCTAATGACATTGTGTGATGCCTGAATCCCAACTAGCCTGGGATTTTCAGTTCCCTGAGCTCATAAATACCCACTTTTTGCTCAAGTCAGTTTGAGCGTATTTTCATATCACTTACTTATATCATTTTCCACTGATCGTGGAAAAAGTCCATGATGAGTTTTTATTTTTTAAAAATTTATCTATTTATTTGACAGAGCGAGAGAGATCACAAGTAGGCAGAGAGGCAGGCAGAGAGAGAGGGAGAAGCAGGCTCCCTGCTGAGCAGAGAGCCCGACTCAGGGCTCAATCCCAGGACCCTGAGATCATGACCTGAGCCGAAGGCAGAGGTTTAACCCACTGAGCCACCCAGGCGCCCCCCATGATGAGTTTTCAAAGAAAATCTCTCTCCCTTAGTCTTTGGGGCCTCAGAATTAGTGACAATCTCATAGAACTTAACTCTTTTCACGTGTTTGCTTAACTATCTCCTTGGTAAGGACTTCCCTGACTGATGGGTTTTCTTTCTTTCTTTCTTTCTTTCTTTTTTTTTTTTTTTTTTGTTACTTGAGGTATAATTGACATGCACAGTATTGGTTTCAGGTGTATGACGTAATGATTCAATGCTTATATATATTGTGAAATGGTCACAATAAGTCTAGTTAACGTTCGTGACTATGTATAGTTACAGAATGTTTTTTTCTTGGGATGGAGAGTTTTAAGATTTGCCCTCTTAGCAACTTTAAAAAATGCAACACAGTATTGTTAAGAATGGCTGCCATGGGGGTACCTGGGTAGCTCAGTCGGTTAAAGCATCCATCTCTTGGTTTCAGCTCAGGTCCTGATCTGACCTACATCCCTGTGATTTATTTATTTTATAACTGGTGGTTTGTATCTTTTGACTTCCTTTACCCATTTTGCCCATGCCCATCCCCCACCTCTGGCAACCACCCATCTGTTCTCTATATTTCTCTGCTTGGTTGTTGGTTTTTGTTTTATTTTGTTTTGTTTTTTCTTGGTTTTTTTCTTTTGTGTGTAGATTCCATATACAACAGAGATTATATGGTGTTTGTCTTTCTCTGTCTGACCTATTTCACTTAGCAAAATGCCCTCAAGGTCCATCCGTGTTGTAGCGAATGGCAGGATTTCATTCTACTTTATGGCTGTATAATATTCCATTGCATGTATTTCACGTCTTTATCCATTCATTTGTCAACAAACATTTAGGTTATTTTCATATCTTGGCTATTGTTCACAATGTTGTCATGAACATGGGAGTGCACATACCTTTGTAAGCTAGTGTATATGTACTTTCTTTGCATAAGGAAGGGATCTGCTGGATTATAAGGCAGTTCTATTTTTAATTTTTGGGAGGAGACTCCAAACTGTTTTCCACAATGACTGCAATTTATATTCCCACCAACAGTGCACAAGAATTCCTATTCTGTACATCCTTGCCAACACTTGTTTCTTCTTGTCTTTTTGATAACAGCCATTCTAACAAATGTGAGGTGATACCTCATTGGTTTTGGTTTGTGTTTCCATGATAATCAGTGATGTTGAGCATCTTTTCATTGACCTGCTGACCATCAATACGTCTTCTTTGGAAAAATGTACATTCAAATCCTCTGCCCATTTTTTAATTGGACTGTTTCGGGGGGTCTTTTGCTACTGAGTTGTACAAGTTCTTTATAATCATGGATATTAACCCCTTACCAGATAGGCGAGTTGCAAATATTTCCTCCCATGCAATAGGTTACGACATCTTTTCATTTTGTTGATGGTTTCCATTGCTGAGCAGAAGATTTTTAGTTTGATGAACTCTCCTTGTTTATTCTTGCTTTTGTTCCTTTTGTTTTTGTTGTCAAATCCAAAAAATCATTACCAAGACCAATGTCAAGGAGCTTACTGCCTGTGTTTTCTTCGAGGAGTTTTATGGTTTCACATTTCACATTTCGTTCTTTAATCCATTTTGAGCTAATTTTTGCATATGGTGTAAGACAGTGGTCCACTTCCATTCTTTTGCACGTGGCTGTACAGTTTTCCCAACACTACTTGTTGAAGAGACTGTTCTTTTTCCCATTGCATATTCTTGGCTCCTTTGTCATAAATCAATTGAAATATATATGTGGATTTATTCCTAGGGCTCTCTAATCAGTTTCATTGGTCTAGGTGCATGTTTTTATGCCAATACAATGCTATTGGTGACTATAGCTCTGTAATCGAGTTTGAAATGAGAAAGCATGACACCTCCAGCTTTGTTCTTTCTTAAGTTTGCTTTGGCTATTTGGAGCCTTTTGTAATTCCACATAAACTATCTGTTTATGTGTCTGTGAAAAATGCCATTGGAATTTTGATAAGGATTGTGTTCAATCTGTATATTGCCCTGGGTAGTATGGGCATTTTAACAATATCAATTCCTCCAATCTAGGAGCACAGAATATTTGTGTCTTCTTCAATTTCAGTCATCAAATGTCTCATAGTTTTCAGTGTATACGTCTTTTGCCTCCTTAGTTAAATGTATTACTATTTTATCTTTTTTGATGCAACTATAAATGGGATTTTTAAAAAATTTCTCTTTCTGATAGTGCCTTATTAGCATAGAGACACAATAAATTTCTGCATATTGATTGCATATCCTACAACTTTACTGAATTGATTTATCAGTTCTAACAATTTTTGGTCTAATTATTAAGGTTTTCTAAAGATAGTATTATATCATCTGTAAATAGTGACAATCTCACTTCTTTCTTCCTCTTAGATTTGGATGATTTTACTTCTTTCTCTTGCCTAATTGCTCAAGCTAAAATTTTCAATACTATCTTGAATAAAAGGGTTGACAGTAGGCATCCGTTCTTAATCCTGATCTTAGAAGAAGAGCTTTTAGCTTTTCATTGCTGAGCATGATGTTAACTGTGGGCTTGTCGTAGGTGGCCTTTATTATGTTGAGGTCTGTTCCCTCTATACCCTCTTTGCCGACAGTGTTCATCACGAATGGATGTTAAATGCTTTTTCTGCACCTATTGAGGTGACCATATGATTTTTATTCTCCATGTGGTTAATGTGGTGTATCACACTGATCAATTTGTGGTTGTTGAACCGTTCTTGCATCCGTGGAATAAATCCACTTGATCATGGTGTATGATCCTTTTAATGTATTGTTGAATTCCATTTGCTAATATTTTGTTGAGGATCTGACTGATGTATTTTCAGTTGTGACTTTCTCCAACCCAGTAATCTTTATCCCTCTCCCCTGCTCCATTTTTCACTTATCACTCTAGGATATGCTACTCATTTTGCCTATTTTTTTTGTTCATTTTCTGTCTCCTACAACTGGAAAGCAAGTCAGAGGACAGGGACTTTTTTTTTTTTTTTTGGTCTATTATATTCATTATTATATCTCCACTGCCCACACAGAGCCTGGTATACAGAAAGAACTCAATGAAGATTGGTTGAGTGAGTGAATGAATCCTGGGACTAGCTATCCAAGAAGGAGTTGCAGGTACAGCAAAATACTTCCAGAGCCTTTGAATCCAGACAGACTTGTATTCAAATCTGGGCTCCCCCAATTACTGGTGATGCTGCAAATTTACTTAGTCTTACTGAGATTTGGGTCCTCTCCAAAAAGCAGGGTGCAACAGTAATTTACTCTTGGGATTACCTTTTTTTTCCTCTACTCTCAAGATTATTATGAGATTGGATGGGGTTATGACTTTCTTCACTTGCCTTCCGTATTGCAGGCCTACACTATGGGCCGTTTACACATAGGGTGACTGGCTAGAATAAGAACTCACTAAACTGGCACATTAGGAGATCTTGCACATCTTTTATGAATCTATGATGGCTGAAGAAAAACCAAGGATAGATAGTTGACTCAATATGAGAACAAATATTTTTGGCCCATTTCTATCATGATTACCTGGTTTTAGAATGGCTGATCTAAGAAAGAAGCTATTTTGGATGATGTGGAAATTCTGATGGGACACAGATGATGAATTCCTGGCTCCAGGCAAAAGATGACCTGACTTTTGTTATCTACTTATTTACTTAGTATTAGGGACTGAATGTTTAAGCCCCTCCCCCACCCAAACTTACATGTTGAAGCCCTAAACCCCAGTATGATAGTCTTTGGAGATGGGGCATTTGGGAGGTATTTAGGGTTAGGTGGGGTCATCGGTTAAGTGCCTTATAGAAAGAGACAGCCGAGAGCTTATCCTCTCCTCCTTTCCCCTGCCATGTGAGGGCAAAACAAGAAAGCAGCCATCTCCAAGTCAGTAAAAGAGATCTCAACAGGACCTGCCCAGGCTGGCACCTTATCTCAGACTTCCAGCCTTCAAAACTGTGAGAAAATAAATGTCCACTGTTTAAGGCACCCTGCTAATGATATTTTGTTATGGTACCACAGGCCAACAAAAACACTTAGGTACTCTTCCTTTCTCACTGCCTACCTTAAAAAAAAATGAGAATCTGTATAATAAAAATAGGAAAGTGAGGACAAACACCCTGAGGACCAGGGTAAGTGTACATGATCACAGAAGATGTGAATGAAGGGAAGGGCAAGTTGTTCGTCAAGTAACACAGAGTTCTCCAACTGAGCTGTGAATCTGGCTTCCAGCCCACCAAAGAAAAAGAGTGGGCAGAGAACACTGCAAGTGTCAACAAAGGACAGACTCCCATTGGCTTAATGTCTAAGGGTTTAGAAAGTCCTGGAGTCCAAGGACAGCATCAATTAGTTAGCCTTATATAAGGTGCAACCACTTGTCTCCTCTGTTACGTGATTGGAGTCTTAACAAACAGGTGCAAATGAGTAGGTTCAAATGAATGCTTGAGCCTTCAAGGCAATCCCTGAGAAGCTATGCATTGGGTGGCCACCTCTGCTCCTCACAGTTAATGAAATGTCTCTTCTGGGCTTCCCTTTTGAGCTGCCGGCAACTTCTTTAAAATAGATTCATATCTTTGTCCTATGAGAGTGGATGTGATTTTTTTTATGATTTTATTTTTAAGCAATCTCTACATACAACATGGGGTTTGAACTCACAACCCTGAGATCAAGAGTCACATGTTCCACCAACTGAGCCAGCCAGGTGCCCCGAGAGTGGATATGATTTAAAACAAACAAACAAACAAACAAACAAACAAAAACGGTTCTGACTCTGGAGCTTTTTAGGTCCTGTGCTAGACACCTCATAAATGTATCTCTACTCACTGCTACAACTCACTCTCTTCACTGTAGGAAGGAGGAAGACTGACTCACAGAAGTTAAGTTCTTGCCCACAGGCTCCCAGATAATAAGTAAAATAATTGGTACCCAACAAGCTCTGCTCCTTTCATTCCATGAGTGTCTCTCACATTTTACTCATTTCTGTGCTCCCTTCACAATTTTTGTCTTACCCTTGTAACAGGAACTACTCTTGAATATTTTCTAGCAAATGAATCTAAGCTTCACTTTTCCTTAAGCCATATCCATGAAAATTATTGGTTTGATGTGCTTGTTTTATATGTACGTGTATAATGTATACATATATACACTATATGTAACTAAATATATAGTTAATACACGTTAAAATAATTAGGTAATTATTAATTTTTTAATTTTTAAAATGTGTGAGTACTACTTAACATATCCGACTTCCTGCTACTGGTATGAATAGCCAAGCTTTGGAAAACCCTACACTGTTTACAGAAGTTAAATAAGGTGGATGCTGGGGAACCTGGGTGGCTCAGTTGGTTAACCATCTGACTTCAGCTCAGGTCACGATCTCAGGGTCCTAAGATGGAGCCCCACATCCCTCAGTGCTCCATGCTCAGCAGAGGGTCTCCCTGACCCTCTGCCCGGGGGTCCTTGTGCGCTCTCTCTCTCTCTCTCTCTCAAATAAATAAAATCTTTTAAATAGGGATGCCTGGGTGGCTCAGTGGGTTAAGGCTCTGCCTTCAGCTCAGGTCATGATCTCAGGGCCCTGGGATTGAGCCCCACATCAGGCTCTCTGCTCGGAAGGCAGCCTGCTTCCCCCTTTCTCTCTCTGCCTGCCTCTCTGCCTACTTGTGATCTCTGTCTGTCAAATAAATAAATAAAATCTTTTTAAAAAATCTTTTAAATAAATAAATAAGGTGGACATTTCACTGGACAATACTGTTATTGTTATTGTTATTTTGGATTCCGAGGTAACAGGACCACTTTTCACACAAGAATCATTAAGTATCTCTGAAGGCAAAAAAGAAGAAGTAAAAGGAGAGACCCCAAAATATTTTAAATAACCACAGTGTTATCACAGGAGAGGTGGCTGGACTGGCAAAGGTCTGCAGTGAAGGTGAATCGAGTCATTTGGGTAAATGACGCTTTTGTATTTATGCTTCAAAAAGATATTTCTTAGAAGTTACATTTCAAACAATGCCTTGAATAGCAGTCAAATAAAAAGCTTTGGACTTTCTTAATAACTACAAACAGACTAACACCAAATCGTATATAAATAAGGCCTCAATGGTCCCCTATGATGAAACAGAAGCAACAAGGTTAATTAAGTCTTTATATCCTATTATATACCTAGGGAACCCAACCCTCCCAGATTAAACAGCATTAAAGGTAGAAGGACACATGGTGAGTTGAATTTATCCTCAGAATACTAATGAAATGCTCTTCTTGGGTTTTCCACGGATTGATTTTGAAGTAGGTTTGAGCAGTAATGACTAGAGCGGGATCTTTTGATCTAACCAAATGGAAGAACAATGTCGTTAGCGCTAAAGCAAGGGAAGCCATCGTTTGTCCACGCAGCCAACGTTCATTGGAAGGATGCCTCGAATGCTGGATCTCGGGTTGGGTTCCAGGGTAATGTGGCAAGATGTGCCCCTGCCCTCGGGGAGCTCAAATCTAGTAGGGAAAGCAAACAAATCCAACATAGAATGACATGCTGTGTTCTGTGAGCCCAGAGAAAAGGAATAAAATCCTCCCTGAGGAAAATGAAGAAGGCTTCTCAGAGAAGAGGAAGGGGCAGACCTAAATGCTTAAGAATGCTGTGGAGTTAGTGATGGAGGTGATTTCCGGCAGAAGGACTAAATCCCACCTGGGAAAGCACCCTCGTAGAGGGCAAGGTAATGGAATCAGGGGTCAGGTGCTTCGTGGTCAATGAGTAATTCAACATGGCTTCCGTGGAGGGAGGGGAAGGAAGTTGGAGGTGGAGATGGACCAGACGAGGACAAGCCGAACTGAAGAGTCCATCCCGAGAGCAGTAGGAGCTATTCGAAGGGTGTAAGCAGAGGAGACTTGGGTTTCTTGAGGAGACTTGAGGAGACTTGGGTCTCTTGACCGGGGCTGCCTGGAATCCCCTGAGAGAGCTGCTCCTTTCCCTTCTTGCAGCTTTCCCTGGATGCATCTGGCACTACAGCAACTGCCATTACCGAAGGCTGGAGAACAGGGGCTCTCTGGCGTGGAATTTGGGCGACAGTAATTACAGATAATGGGCCTCAATTTGCCTGTCAGGAATTTGCACAGTTGGCTCTATCACTGGAATTTGAGGGGTTTACGTCCCGCGTGTGCACCAAAGTCAGACAGCAGAAGAAGCAGGAGTGGCCACAGTTTCCCATCGATTCTGTGAGCTGACCTGGGAAATAGCCCCATGCCTTTCTGTAGCTGCGACCTTTCCTTGAGGAGTGGGCCTTCCTGAGCAAGCCCATCTTCCCAGAAAAAGTGTGGAGCCCCTGTTCTCGGGTACCAGGTCTGGGGGGCTAAGGAACAGGACCTGCTGTTGCCATGATACTGTGGCATTCTTGTGGAGTCTCTGGCTGGGAAGAACTGTGTCCTCCCATTTCCTGGGCTCTAACTCAGGCTGACACACCCTCACACTTCATGGCCGGCAGCCAATTAAAAAAAAAAAAAAAGGCACCTTGAATATAAATATTTCAGCTTTGTTTATGGCAATTGTCTTGGGAGCTCTTGCTTCATTACTGGTTTTGTTTTTTATGCCCTCTTTAAGTCCAGGGTCAACTCATTTTGTTTTCTATCCCTCTGGTTTGGTCTTCCATTCCTGTCCTAAAACTGACTCCTCTACTTATCTATTTAACAAATGTTGGTGTAGTATTTGGCCATCTACCAAGTAAGGTTCTAAGTGCCTCATGTGGGTTAACTCATTGATTCCTCATACCAAAAGTATGGGATAAGCACAGGCAAGGAACCTATTGTTAGACCCATTTTACAGATGAGAAAGTGAGGCAGACAGTAGTGGAACTCAGATTTGAAAGAGGCCGTGTCGCTCCAACGTCCATGCCATGCTTCACTGGATCTGGATAAATTTCAATTTGTCTCTCCTTAGCACCGGAGATAATGTTTTCTAGGTACTTTCTTAGTACTAGGCATTTGGAATGTATGAGCTCTTCCAATCCTCAGAGATAGATACAGATCAACAAGAACCAAGTCGTAGGATTTAGCCACTTGGACAAGATAATTCCAATAGTAAGTGGAAGAACTACGGGCCACTGAGCCCAACAGATGTCTTTATCCCCAATTTCTACTGTTTTCCCCCAGGACCTGACTCCTATCGATTGTCTAATTCACTCCTGTAGTGATTGCTTTGGGTAATCTCAGCTTGAGTCAGTCTCTGAGGCCCAACCAGCATGACACTAGAAACACCCCAAGCCCATTTAAGGGGAGCATACAACCTGCCACACCCCAAGAGGGCTGAAATGTAACCTTTGTTGTCTGCTCTGTGAAAGCCACCTTCTTACTGCTTCCAAGGGTCTCTTAATAAAACTAGCTGTAACAATTATATTTGCCATTTATGAAATGCTTTCTAATGTGCCAAGCACACTGTTTACAATATTCCTGACCATTGTGCCAGCGCTACAAGGTAAATATTGTTACGGGTCTTCCACTGATGAGGAAAGGTTCAAAGAGGTTAATCAACTTGCTAGCCATCACGCAATTATTCAGATGTGCCTACTCCAAATATATATATATTTTATACACATATATATTTTCTTTCTATGCTTGGCTTTCTCTCTTTTGAACTAGATTGAGGACAAAGCTTTCCAAGGGCTGGTAAGAAATATACAGGGTGGAAGAGAACAGGTTCCAGCTTGGGTGAGGGGGACACTTCTTTCTTTTATTTTTTCTTCCTTCCTCCCCGCCTTCTCTCCTCCCTTCCTTCCTCCCTTCCCCTTTTAAATTGAGAAATATGAAACAGTCAATAACAAAGCTAGGTGAAGCCCTAGACTTGGCCTCATGTCATCTTTAAAACCCACCCATGCACAATCATGACTGTTGACAATAAAATCCCAACCCAGTGTGAATCAGCACAGAAAAAAAGCAAAAAGGGCAGGGCTGGGGCTTGGTGCTCAGCGTTAGCCCCAAAGTTATGAGTCAGAGAAGCCTCAGAATCATCTCCTGCCAAGTCAATCCCAGGCCAGGGCTTGCCAAGGTGCAGCTGGTTTCACAAACTGCAGACGCCCGGAGCGGACGGCCCTGGGGAGAAAGGGCAGTTCTAGCCAGGCCCGAGAGACACAATCCGGGCGGGTCGTGGAGTAAACCTCGCAGTCCTCTAGTCACGGCGGAGGACCTGCTCTTCACTGTCCCCCAGGGCACTCAGGAAAGGTGCTTCCAAATGGAGCCACAATGTGTTTGTATTATTAAATAACATCCGAGATGTGAACTAGCCAGAAATAAAATGTCAATACAACGACCGCACGTCCTTCTAAAAACAAGGGCACATTTGTAGAGACGCAAACAAAAAGAGAAAGGCTTGTTCCAGGTTGTCCTGGATTTTTGTCCCCATCGTATCCAGCGCCACCCTTCTTTTTTTAATTGAAGTGTAGTTGACACACGATGTTACCTTTGTTTCAGGTGGACAGTGCAGTGGCTGGATGAGTCTTCATGTGATGTTGTGGTCCCCACAGGTGTAGCTAGTGTCTGTCACCTACAAGGCTATTACAACAGCCTCAATTCTTTTTTTTTTTTTTTGCCAATCTTTTTTTTTTTATTTATTTATGTGTTGGAGAGAGAGAGAGAGAGAGAGAGAGCAAGCACAGGCAGACAGAGTGGTAGGCAGAGGCAGAGGGAGAAGCAGTCTCCCTGCCGAGAAAGGAGCCTGATGTGGGACTCGATCCCAGGACGCTAGGATCATGAACTGAGCCGAAGGCAGCTACTTAACCAACTGAGCCACCCAGGTGTCCCTTTTTTTAAAGATTTTATTTATTTATTTGAGAGAGAGAGAGAGAGAGTGAAAGAGCACAGCACGGGGAGAAGCAAAGGGAGAGGGAAAGGCAGGCTCCCCGCCAAGCAGGAAGTCTGATGCGGGACTCGATGCGAGGACCCCAGGATCACGACCAGAGCCGAAGGCAGATGCTTAACCGTCTGAGCCACCCAGGCACCCTACAATACCATCAATTCTATTCCCTGTACTCTGCCTTTCATCCCTATAGCTCCAGGTCTGCTTCTTTCTCGGAATCAGAACTTTGCAAGGGAACTCAGGGTTCAGTGGGTGTCTAATCCTATGAGTCTCAAAAATCTGCATTGCTTTCTTTCAAAAGAGAGCACTGAGGGGGAAATGTTTGCCTCACCCAGATCCTCCCAGAGAAAGAAAGAGGAGTTATGTGTCCATGCTGTGTGGAAATAGGGGATTTTAGCCTCATTAAGATCTGGAAAGGAATCCTAGCTCTACTACTTCCTGGATGAGTGGGATTTGAACAGCTTATTCATCTGAAGCAGTGAAGAGAATAAGACTTACTCTGGAAAGTTGTTGGGAGGATTACATAAGAAAAAGCATGTGAACGTTCCCTAGACTGTGTCTGGGTCATGGTCATGTCTTGGTCACCCAATCTCCTAGGTGACCTGTTCTTCTCTGTGTATTGTCAAGTCCTTTTGAGAGCCCTGGGTCATCAACGTAGGTCTTATTGATCAGAAAGGCGCTGGGCATTCCAGGATGCTCCGTGTTCCAGAAACAGAATGAGCAATTCAGTTATTCTTTGACTCAATAAAAATTATTAGACACAGTTCGATGTGAAGGACAGAACCAGGAAGGAGCTGGGGGGTATAGAGAGGAGTGGTGAGTCTCTGTTTCTAGGGGAAAACAGACAAATAAGGCTATTGCTGTGATCTGTAAGGGCAACACCAGTGCCAAGCATGTCCCCGAAAGAGCACCTGAATGGGATTCTCCAGAACGGCTTGAGGTGTGTGGCGTGAGCTGGGGTAGAGTAAGGCATGGAGGGAACTGGGAGCCGGTGAGAGCCTGAAAGGACACACAGCAGTAGACCTGGTGGAGGAGGAAGGGAAGGACTGGATCTGCCTGCACAGGGGACAGCAGGTGCCTGGGCACAGAGAATGCGATCACCATTGTGTCCCACCCTCAGGACCAGAGGGATTGTGTGGGGTAGGGACCTGGGCAGAGGCTGGCAAGGTGGGTAGAGGTCGGATTGCCAAGGGCCTGGGGAGCTAAGCTATGAAATTTGGACTTTATTTTATTTTTTTAAGAAGATTTTATCTATTTGTTTGAGAGAGAGAGAGAGACAATGAGTGGGGGCAGGAGTAGAGGGCGAGGGACAAGGAGGCTCCTTGCTGAGTACGAGGCAAGGCTCAATCTTAGGACCCTGAGATCATGACCTGAGCTGAAATCAAGAACTGGATGCTTGACTGACTGAGCCATACAGGCGCCCCAAAATTTGGACTTTAAAGTGAAATATGTGGCGAGTCTTTGAAGCATTCCATGCAGGAGGGTAACATGACCGGAGTTTTTTTGTTTATTTTTATTTTTAAATTGCCATGACACAATTTCTGTCCACAGATTTGATTTGTTTTCACAAATTCATGACACATGTCCACACCCTCTCCCCACAGAAAAGAGCAAGTTACGCCTTCAGAAAATAAAACTGACCAAGAACGGGGCACTGGGGTGGCTCAGTTCGTTAAGCATCTGCCTATGGCTCTGGTCATGATCCCAGGGTCCCGTGATCAAGCCCTGCCTCAGGCTCCCTACTCAGCAGGGAATCTGCTTCTCCCTCTGCCTCTGCTGCTCCCTCTGCCTGTGCTCTCTCTCTCTCTCTCAAATAAATGAATAAAATCTTTTTTAAAAATTGTCAAAGAACCTCATGCTTGATGGGATTTGGGGTTCATTTGGTGGTGGCGGTGGTCGTGGCATTGGACTTGAATGGGAATATTGACTCTAAGACCCTATCAAACGGCTCCTTTTTTTTTCCTGCAGGACCAAAGCCAGGGTTCTTTGAACAGGAACGGGACTTTGGAGATTTTTATTTTTACCAAATCTACCTCCCCCCCCAAAAAAAAATGGGTTCTCCAAGGTCTGTGAGGTGTGAGACAGCATGTGGGCTGTCACCCAGCCCTGAAATTTACTAGCAGAAGCAGTTTATAGCTATAGAGTCAGCCCGTTAGGCTTCCCAGCACTTACCGTCTATTCCTGTCCCTAACCAAAGCTGTCAGCGTCTCACTTTCAAACACATTGAGTTCGTGTAATTTAAAAAAAAAAAAAAATTATGATGGTGAGAAATGTGTGGATGTGCCCTGATGCCCTGAAAGTCTGATGACCTCATACTTGGTAGTTCCATGACATTTCGGAACATTTGCTTTTAATCACTGTCACTTCTTTTGATCAAATGTACTGTCAGGGTTTGGAAGCTTCAAGAGCAGTTTTGTCATACCAGTCAGGACCCATTCATCTGAGGCTTTGTCTCTGTAACCTAAGCACAACACGCCCACATATAATAAGAATCCCTCCAAAGCTAGCAGCAGGGAAGATCTGGAAAGCACACTTGGAAAGTGGATTAGGAGAAAAAAGCCCAAACTTTCTGTGTTGTGATCCTGTACTACCCTCAGTCACTGGGAGGATTTTCCATTAACGGCGTTTGTCTTGGCAGATAAAGTGTCACATACTAAGCGGGTGATAAGTGGGCATAGCTCAGTAGAAGCATTTGGGAAGGCAAGTCGGGGACAAACGACAACCCGGAATGCGTAACTGTCAGCACATACAGGCCAGGGTCCCAACCCAAGACTTATTTGAAGGCTCCTCTCTGATTTGGCAAACCTGCCGAAGTTAGACGGGTTCGGGCTGACTTTTAAAATCTGTCTCTAGTGTTCGTGTGTGTGTGTGTGCGTGTGCGTGTGCGTGTGTGTTTTATACAGCTGTTGTCTTTCCGTCACTGAATACTTAATGCAGAAAATCAGGAAGTAGTGTTGTACTAAAAATGAAAAGAGAGAGACAGGGATCTTCAAGAGAATAACCCAGATTTCCGAACAGATTGGATACCTACTCCAAGAGATAAGCTGAAATTACCCCCAGCGAAACAGGGTCCTATGTCACAAGTTTTGTCCCCGATGTACCCAGAGGCCAAACCTCCAGCTGTCGCTCAGCTGGGAACTATACACCCACTGGGGTTGGTGCGTCAACATTTAAGTGCCTCAACAGAGGGCCGCCTCAAGCGAACGGGATGGAGACCCACCAAGTCCAAACTGAAGCCAGAAAGGGGAGAGAAAACAAAATCAAATAGTTCTTTCATAAACGTCAATGAAGTTTCACAAATTGGGGCAGAGATGTGATGTTTTAAAAACATTTTCTAAGGTCCAGTTCTGGATGAAGGGGTTTCTATGTGTAGGCAGTTGTGGCATTTGCCAGGTGCTTGCTTTGTGCAAAGGGAAGAGGATGGGTAGCTAGAGGACAGAGAGGGGAGGGGAGTGAAGGCTAGCATCCAGGCTGTACCCATTTCCAAGGCTTCCTAAGCTCCAAAGGTCTTGGGTCAGAGGTAGGTTGACACACCTGTGAAAGCAGCTCCCACAAAAGAAGTAAGACCCAGAACTACCTCACTGTGAGGTGGTGACTAATCTGACTCTTTCCAGACTGGGAGCTTCACAGAGGTGGTGTGCTTGAGCTGGCTTTTCAACCTTGTGGAATTAGCCTGCGGAGAGGCAGTGGGAGGGGATTAGGTGTAGAGACGACCACATCAACAGCGACAAGAAAGAAGAAACCAGAGGACATGTTCTGGGCATGTGAATCCTGAGAGTCAGAAGAACTTGACATGAGTCTGGATGTTTAGGGCAGGGCAGAGGGAGGTGCTAGAGGTGACTTGCAGATTTCAGCCCAAATGGTCACCTTTAGTGAAGGATGGAACATGGGAAAAAGAACGGATTCGGGAAGGAAGGTGATTAAGATAGACATCTGTTGATTTCGCCTTCCCAGCAAAATCTGCTTCCCACCTGCCTCTGACCACTTTACTTCAGTTTTCCTCTCAACACACACACCTTCCCACAGTCTCAACTCATGTGGTTCAGGTGTAACCAGCACCACCTTTGGTTCAGTGGGAGGACACGCCACCCAGGTCTAACTAATCAGAACAATTCGTCTCCCAGGCAAGGAGGGCTGAGTCCATAAATTTCCATAGTATTTCTTATGAATGCTAATATACTGGGGGGATGGTGGAATTTTAAGCTGTGTTTGCACAATGCATTGTCAGATCAAGAGATCATCAAAATTGGGAAGATGATGGGTTATGGGGAGCTAAGTCTTCTTCGACGACCTCCCTGTGGTGCCATGGTGTCACCACTGTTGATGCAGGGATGGACATATGATCAAAGTCTGACCAATGAAAGACAGCTCTGAGACGTTTGATGAAAGTAGAGGGATGCAGAAACTCTCATTTTACTGAGACACAAAGCTGATAGAACAGGGGTCTAGAGCTTCTCGTGGTTATATTGTCACTATGACAGAAGAGCTTTCAGAGAAAGAAACCAAGACAGAGGACAGCAGAACCAACAGAGGGAGATGGCAAGAGACAAAGAAGGTGGTGGAGAGAGACAGATTCCTAATGGTACCATTGGGTCATTTGCTGGAAATCTATCTCCAGACTTAAATTTTCCTTTTTTTTTTTTTCTTTCTTGAGCCAATGAACCAAAAGAGTCTTAATGAATATGAAGATACTGTGTTTGAACATATATGTTTAAGGTATTGGAAGTTGACTGGGCAGTCCATAAAGGAGAATTAGTGCCTCAAATACTAGGTAAGGTGCCTTGAGCTCTTGATAAAGACCTGGCAGTCACTTATGTGGTTAAAGCAATAAGAGTCCACATTTGTCACATTCTTCCTGGGTGCCGGGTAATGTTCTTAAGGGCTTCATCTAAATTCTCTCACTCACTCAGCGGATCGTGCACTTAAAAATGGATGTAGCTATTGCATGCACATTTTACCTAAATGAAGCTGAGGGCAGAGGACGGGGAAATGGAATCAATGGTTGCGAGGCTCAAAAGCGTGACGGTGAAGGTCAGAACAGAGAGGGCCCAACGTCTTGTGCGTGTATCTGGGTCAGCAGCTTCATTTATTTATTTTGAGGATAGGAAAAACTTGGGCAAGTTTGAGCAGAGGATAAGGACTAGAGAGTAAGACAGAGAGCATCAGTGATAAAATAAAATTCCAGAAATGACCAAAACACATAAATGATATTAAGCAGGAGGATTAGATGGTGAAAGGCTTCCTGGTGAGCAGAAGAGTAGGAACTCGGATCTGATGTTCTTGGAAGTGGAAGCCCTACCTGTTTAATGTGTGGGAAGTTAGAGGCTTTGTGCATGGATTCGGGTTTAGGTAGAGAAGAAGTTTAATGTTATTTTTTGTGCACGTGGACAATACAAGTCAATTACTTTTGGATTCCCTGCCATGGTCTTTAGTAGTGTTCGGGGAGCAGTGGGGAGCCACTGAAGTTTTTTGAACAGGGAAGGGACAGGTAGGGCTGTACTCAAGGAAAATCATTCTGTAGCAGAGAGAAACATGGACTGGTTGGGAAGTTTCAGAAGCAGGGAAGCTGATGAAGGCAGGGGGAATGATTGTAGTCCCTCCATCAAAAGTTGGTCAAATGAAACAAGAAGAGCAGGAAAGGAAAGGCTGGTCTTGGTTGGTAAAAACGATCGTGGCAGAACGAAGAAAAAGCAGAACAGACTGTTGGAAGGGACTGGGTGGGACTGAGCAGGTGGGAGAGCAGGAATTGGAGCAAAGGAGGGAGAGAAGATGCCCCTTTCGGAACCGAGTTCTGTGGTTCAGCAGCCTCTCCAGGTGAAGGGTGCTTGTGGCTGGTGGGAATGCAGTTTGAAATCTCACAAGAGTGATCGCATGAAGCTGGAGATGAGATTCCCGAAGCATCTGTTTTCCTCTCTTGACTCTGAAATGTTGACAGTGTGGGTGTATTAGTCAGCTCTGGCTGCTATAACAAAACCCCACTGACTGGGTGGCTTAAACAACAGACATCCATTTTTGCACTTCTGGAGGTTTGAAAGTCCAAGATCAAGGTGCTAGAAGACTTGGTTCTTCATGAGGGTCCTCTTGCTGGCTAGCAAATGATCACTTTTCACTGTATCCTCACAGAGCAGAGAAAGGAGGGCTCCATCCTCATGACCCCATCTAAACATAATTACCTCCCAAAGGCCCACCTCCTGGTACCATCACACTGGGACTTGGGGCTTCAACATATGGGCTTTAGGAGGCAAAAACATTCCATCCATAACAATGCATAGATAGTAAATGATGTTTCAGAATCAACTACACCTGTACTGTTCTTTCTGGAAGTTGAACGGAATGGATTCAGGCACTGTTTCTCAAAATGAGTCTTTAGCGTGATACAAGATATCAGTGTATTTTCTAAGAAAAATCGGTTTCATAATCAAATAAGTTTGCTAGATATAGGACTAAACAAAGGTAAACAGTTTTTTAAAATGCAGGACTTCTCAGAGTCTTAGAATATACTGGATGTATGCTCAGTGAATCCTCAAGAGGACAGGGATATAGAATATAATGTATTTTTTATATTCTCTTAAACCATGTCTTTTTCTAAGGAATAGTTCCAGAAACTAATGTTTCCAAGGGTAGCACTTTATTTTTTTTTAACTAATCTCTACACTCAACATGGGGCTTGAACTCACAACCCTGAGATCAAGAGTCGAATGCTCTTCAGACTAAGCCAGATAGGCACCCTTCAAGAAGGGTGGCATTTTAAAAGAAATTGGTTTAATATGAGCCAACAGACCCTTGTGATGTGATGCAATAAGGATATAACATCACTTAGATAGTATTCTTGCAAAAAAAAAAAAAAAACTTTAACCTGCTTCTACCAAGGAGGGGCCAATAAAATAAAATTCACACATGCAATATATTAAAAAACAATTGACCTAAATAAGGTCAAATAAGTCAAGGTCATCGAAAACAAAAAGTAAAAGCCAAAAAAAAAAAAAAGGTGGGAAAACTTTCTAAATTAAAGGAGTGTAACAAGTCATTATTAATAAATGCAAAGCATGAGCCTTCATCAGATCCTCGAGGGAAAAAATCAGCACTTCTGTAAAGACAACTTGTCTTATGGGGACAACTGGTGAATTTGAATGGGAACTACACATTGGATAACAAGAAGCAGGGAAGAAAATAAGGGTCTAACTCAATCATAAGTGAATTGCCCAGCTCTTTCCTGAAGTACTTTGGTATCTGGGAATCTATATACCATAGGACCTAAAATCATGAAAAAGTACAAATGGTATATTTGTTCTATTAAAAAAAAAAAAAAAAGAAAGCTGGAGCACCTGGGTGGCTCAGTAGGTTAAAGCCTCTGCCTTCGGCTTGGGTCATGGTCCCAGGGTCCTGGGATTGAGCCCCACATCGGGCTCTCTACTCCGCAGAGAGCCTGCTTCCTCCTCTCTATCTGCCTGACTACTTGTGATCTCTGTCAAATAAATAAATAAAATCTTAAAAAAAAAAACAAAACTGGTTGTCGCTGCACTGAAACTGTAGTTATTGGTAACAGTTGTGTGCAAATGAAAATTTCTCTTTTAATATTGCAAACTCTATGTAATTTGTGGGGACGATAGTGTATTAAAGATGAAAACAAAATAAAAAAAAAATTTACCCAAGCAAACCCAAGTTTGGGCTTCACATGATTTGCTGGCCTCCATTTCTATTAAATGCTGTTTAAGGGCTCAAAAAACATGATGTTTCTCTAATGCCAGCTTCAAAAGCCTACCATTATAAATAATTGGGGATAATTATGAGAGCAGCTGAATAAACCGGAAAAGACTGAGCATAAAGAGAAAAGCAATAGGATGAAATGTGTGGTTCTTGAGCCAGCCCAGAAATCTCTCTGGAATCAGAATAACAGTCTCCACCTTCCCCAAACTGGAAACCATGTTCAAAGTAAATACCAAACCAACCCTAACCAAATCAAAATCATGTTACCCCGAAAAGTGCCTCTGGCTTTCCTTTCCAGTGATGGGGAGGGAGTCTCTGAACCTTATTATATCCCTAAAATTAAATCTCCTTGACTCCAGACGGAGAAATATGGCCATAACTTGTTCGAGGCCAGGGTGGTCCCATAATCCCGAGACTTTAGTGATTCTGTCCCTTACATCTATCTGACAGCCCTTAACTCTTCTACCACTGGACATGTAATGACTTTAGAAGCTTAACTTGAACCCATGAGCAGCCTTCAAGCAAATCTATTATTGGAAGGGTCATTATGGGGAAAAGCAAGGTTCCAGAAATTAAATAAATTGTTCTATCACTTAGCAGGGCATCTGGTGTATATTAAGTAAAGGCTGGGAAACTCTTTGGGGCAGATTATGTGGCTGCCACATCTCCTGGAGAGGTCAGTGCACGACAATATGCACTTTTTGCTGGAAATTTTCTGTTGTAATTGCAGTAGGGTGCATGTTTCCCTGAATTTCTCCAACAGCACTTTTTTTTTGCATCATCGCATCTCTTCCTGGAGTGTCATGGTCTGTAGAGGGAGAAGTAGGGAAGGAATTCGAAGTTGGCAGGGCACTCTGTGCCAGGCAAAGTGGTCAGGGCTATGCAAATGTCGTTCTATGAATTTGCCATCCTGTGGCTACTAATGGGTAGGAGTGATCACTTTACAAATAATTTGATTTAAACCCAGAATTTAAACCTACCCCTGGCTGCATCTAAAGCTGTGGGCTGCCTGCCTCCCTTCCTTCCTTCCTTCCTTCCTTCCTTCCTTCCTTCCTTCCTTCCTTCTTTACTTCTTTCCTTCCTTCCTGTTTATTTATTTAAATAATTACTATACCTAACATGGGGCCAGAACTCATGACCCTGAGAGCAAGAGCCACATGTTCCCACCCACCGAACCAGCCAGGCACTTGAAACCCTGGTCTTCCTAATACAAGAAGAACTTAAGTCAGAGAGGTGAGACACTCTGACACCCCAAGAGCTGGGATGTAAACCGGCAAAAGTCTTTTTAGAGGACTATTTACAATAAATGCACATCAAGGTCCCTAAAAATGTTAATATTGTCTAACGTGGCAATAATCGTAATGATAAATGCCATTTATCTGTAATTCAACTTGTAAGTGTTGTTTTTTCAACGTTGTTTAGTTCCTACCTGCAGAATTTCTGAACTGTGTGATAGGCATATATTCTGAACAAGGGATCGGTTGCTTAAACAGCTCTTTCCTAAGCACACGCTCTGTTGATAGCCTGAGACCTTACAATTCTAAATGGAGATGGGGAGGGCAGGTGAGAGAACCCAAGTGTGCCATTCTAGGATTTAGTAACTTTTTTTCAGGGTTCAACCCCTGGAAGATAAGCTCTGCCAATCCATAGCTATGTGATTTGGAGCACATTACTTAGTCTCTCTAAGCCTGGGTGACTTCTAGAAATGAGATAATAGTGCCAGCCCAGCATTGTGCAAAATAAATGAGGTAATACAAGGGAAAGAGTTACAGTGGGGGGAATTATGGCCCCAGCCACATGTTGTGGTTTAGAACATATTCCCAAATGGAGACTCTATACGTGAATTAATCAACCTGACCCACACTGTCTGGTACCATAGCCCACCAGCCATACGTGCGGCTTTCGAGCATTTGAAATGTGGCAAGTCCGAACTGAGGTGTGCTTTAAGTGTCACATACACACTGGATTATTTTGAAGACTTAGCACAATAAAAAAGAATGTAAAATACCTCATTAATAACATTTAATGGATCACACATTAAAATGATAATACTTGTGATGTATTTGGTTGAATAAAATATCATTAAAATTCATTTCGTCCGTCTGTTTTACTTTTTAAATGTGGTTCCTAGAAAATTTTAAATCACATACATGGCTCACCATACGTTAGACAGCGTTGGGCTTGACACTGAGAGAGGAAGCTTCCCTCTCCCCACCAGGAGGTGAACACTTAGTCCTGGACTGAAAACCACTTACTTGGAGCCAGATTTCTCTCAGAGATTTCCTTGTCCCCATCCTCACCCTTAGGCCCCACTTACATTAAGTCTAAGCACTGGGTACTTAGGGTGACCTTTCTAAGATGAAAATCTGTTCTTATCATTGTTTTGTTACTTAAAATCTTTTTTTAATAAAGGATTTTATTTGCTTATTTGACAGAGAGGTCACCAGTAGGCAGACAGGCAGGCAGAGAGAGAGAGGGAAGCAGGCTCCCCACTGAGCAGAGAGCCCGATGCAGGGCTTGATCCCAGGACCCTGAGATCATGACCTGAGCCCAAGGCAGAGGCTTAACCCAATGAGCCACCCAGGTGCCTTACTTAAAATCTTTGAAGATTCCTCTTGGCCTTTCAGAATAAAGGACGTACTCCTTCATCAGCCGGCTTTGGCTAACTTCCTTCAGCTTTACCTTCTGCTCCTTCCCTCTCTGGTTTCCTATGTGTGCTGTATTTCTGACACGTCCATGTCTTTGAATTCGCTCTTCCTTTTCTGGGAATGTCCTCTGCTACCTGTGCACACACACCCCAGCCTCCCTTACTACCCTCCCATTCATTACCCAGCTGATTGTCCTCCAAGATGGGGCTTTACCGTCGCATTCTCCCAGTGGCTCCCTTGAACTTTCACTCCATAAGCAGAAGTTCTTCTCTCTGTGTCCCCAGGACCCTGAATTTGATTCTCTGAGGGTACTTAAACTTCTGATTCCTTGCTGGTTTGCTTGCCCCCTTTCCTCACTCGACTGCGAGCTCCTTAAAGGCGAGAACCACGTTCTTCATCTCTAATCCCAAGACCAAGCCTGAGGCGTGGCACACAACAAACTTTCAATAGCTAATCTACTTGCTAATTGAATTGAGAAACCAGTCAGGGAGAGGACCAGTGATCATTAGCCCATGGGTGTTGTGGTACCTACAACTCTTGTGGATGCAAGTGACAGAAACTTCCACTCTGGCTGGCTTTATTGGTTTACAGGATAGAAAAGTCTATGTGTTTTTCTAGCTTCAGATATTGCTAGATTCAGCAGTTCAATCAACGTCACCTAGACATTGTTTTTCTTCATTTCTCTACCTTTCCACAGTGCTGGCTCCATGGGAAGAGATTCTTTCCTCACGGCGACAAGATGGCTGACAAGCATAGCCTCAAGTACCACTTGAGAAAAACAAAATCAGTTACCCTGGCAGTTCAAAGAGAGGGTAGAATTTACTCCTATTGTCCTTCATTGGTGTGTTTGGGGTCAAGTGCCCAACTCTGAACTAATAAGTGTTGCCTGTGTATATAATGCTTGGACTGGTTCAGGTCTAATCGCTAGTTGAAGCCATGGAATTGGGTTGTGGGTTTCACCCTAACCAAGGGACCAAAAGTGGTCATTACCTCAAAGCAACATTAGGGTACTACTTATATCACAAAAACATTAAAATGTCCTCCACTATGAAAGAACAGCCATGAGAAAAGTCTGTTCTAGTGCTTTCTTTTTTTACGCAAGCGGACATTTTAGAAACCATGGTCTCAAGAGAAATTCATATTTTTATGACTGGGTTAATTTTGTTTTTCCCTCACTGTGGCATTACCAAGGACTCTCTGTAAAATGGAATTTATCCTTGTTATAGTTTTAGATATTAGAACCTGTATAAACCCATCAGAGAGTGTGAAAATTAATAAAAGGAAAACTCACTTAGAATGGAGTCAAGGGGTAGGCAGGGGGAGACCTTAGGCCCTACCCCTCCTTGTCAATTGCAGCTCCAATAGGAAGAGCCAGACCTTGCCCAGACAGGGACACACTCTACTATCCCAGCGGGAGGAGGAAGGGTTTCCTCCTCTCCTGGCAACAGCTCAGCCAATGAGAGGCTGTCACAAATCAGGCAATGAAAAGCCAGGATACTTTGAACTGTCAGTTTGCTCCATGGGACTTTTTGTTTATAATAGCCTTCCCCCGCTCCCTCCTTTTCTCTACAAAAGAGCATTCCTGTCCTTCATCGTGCAACTTGCCTGTGGTTCTCTTGTAGCATGTGTGCCTTAAATTGCAATTCTGTGCTGTTCCTACAGAAATGTATTTTTGCTGGTAAAACAACTGGCAGTTTAATTTTCAAAGTTAAGAAAAGACGTAAGTCAACTGGACAGATAATACAGAGATATAGAATCCTTCCAGTGCTTTGTAAGGCTCTGGCACCTTCTTTGGCTTATAAAGTTACTCAAGGAAGGTGAGGAAATCGCTAAACACTACATCCATTTCTGATGAAATGGGGCACACTGGGTGGAGATATTTGGTGTACTTTGGAAGAATGAATCTTTAGTATTGGGGACACTCAGTTTGAGGACCCCTCGCAATAGCTTGGTCAGTACAAATTCACTCATGCAGATCTTTTGAGTTCTTCCTGTTCCCACAGGCACTATGATAGATGCAAAGGGGGGGGGGCTGGTAAACAAACCGACTCCAGGGAGCTTCCATTATAATGGGGGGAGAAAAATAAACACGCAAATAAGCTATTTTCAGACTGGGATACATGCTATGGAACACTCTGTGTCATATGAATGAGAGGAACTAGTGGAGAATGGGTTATTGTAGGTAGGGTACCAAGGATGTTTCCTTAGGACTTCCCAAAGAAGATGCAGAGCTCAGCTGTCTAGAAAATTCAGAGAAGACCCTTGCTTCTCAAAGTAGGGTCCCAGACCAGCAGCATCAGCATCCCCTGGGAGCTTGTTAGATAGGCAGAATTCCAGATCCCACCTCAGACCTCCCGAGTCAGAATCCACGTTTAACAAAATCGCACAGGTGGTTTGCAGCACAGTAAATTTTGAAAAGTGCGGGGCTTCCGACCCCTGGATGCAGCGTGCAGCCCTCGGGAAAGGGGTCAGTCCTGCCCAGGCAGGGAGCAGGGAATGACACTGTCAGTAGTCACTAGAAAGATGACGTGATAACATTTATTTGCTCTTGCCTTTGTAACAGAGCAGCCAGGCTCTAGGAGAAGACCCTGGGCTTATCACATATGACCCTCGAAGTGATTTTCTGGGTTAGCTCCCTTGCTCTACGGGAGACTGAGGTTCTTGGGAAATGGCCTGTTCTTGATGGGTTCCTTAGTGGCAGTCAGGGCTAGGATCTAGAAGAGTCCTTTCTCCACACCCTCTTTCAAATTTTGGCAAGGACAGATTAGAGTGAGTGTCGAGGAGGGTGGGCAGCACGATGGGATGGTTGGAAAATAATTTCACGTGAAGCGCTGGGCATGTTTGGCCTTGGTTTTTCATTCTGTGAGGGTGAACTAGGAAAATATATGTGAGAACCAGGTCCACTTGCAGGGAAGCAAATCACAGCTCAAGACTAGGAGCAGTTCTAAGATTTAAAGCCTCCCCACATCTGAAGTGACTGATACACACAGTAAATATTCACAATACCCCTCTCTTAGGTATTCAGTCCGCGTGGTGAGCTTGCCTGGATTAGGGTTTTCAAAGAGTCATGTTTACTTCCTCTTCCTCCCTTCCTCTCTCCCTCCCTCCCTTTCTTCCTTCCTTTCTCTCTCTTTCTCCCTCCCTCCCTTCCTTCCTTTTGCCATATTCTATACCAGTATTTTTTAAACGAACATAAAAAATATATGTCTAAACTGTGCAAAGTGTACTTAATCTTAAGTGTACAGCTGGGTGAATTTTTTTTTAAAATTTTTCCTTTTTATTTATTTGATAGAGAGAGAAATCACAAGTAGGCAGAGAAGCAGGCAGAGAGAGCGAGCCAGGGAAGCAGGCTGCCCGCTGAGCAGAGAGCCCGATGTGGGGCTCGATCCCAGGACCCTGAGACCATGACCTGAGCCGAAGGCAGAGGCTTAACCCACTGAGCCACCCAGGCGCCCCCAGCTGGATGAATTTTCATATATTTTATAACTTTGTTATCCACCATCTAGATCAAAATACAGAACACTTCAGCACCCCTCCTGCTCCTTCTCAGCCAATAAGCCTTCTACTCCTAGGTAACCACTGTTTTGACTTCAATCACTATCATTTTGCACGTTCTTCAACTGAATATAAAGTGTCATTTTTTACTTAATATTTTTCTTTAATTAGATTCATTTTTAAATAGCTTTCTATTTGATCTAAGAGATAACATCAATGAAATAATGGTCTGTTGTGACAGGCATTTTTCCTCCTAGCACACAGTGAAATACACACTGAAACACACACACAGACACACGCGTATCAAAATGAAGAAGTTTCATTGACCCAGTGGACCACTTTTCGTTTCTCAGAAGCCACCAGATGATTTCTGAGGTCCTTTGAAACTGGTAGATTGTGATCGAGTAGCCACAAGTTCACGGAATGCCCTGTCAAAATCTTGATGCCGCCAGAGAGCCATCCTGCATCCAGTGATACATCCACCTAAAACACTTGTTGGATACCTAACAATGACTCACAGAAGACTAAACCCCACTTTCCGATTGCAAGTGGAAGTAGAAGAGTAAATCATTTCAGTACGTGTGTGATAACTGCTACAGTCAGGTAAGCATCGGCATACAGAGGCAGGGCGGTTTCCGGAGACAGGGCGGAGAGGAGAGGGTGGGTGGGCACTTTCCTGCGAAACCTCCGCCCGCCACCCCACTCCGATCACTTTGCCGCGGCACAGCCGCGGCAGGCAACCTCAGCCTTCCTTAGCAACCTGAACGCACCCGCCCAGATGCCTTCCTATTGGCCTCCCGGAACGTGATGGGCAGCTCTGCAGTGCAATCCCAGCTCGCGGCCCCTGTCTCCGCGCTTACTCACGGGAGGGCTTGTAGGCGTTACCGCCCTCCCCAGGTGCCCCGCCCGTGCCCTAGCGGCTTGTGGCGCATGCGCGGCGGGTTGGGCTGCGTGCAGGGCTAGCGCGGAGCCGGAGCAGCCGCGGTGAAGCTTCTGGGCTCAGCTGAGACCGCCGTGCCCGCTCGTTGCCTCGGCCGCCGCTGCCTCAAGCCGTCGCCGCCGCCGGGTGAGCGGCTGCCTATTGTCCTTCTCGGTGGCGACGGTGCGGAGCTGCTCCGGCTGGGCCCGCGGGGGAGTCCCGGGCGCAGCACGGTGAGAGCGCAACTTAGTTGGCAGAGTTGGGGGAAGTTCTGTGATTTGGGGAGGGGTCGCGGGCGAGGCGCGCGGGCCCCTCCTCCTGCGGCCGCTCCTGGGGGCCGCTACCGGGACCAGCGCCGGGAGGGGGGCGGGGCCGCGGGGCGAGGAGGGGCGGGTGGGGATGAAGGGGCGGCGGTGGGGGGCGCCCCCCGGCCCCCTCCTCCCGCCGCGTCGCCCCCTCGCTCATTGTCTGCTCCGCAGCCGCGGCGCGCCTCCCAGCTCCCGCCGCCCGGCTTCGGGATCGCCGCCGCTCCCGGCGCTGGGGGCGCGGCCGCAGTCGCGGTCGCGGCCGCTGGGGGCCCCTCGGGCGAAGACGACTCCCCCGGCGCCGGGAGCCGCGGCCCCTTCGAGGGTCCCTCCTGTTGCCGGGCTCCGCGAACAAGTGCTCGGGACGCGAGGGAGCGTCTCCCCCGGGCCGACGCGGACGGTAAACATTCCGGGCCGCGCCCGCCTTCGGGGGGCGCCTTCCGCGCCCGTCTCGGGCCGCGCGGGTCGGGGCCACGCCGCCGGAGGGGACCCGCGCTGGGACTGTGCAGCGGGTTCAGCTCTCCACCGAGTTCAAGTGCAGCCATACTTTGAGGCCAAACAAAACATTAACAAAACTTTTTTTTTTTTTTTTGGCTTACTTATACTATTTTTTTTTTCAAAGTCGACCAATATGAGAAGTTTAAAAGAAAATGGGGAAAACCCTCAATTTTTCTTCCCCACGAGATAGGATAGACGGTTTTTTTTTACTTTTGGGTTTTTTTGTTATTTGGGAATACGTAGTTTTTAACAGCAAAATGATTTCATCAGTTTAAGTTTTTAAGTGTTACTGTGAACTGAGGAATTCACAATGAAAGTTGGATTGAGCAATATTTTGGTGTTCGTTCTCAGTTTTTACACTCCTGGGTGAAGTTATTTTTGGAGTTTATTGCCTCAGGCATATACAACTAAAGGAAAAAGTGTGCTTTTTTTTTTTTTTTTTTTCTTATTCCAATACACCCCCTTCTGTTTTCTGAAGAAGCATCTTACTCTCTTTTTCTAAGCCGTTGGATTGCCCAGGTCAGAACAAACGACTGCGTGCAGTTTTTGAAAGATGATTTTTTGCAAGTTGGTAAAGACGTTATGATCAGCTGAGATGAATTCCTGTTCTAGTTCTTGTATTGCTCGGTCTTGGGAGATTTTCAGGCTGCATGAGACACAAGCCTTGTCAGGTTTGGGGTTCGATTCTAGTGAATTTGATTCACTTGGCTTATGATGTGAGAATAATTTGGCTTATGATGTTGAAGACTCCCAAGTGAAACTAGCTTAAGTGTCAAGTTGGTAGTGGAACAGAATGACCCGAAGGTGTTAATACCTGTTTTCATATCCCATTGCCCTCTCTTAAATTAAAAAGAAAAATTTGAGAAATACTCTGTGTGTCAGTTTGATTGATTTCTCATTTGAAATGAGTAAGGCGGGGAAGTGTTCCTGGGTTTTGCTGGTTGGGTTGGCCTTATTTTGCTTTGAAAAACCAACTTTCTTCACCTGATGAGGCTAAAGAAAAATGTCTTTATGGCATAAGCATTGTACTTTTAAACTACAACAACAATGTCACTTTTAGGAGTCACGGTTCTTGCCCTTACAGCTTTTCTTCCTGGTTGTGCAGTTGGGTATGCCTGTGTGGGATGATTGTGTGGCTGAAGGTTGGCAGAGGTTGGAAGGGCTGTCCGGGAGGGACTTAATGTAAACAAATAGAACTGACAACAAAGCCTGACAAGTAGGCCAGTTGCTTTCCTTCTCTGAGCTGTGATACCATGTTATACATACTGTTTTAGGATTTCTCACACACTTCATTTATCTGCCTGACTGATGGTAACTGTATACGTAGTATAAATGGACTCCTCCTCTAGTCTCTTAACTCTTTGAGGGCCGTGATGGGCCTTATTTCTTAGTTTTGTCCCCTCTTTGCCAGGAAGGACTCTTAACGCAGGGTAGGTGTTACACGTTTGAAATTGGTGACGTGTTTTGTACTAAGCAGTGATAGTGCTTGCAGAACCACTGACTCTGGGAACTTGTCCAGAATGACAGTTCATGTGCAGGTCTGTGATGAAATTTAGTTCACTTTAAAAGGATTTCAAACCTTTCTTTGTTAATTACTCCTTGAAAAGAAGTGAAGTTTAAATAGAGCTCTGTGAGTTTTCACAATGTGGTTCTCATTTAATTTTCTCCGTTTTCTGGTGAAATGATTAAGACTGCTGGACACATCATTTCATATCTCTGTCTTTTCTTCTATTGTGAAGTGGGGAGGTAGCCCAGTTTTGAAGAATACACATTTTTTGAAGCCGGGTACATTTGAGTTCTGATCCCCACACTTCCTTGACTAGTTGGGAGCCACGGAGCTTCTGTGTCCTTCCAAAAGGTGGAGTACCATACTTTGCAGGGTTCTTTAGAATAACTGAAACCATGTGAGGTACTTAATAGTGTGCCAGACATTAAGTAGGCGCCTTTTACCTGTAGCTGTAGCGATAATAATTTTGATAACTTTTTATATGATTTAAAGCGGTTTTAAAAGTCTGATGCTTCTGAGTTTAGTGGTTTAGCTATTTTTTTCATAAAGAAGGAATCCTTTTGAGAATTGAGTGTCTTCAATTGAATGAATTTTTTTCTTTTCTTAAAAAACATTCAGTTGACCTGAATGTTAATAGAAACTGTTATCTTCTCATTGACTTTAACAGGTGTTTGAGTGGAATTTGCAGAGTAGCTTGGTAGGGTATGACTGTGCATTTATAGTGTTTAGGAAATGGTGAGAGATGGATTGTTTTCAACACTTGCAATAGGATATCCAAGTTATTTAGTCAGTTCCAGTTTTTGTACTTTATTTTACTTCAGTCTTGAAAAATAATTGATGGGGATTATGACTACATTTTTCAAATTCGTTTAAGATAGACCTGGACTGGGGGTTAATTCAGTGTTAGCACAGTTCAGTCATGTTAGCAAATTGCTCACTTCCCCTTCAAGCTAACACCTTTGAAGGTGCCTCCATTTGCGGAAGGAAGCAGTGATTTGAATCTGTTATACCAACTCAGTTTATACTGTTTGCAGTACCAAACCTGTAATCAGGACATTTCTGTATATTGAATCTCATGTTTCCATTAGTCTTCTTATAAAATGAGAGTACAAAGTTAGACATGGAGGGTAATAGTAAACCTTTAAAAATTTTATTGATCAGACTCACAGATGGAAGAAAAAACATACCTGACAAAGCTAGATGAATAAATTTGGACTTTTTGATAATCCTTTCTTTTAAAGTTAATGCTTATGTGCACTTGAATAGACTCGGTTATTACTGATGGGGACAGGGTCCATTTGGAAGCAGTGCTCCTGAGTCATTGTCAGCTTGTCTTACCACTGTAAATGAGGAGAAGGGGGAAGATGTTAGTGGAAGGAATTTCATTTCCTTCATATGTCCTCCCATTTATGATCTTGAAGTCCACCTATGGGTTGATTGTTGCATAATAAACAGAAGATGAACAGATAACCCATTTTGTTAGCCCGTCCTGGGAGGATAGACTACCTGCTCTTGCGATACTGTGATTGTATGAATATTTATGTGGAAAAATGGTGTGATTTCCCTTTTTTACCTCTTCAGAGCTCTGTTCAGAGCCTGGCGAAGGTGGATATCAGTATGTTTCTGTGATGTGGGTATTGGGGTGGGAAAAAGGAAGAACTGTGAGGAATTAACCATTTATGTCACTCTGTAGGCTCTTCTTTTGGAAACCATGCTTTTGAATTTTCACTTCTGATAGTATCATAAACCCATATTTTGCCATAGCCCCACCATCTAAAACGGCCAGTTATTCCTGAATGGTTAGATATTAAGTAGGTATGTCGCATGGTAATTGATTTCTCTTTTAGACAACTAAAGATGTCAAGTTAGGGAAAAGCACGTAGGAGTTATGTAAAAGAATTTCATAGAACCCAAGATGATTCTCTGATGGTGATCTCTACTAAAAACAGGTGGTATGGAGCCACATGTCTGACTTCACAACCAGACTTTAACATTTATTGACTGTGTGTCCTTGAGCAAGCCACTTAATCTGTCTCAAACATAAGATCCTTGTAAACTAAAAACAAATTTAATATTAATCATCTCTTAATACTTACTACTGTTATGAAAAACAAATAAGGTAAAATACCATACCAGTGCTATGCCATTTTGTAAATTTGTTGGTTGACTGCTGGTTTGGATAAAATTCAAATCCTGGTTGAAAAGAGGAAAACATCCAATTATGTCGGTTTTTTTCTTTCTTTCTTTCTTTCTTTTTTTTAATAAAAGATAATTAAAATATGCTATAATTATTGTCATTCTCCTTGCTTGGGAAAATTGATATGTTTTACCTTGGCTCTTCTCCGTTTTCCTTTTATAACATATTTGTCATGGAGTACTTTTCTAAACTCTAAAGAAATTTCAGTTCACAGTGCTTGCTGTTAGACCCAAGTTACTGTGAAATCACAGGAACTGACGGTGGATGCCCGTTCTTGAAGTCAGGTTAAACCACAATAAACAGCAAACAAAGAATGTCAGAATATTTTGAGAGTACAAAAGAAGCTAGTTTAGTTGTCTGGTGTTTACTGACTCATTTTCAAAAATAATTTTTTTTAATAGGTTTACTCAGCTCGGGAGTGTGCCTTGTCTGTGCCAGGTGTTATGCTTTGTGTCTTACCTACACTTCTTATTTAATTTTGGGGAAAAAACCAAAACAAAACGAGGCAGAGATTACTAAGCTGTTCAAGTATGGGGAAGCAGCCCCCAAAGTGATTTTACAGTGATCACATAGGTCTTAAACTAAAATTTGAACTCGGATAATTCTGGCTCCAAAGGCAAGGCTTTTCACAATATTGATGCTATCACCTGGAAAGAGTACATTTTTAAAATAAATCCAGTTTATTGAAATACTATTTATATGATAAAATGTACCCATTTTAAGTATATTGCATTTGATGAGTTTTGTCAGGTGTATCCATGTAGATAACAGCAAAATCAAGGTACAGAGCATTTCCATTATTCCAGAAAAATTCCCTTGCAACTCTGGCCAGTTCCTCCCCTCAACCCTCACTGCATTGCCTGCCTCACCAGAGGCAACCACTAGTCTGCTTTCTGTAGTTTTGTCTACATGAGGGGTCCTCAAACTATAGCCCTCAGGCCAAATCTGGCCTACTGCCTCATTTTGTAAATAAAGTTTTATTGGGACATCGCAGTGCTCATTTGTCTGTGGCTGATTTGGTGCTGCAGCGACAGTAGAGTAGTTGCCCACAAAGCCACACATTATTTACTGTCTGGCCTTTTATAGAAGACGCTTGCTGATCTTTGTGTTTTACATAACCAAGTGCAATGGTTACATCTAAGAAAAGTAGCAACAGTATTCAGTGCATATTCAACTTTTCCCATTTGTCTTGCAAATCTTTTTTTATAGTTGGTTTAAAAATTTTTTAACCAGGGCAAAATAAGGATTTACTCAGTACATTGTTGTCTCTTTAGTCTTTATTTTCTCATTTTAATGTATAATTTATACTCAGTAAAAATTAGTAGCATTCTGTGAGTTTTGACAGATACGTTCACATAAGCACTATTTCAATGAAGATATGTATGGAATGGTTCCTTTATCTTCCAAACCAAATTCTTCTAAACTCCTCTGTAGTCAGTCAACCCATTTTTGACTCTCAGACCCAGACACTATTGATCTGTTTTCTTTCTCCATGGTTTTTTGCCTTTTGAAAATGTCATGCAAATGGAGTCATACATAATATAGGCTGGTTTTTTCTTTCCCCCCATTTGCCTGGTGGCGAGTGATGTTAAGCATCCTTTCATGTGATTATTTGCCATTCTTTGGTAATGTGTCTGTTCAGATCTTTTACCCATGAAAATATTGAATTGTTTGCTTTAGTATTGACTTTTGAAAGTTCTTCTGAGAGAGCATGAGAGCAGGGCTTGGGGGGTGAGGGAAGGGAGGGGCAGAGTGAGAGAGGGTCTTAAGCAGACTCACACTGAGTGCAGAGCCCCATGCAGGGCTTGATCTCACCACCCTGAGATCACCACCTGAGCCAAAAGCAAGAGTTGAATGCTTAACTGACTGCGTCATCAGGCTCCCTGGGAGTTCTGTATATATATTCTAGAATTAGATACATGGTTATTGTTCGCAAACACTTTCTCCTAGTCTGTGGCTTATCATTTTATTCTCTTAATGTCTTATGAAGAGCAGTTCTTACTTACGATAATGATGAAGTTCTTTTTCTTTTATGATCATGTTTTTGGTGTAATATCTGAGAAATCTTTGCCTGTCCTAAACAAAAAGACTTTCCCTGTACTTTCTCCCAGGGGTTTTATACTTTAAAATTTTACATTTAGGTTTATGATTCGCTTTGAGTTAATTTTTCTAAATGGTTCAAGGTATGGATTGAGATATATTTTTTTTGCTTTTAGATAAGCAGTAGTTCCAGCAACTTTTTTTTTTTTTTTTAAAGGATTTTATTGTTTGAGAGAGCATGTGTGCGAGTGGAGGAAGGGTCAGAGGGAGAGGAATGAGAGACTCTCAAGCAGACTTCCTCCCACTGAGTACGAAGCCCCATACGGGACTCCATCTCATGACCCTGAGATCATGACCTGAGCTGAAATCAAGTGTTGGATGCTTAACCGACAGCCAGCCAGGTGCCCCAGCCCCGGTGTTTGGAAAGACTTTCTCCATTGTATTACCTTTGTTGAAAGTCAGTTGGTCATATATACCCTTGGGTCTATTTCTGGCTTCTGTGTTCTGTTACACTGATCTGAGTCATTTCACCATTACCACACTGTTGATTACTGTAGGTTATAGTAAGTCTTGAAATCAGGTCATGTGGTTTCTGTAGTTGTGTTACTTTTTCAGAAATGTTTTTGAGTGTTCTAGTTGCTTTGCCTTCCCAGGTACATTTTAGAATGAGCTTGTTGATCTCTGTAATCTTGCAGGGATTTTTGATTGGCATTGCATTGAATCTGTAAATTGGGAGAAGTGACGTATTGAGCCATGAATATGGTATATCCCGGGACTGTTTTTTGATATTTTCATTTGTGTTTTTCAGTAACTGGGTCTTGCATATGTTTTATAAGATTCATATACGTATCATGTTTTCTGGTGCTGTTGTAAATGATGCTTCTAAAATTTCAATTTCTAGTTGTTCATTGCTAGTATATAGAAATGGGATTGAATTTCACATGCCAACCTTGTATCTTATGACCTTGCTAGGCTCAGTTTTAGTTCTAGAAGCCTTTTTGTAGACTCTTTGAGATCTTCTGCATAGATAATAGTGTCATCAGCAAACATAGGTAGTTTGATTGCTTCCTTTTCAGTTTGTATGTTTTTTATTTCTTGCTTTATTGAACTGGCTAGGACCCCCAGTATGATGCTGAGTAGGAGTTTTAAAAGTGGACATCCTTTCCTCATGTTGGGGAGCAGAAAACATTCAGTGTTTCACCATAAATCTGTTATAGGCATACTCTAGAGAGAATGTGGGTTCAGTTCCAGACCACTGAAATAAAGTGTGTATCACAGTAAAGCAAGTCAAATTAATTTTTTAGTTTGCTTTTTTTTTTAAAAGATTTTATTTATCAGAGAGAGAGAGCATGCGCACAAGCAGGGGAAGTGGCGGGCAGAGGGAGAAGGCTCCCTGCTGAACAAGGAACCCGGCGTGGGACTCAGTCCCAGTACCCTGGGATCACGACCCTAAGCTGAAGGCAGACGCCCAAATGAGCCACCCAGGCGTCCCAATTTTTTGGTTTTCTATTACATGTGAAAGCTATGTTTATACTGTAGTCTATTAAGTGTTTAAAAGCATTCTGTTTTTAAAAAAGTACATACCCTAATTAGAAATACTTGATTGCTAAAAAATATTGACCATAATCTGAGTTTTCAGTGATTTGTAATCACCAATCACATACAGTCATGACAAATATAATCACAATGCACAAGTTTGAAATATTACTGCAAGATTTACGAAAATGTGACACAGACACAAAGTGAAGCAAATGCTGTTGGAAAAGTCGCTCTGAGAGACTTGGCTCGATGCACGGTGGCCACAAACCTTCAGTTTGTAAACAATGCAGTATCTGTGAAGTGCGATAAAACAACGTATGCCTGTATTTATAGTTTGTTTTTGTATGTGTCCTTTATCAAGTTGACGTTCTTTCCTGTTTCTAGTTTGTGGAGACTTTTTATCATAAATGGATATTGAATGTTGCCAAAGGCTTTCTCTGCATCTTTTGGGACGATCATTTATTTTTTTCTTCTTTATCCTGTTGATGTCTGATTTTGGAACTTTGAACTAGCCTTGTATTCTTGTGATGATCCTGGGTTGGTCATGATGTTTTCTTCATATCTTGTTGGATTCAATTTGCTACTGAATCTTTTTTATTTCTTCCATTTGTCTCCTATTTAGGTTCATTAAAAAATTCTTGATTATATATATAATACTCAGCAGTTGTTAAGGTTTCTGTTAATCCCATCATATTTGTTTCTGTGGCCTGATTTTATTTTGGATCAAGTTTTCTTCTTTTTATATCTAGTAATTTCTTCTTGGATTCTGGACATGGTGAATTTTAAGTTTTGATTGCCGGATTTTGCTCTTTTAAAGCAGGATTTCTCAACCTTGATATTACTGACATTTTGGGCCAGGCGATTCTCTGTTTGGGGGCTGTCCTGTGCTTTGTAGGGTGTTTAGCCTAATTAGAAACTAGATGCCAATTGCAATAACTAAAATTGTCTCCAGACACACTGAGAGTCACCTGGCAGGGAGTAGAAATCATCCCTAATATGAGAGGCACTGCTTTAAAGAGGGTTGGATTTTGTTTTTGCAGGTTAAGTGATTTGCATGATACTTTTTAGGCTCATTCCTGAACTTTGTAGGATTGGTCTAGTGGAGCTTTACTCTAAGGCTTTTTTCACTCCCCTAATTAATCATGAAGCCTCCAGTTTCCATTGAAAAATTGGATGTTCTCCACCCTGACTGGTCAGAATAGGAGTGTCTGCCAGTCCTGTGCCGACTCTAGGATTATTTAGCTTATGGTTCTTGGGCCATTCTTTGCCTGCGGCCATAGATTTTTCAGTATGCTCGTATAGGTTACTGTTCAGACTCAAGGAGGCTTCTTTGTGCTGAATTTTGAGATTCCTTCACCTTCCCAAACTCTTAAGTCTTCTCAGCTTGACAAGATTGCTAGGCTTTGCTCAGAATCGTCCTCATTGCACCACGCTCCAGCGCGCTGCAGGCTGAGAAAGCTGGTTGTGGGGCTCGGCTCATGTCTCCCCTTCTGTTAGGAATTGCAGTCCTTTGCTCCTGTTGTCCAGTGTCTAAAAGATGTTGCCTTATATATTTTGTCTGTTTTTCTAGTTGTTGGAGGGGGGTTGGCAGGGTAAGTCTGGATCTAGTTACTCCATCATGGTTGGAAACTGAAGTCTCTTTGAAGACTGTATTGGTGGTGCTGAAAGTCTTGTTACAGGATTCTTCAAATATTGGAGGGTATAAATATCAAAGAAACATTTCTTAAATGTCTGCTGTCTGTAGCTCAGCCCTTATTTGGTGGGGAATACAGAAAAGTAGATATCTTCCAGGTAAGGAGGGGCATACGTAGTGCATACGTAAGATTAATCACAGATGGGAAAAGCTCTAGTGATGAACAGAAAGAGAAAAATCATTGTGGCCTGATATTTTCAAACAAATGCATTCTTTGACATTCTTGTTCTTTAGAATTCAGCTTTATGGCACTCAGTTATTGGAAGAGGACTGGTTCTTTCAGATGGCATTTGGCATTTGCTGTGTGGCTTCACGGAGCTCAGTTTTCTCTTTTGTAAAATGGGCATGTAACATCCTTGTCTGGTTTGTTAATTTAGCCAGCACATTTGGGTGCCTTCTGTATGTAAGGTCCTGTTCCAGGTGCTGGGGATTCAGTGAAAATAAGAGACGGCTGTTGCCACCAAGGAGCTGACATTCTAGTAAGGGAAAAAGAAGGTAAACAAGTGATGGGGGCGCCGGGGTGGCTCAGTGGGTGAAGCGTCTGCCTTCGGCTCAGTTCATGACCCCGGGGTCCTGAGATCGAGCCCCTCGTTGGGCTCCTTACTTGGCTGGGAGTGTTCCTCTCCCCTCCTCCCGGCTCATGCTCTGTCTTGCTATCTCTGTTGCTATCTCTGCCTCCCTCTCAAATAAATACAATCTTTAAAAAAAAGATAAACAAATGAACAGGTTTTTGGATGTCTGGGGTGGATGATTTTAGGAAGAATGTCAAGAGTATTAGCAGAAATCGGCGTGGTCAAATGACCTTCTGGAGGAGGTGAGATTTGAGTAGAGACCTGAGTAAAGTAAAGGGAGCGAGCCACCTGGAGATGCCTGGATGTTCCAGGCAGAAGGAACGTCAGGGGCGAAGAGCTTCAGGTGGGAGCAAGCACAGGAGGTTGGTGGGGCTGGAATGAGGCGAGGAAGGGGAACCGAGGGAGATAATCTATAGGAGGCATAGGGCGCTTCACATAGGCTTTTAAGGTTGACAAGAAGCCACTGAAAGGTTTGAGGAAGGAATAACAAGAGCTGATTTTGGTTTTTAAAAGTTTCACTGTGGGGGTGCCTAGGTGGCTCAGTGGGTTAAAGCCTCTGCCTTCGGCTCAGATCATGATCCCAGAGTCCTGGGATCGAGCCCCACATCAGGCTCTCTGCTCACCAGGGAGCCTGCTTCCCCTTCTCTCTCTCTGCCTGCCCCTCTGCCTACTTGTGATCTCTGTCTGTCAAATACATAAATAAAATCGTTAAAAAAAAAAGTTTCACTGTGCATGTAAGGAACAGGAGTGGAAACAGCGACCAAGAATTTTGCAGTAGTTCACTCTGGAGAAAGAAGATGGTAGCTTGGGTTAGGGCAGCAGCGGTGAAAGTGGCGAGGAGTGGTTGGAATCAGTGCACATTGTGAAGTGAGAACTGATAGGATTCTTTATGGATTGAAAAAGGGTTTTGAAGGGAAGAAACCAATCCAGAATGGTTCCCAGGTGTTTTCCTTGAACAACTGGGTGAACGGTGCTATGGTTTCCTGAGGGGTTGCGGGTGAGGATGTGAGTGAGTTAGTTGGGAGGAGGAAATTGTTATTTCTCTTTCTCCGATGTGCCAAGTTTTAGATCTGTGATATTTTAAATGAAGGTGTCAGTAAGTAATTGGGTATGCAAATCTGGAGTTTGGGAATGAAGTTTGCACTGGATATAAGAATTAAAGAACCATAGATAGAAAAGGGGGGGTGGTTATTGTGAGAATTAGGGATATGTAAACCTCTGGCACATGGCAGGGTCACATGGCATGGTAGCTAGTAATAGTCATGACCGTGGTAACCAGTAACAACTGGGTATATCTATATCACCAATAAATGAAGGAAGAAGGTAGTGATCTAAACAGTACCTCGCCTATTAAATCCAAGTGAGTTAGGACTATAAACACGGTGAAAACTGTTCTCTGAGCATGAGAAAAATATTATTAGTGAAATCTGTTGTACCGTTTCGATCTCTGAGTACAGCTGTGATTTTTAATGTGATGCAGGGGTGTCATTTGTATATTTGTCATATACATAATAACAGGAGTCTGGAAGGAAGGGATTGCAGATTGTTTAGTTGTGTTCAAGGAGATGATAGGCTATTTCTTACCTTCTAAGTGTTTTGCAAATTATATATTTTTCTTTAGTCTTTTTTTTTTTTTTTTTTTTTAAGTAAATGCTACCCGCCCCATGTGGGGCTGGAATGCACAGCCCTGAGGTCAAGAGTCGCACACACCACTGACTGAGCCAGCCAGGCACCCTAATCTTATTTTTAGTAAAGGGAGTTAGTGTTTTTGGAGCGTCCTCAGTTGATGAGCTTCTGGGTAGATGAATTTCATTTGTTTGCGGTTGCTAAACAGTGCTTCTTCCCATAGCTTGGTCTTTGACTGTGGTCTTTTGTCTTAAAAATTTGAGCCCTTGATCACAGGAGGCCATCAGGTAACAGAGTAGTTGGTGGTTTTGATATGGGTCCGTAACAGCTCCTGGGAAATTGTTAGCACATGTTCTCCCCACCTGGCTAGATGGGGCACAGTTTTGTTCAAAGGGGACATTATTATTCAGCACTTGAAATTTGCTGCATAGATCCCTTGAGATAAATTGAACCGAGCATGATATATTTTTTTAAAAATCTGAATTGCGCTGTCAACATTAACTTAATTTTTTAGAAGTATTCCTTTTCTTAGGTGATAATGCTAAAGGGATAGCTGTGTCGGGCTTTTTGCAGATTTGATATTTTCTTAATTCGTCAATCAGTTCTAAAAACACTCATTGTCATTTGAATGGTATCTGTAAATAAACCCACGGTACCTGGTCTTGCCAGTTGAGTTCTGCTTTGTTCAAAGTAGGTGTGTTTCTGGAGTGGGAGAAGGTAGGCCCAGTGTGGCATTGCATGGAAATAATTTCTATTACCTTTTACAAGCTGGAAGAAAATGGTTTTTTTGCCCCTCGGGCACTTTGTACATAGCTTGGCTGGGCGAAGAATACAAAGGATCTCTGGGCATGACCTTGCAGTTTGGGAATTATTTAGGGAAAAATGTGGCAACAGAAGTTGAGAACTGGAGTTCTAATTGTTCATTTGGTCACATGAGGCCTTTGGGGCCTGGCCGAGGTGCTTTCTCTGTTGGGGGATTAAGGATCTATATGGGTCAGTGGACAGGAATGACCAAAGCTTTTGCCTCGGCCTTCCTGCTAAAATGGTGGTGTATGTGTGCCTGGTGCAGGGGATAGTGTGTTTTTAAAAGACTAATGCAGTCTAGAAAGATCTTTCGAGGCAGGCTGGTTCCCAAGAAGTGTTTTCTAAAAAAGTGAAGTCACTAAAAGAAAGACAAAACTTTTATATACTACCTATGTATTGTGTGTTCCTTTATATGCTTAATTCCTTACAAGAACCCCATAAGGTAGGTATTAAATTCCCTCCCCCTGAACCTTTTTTGATGAAAAAATGGGGGTTCAGAGATATTACTTTGCCCTTTTCAGGTCAGTGAACTATAATTTTTGTCCAATACTTTGTGACTATAAACATACTTTAGTTTTATTATATATGCCATAAGTCATTTTTTAAAAAAAATTCTGATATAATTATATCCAGAATAACCAGCTGAAGATTCCAGCTTGTTCATGTTGTAAATAGAAAATCATTGTGGTCTGCTCTTAGAATTTTCCTAGAATTTTAAAAAACATGCTGAGCTTCCATATTTGTGCCTTGAAAGTAGCAGAAACTTAACCAGTATTTTACTTTGCATGCAGGAGTTTTGTGGATCAACATTAATAATTAACATTTATACACTCGTTCATGTCTTCAAAGTGTTTTACAAACAGTTAATTAGTTTATGTTTAATCTATATTGGAAGTTGGAAAACCAGTTTTTTAGGTTCATTTCAGCAGTACAGAAGTGTTCAGGGTGGGTGATAAGGAGTAAGTCTTCAGTGAGAAAAATGCAGGTATTTTACTGCATAGTCTATGAAACATCTTTCCTCAATCCCCTCGCTCTGTGCCCACATCAGCTTCTCTTAAGTGTGCTTCCTGGGTGTCCGTCCTCTGCTTACTGCAAAGGAATGGAATTATGTGAACTGAAAGAGGGTCCAGGGTGGTCAGGGAAAGACCTGGGTGACTCAGTGAACTGTGCTGCACATTTCTTTTCTGTAGTCCTTTAAATGCGAATTGTCCTTACTTAATTCCTGCGGGGGCTTTGAGGGACGGGAAGGGATTGGCCCAGAGACTCTGGCAGATGAACAGAGTCGTTATCCGTGCTAATTTCTGGGAAAAGTTCTTTTCTTTTTCACTCCTGGCTCAGGAGATAATAACCCTGTAACTGAATACTTGCTGGTTTCTTTGCTGCCACTTGTCACTTGATTCCATCTCCTCTCCCCTCCACCCCCAATAAAATGGCTTTTCCTTGGCACGGTTGTGTAGTGGGGAAAAGACTTGGAAGGAGCCGAGACCCAGTTCGGCTGCATCTCTGTCACATAACGAGCTGGGCCACCTTAAGCAGGGCTACTGCTTTCTTCTGCCCCTGAGCTCTTCTGTTCGCTGAAACAGTGTGTTAACCTTTCGTTGAGTGCTGCGAGGGTGCGGAGGGGCATGTGAAACTCAGGCTCTCGGATATGGGGGGGCCAGAGGATAATTTAACATCAGTGAGGGTTCTTCAAAGTTGCAGTGACTTCTTCCTTCCTACTTCGGTTGAAATAATTAAATTATTTTCTTGCTATTGTTGTCAGCCACACTACTGCACTTTAGATATCTCTTTTCCTAATACAGAGCAATAAATAGAACCATTTGATAAATATTTTGTCTGGGTGATTTCCTAAGGCAGGATGTGCAAGTTCCCTTTCATCGCTGTGTAATGGCCCAGCCGTTCAGAGGCACCTCTTCATGAATCTTTGTCTCGATGACCTTGTCAGGGAAACCTTAGTATGGAATGGTAGAAAAGAGAAGAATTCTGAGAGCTTGGATGTGTATTTGATTAAATTTTTATCATCAGTGGGAATCTGTTCTTTTAAAGAGGCCAACAGATAGGAATGGCCTTGAATTTTTCCCTCTGCGAAATAGTGTTGTTTTCACGTCTTTCTCTTTTTCCCTTTCCTTTCCTTCTGGAAAATCTGAAAACCTAAAGGTACGGTAAATTGGCTTTTGAACGTTTTTGTAACATTGGATATACCCAGGTTTAAACTTCAACCTTTTCCACCGAGATTTCTGGTAACTTGGAACGTTGTACAGCTGGACCTTGAATAATGCTAGATGTGTGCTTTGAATAAATGGGACTGACTTAAATACTTAGAGCCACTCTTATTTTCAAGGATGGCTACAGGTGATATTTTTTTTTACGTTTCGAATAAGGAGCCCTTTGTTTTTGTTTTTGAGAATTTATTTATTTATTTCACAGAGAGAGACCGTAAGCAGGGGGAGCGCCGACAAAGGGAGAGGGAGAAGCTGGCTTGCTGCTGAGCAGGGAGCCAGACTTGGGGCTCAATCCCTGGGCCCTGGGATCATGACCTGAGTTGAAGGCAGACACCTAACTGAGATGCCCAGGCGCCCTCTGAGACCTTTGTTTTTTTGGCCCGGATAAGTTATGTATATAAGTTAGAAAAGATGGACATTTTCTGGAAACATGTAGTTGGTTAGAGCAATATCGTAAAGGACAGAAATAAATGTTTTGTTTTCTTTTTTTCTAAAACACTGTGCCAGCAACCTGGACAAATGATTGTTTTTCCTGTTCATATTAAGTATCTTGGGTTCTTCTGTTTCCTGTCACCTCTTTAATGTCTCTCTTTCTTTCTTTCTTTCTTTCTTTTTTTTAAATTAGAGAGGGAGGGGCAGCGGGATAGGGAGAGAGAAAGATCCCAAGCAGGCTCCTCTCCCAGCTTGGAGCCCAACATTGCGGCTTGATCTCGCAACCCCAAGATCCTAACCTGAGCCTAAATCAAGAGTCAGATGCTTAACCGACTGAGCCACTCAGGTGCCCCACCTCTTTAACTTTTCCATTCTATCTTTGCCCGCTGTACATTTTCTCCCTTCTAGTGAATTCAGTAGGATTCCTTTGTCGCACTGTGCCCTGACTAGGTGGGGATAAGGTAGTAACCTAATGTCTCTATTTCCTCTAGACTGTAATCTCCTGGAGAGCAGATTTTGTCTTTGCTCGTCACTGTATCCCCAGCACCTGGCACTGTGCATGGCGTATCAGAGTTAGTTCTGTGCCGGTCATATTTGGATGGGTGGATGAACTTGTGACAAAACTGTAGATATTAATAATATATGCATATTATTGAACTGTTAATAGAATCTGCCCTGTTGAGAATAGACAGATTTTAGATTTCTCTTCCTGGTATCATTTGTACTTTGGTTCTGGTGAGTTAAATCATCCTTTTTCGGGAAGGGAAGCACCATGTTAAATGGAAGATTGGCCAGTGTTGACCAAGACTGCTGGTAAGATTTGTACAACTCTTGCCTGGTTTTGTGCTTGGTCAGTGTGGGTCTCTGTCACTTTATATTTTAATCTGTTTAGCAGCTCAGCAGTAGCATGAGACTGTAGGTGGGGTTTGTCTGCCTAATGTTTTTTTTTGTCTGCCTTAATTTTAAAAAATGTTATATAATAATTTTTTAAAACATACTCAACAAACCCCTCAAATAGAACAGTAGAATTGACCCTGTGTGCCCATTATGCCAGATTCTAGAGAATTTGCAAGATTTTGCTATTCTCTTCATATATCATTTTTATGCTAAAATTTCACAGAAATAGAATCCATATAAGGTAAAATTTACCCCGCCTCACTTGAATATGCTTATTCTAGTTGTCTTGAAAGTCACCACAAAACTATCATTTTCTTAATGAGATTCTTAAATAGTGTTTGCACTCCAGTGTGCAATAATGGAAACCAGGAGACGCCGCTAAATCGTGGCGTGGTACGTTTCAAGGATGCGGAACCAAAACCTTAACTCACAGCAAATGAATGCTGAGTAGCCTTTTCGCCTTTCAACAGAAATCATTGTAGAAATAGGACCATAAACCTTCTATTAAACACTGTTGTATGAAATTCGAGTTTTCTGTCAGATCAGACATGGGAAAGTAAGCAAAGCTGCATAAATGACTGATCTGGGCAGTTTTTTGAGTTCTTCTCCCTAATGGTAAAGCTTTTTTTCTTTTTCCTCCTCAGATGATTGTTTCTCTCTTAATACAGTACAAGAATGTTATGACTTATATGAAATTATTTCTGGTTTCATGTCAGTAGTTTTTTTCACTTCCCTGCACAGAACTTAGTGGTTTGATTTCCTCTTGATGATCTGCTTTTTTTCTTAAAATGCATTCCCATTTGTTTTGATTTTTGTGAAGAAAATACTTTTAAAATTGAATACCTTCATGAATCTTATACTTCCTTAATAATCCATTTGGTCACATATATAGAAATCCTGTTGATTTTTCTTGTGCTTCCCAATTCAGGTCATCTTAAAAGTTTTCATTTGGGGGCGCCTGGGTGGCTCAGTCAGTTAAGTGTCTGCCTTTGGCTCAGGTCATGATCCCAGGTTCCTGGGATGGAGGCCTGCATTGGGCTCTGTGCTCGGTAGAGAGTCTGCTTCTCCCTCTTCCTTTGCTGTTCTTCCTCCTTGTGCTCTCTCTGTGTCAAACAAACAAACAAATAAAATCTTTAAAAAAAAAGATTTGATTTGAAGCCCGAGAAGTACTGATTAATTAATACATTGTATGTATCATGTCCTAAGCTCACAGGTTCTAAAGTACTATTTGGGCTGCTTTGCCAGAAGTGTTTGTGGCAGTCTAAAGATGACCACTTTATGGGAATGCAAGCTGGTGCAGCCACTCTGGAAAACAGCATGGCGGCTCCTCAAAAAGTTGAAAATAGAGCTACCCTACGACGCAGCAATTGCACTACTGGGCATTTACCCTAAAGATAGAAATGTAGTGGTCTGAAGGGGCATGTGCACCCGAATGTTTATAGCAGCAATGTCCACAATAGCCAAACTATGGAAAGAACCTAGATGTCCATCAACAGATAAATGGATAAAGAAGATGTGGTACACACACACACACGCATACACACACACATACAATGGAATGCTATGCAGCCATCAAAAGAAATGAAATCTTGCCATTTGCAACGACGTGGAGACACCTATCATATGATCTCCCTGATATGAGGAAGTGGAGATGCAACATGGGGGGTTTGGGGAGTAGGAAAAGAATAAATGAAACAAGATGGGATCAGGAGGGAGACAAACCATAAGAGACTCTTAATCTCACGAAACAAACTGAGGGTTGCCAGGCGGCCAGTAGGGAGAGGGTGGTGGGGTTATGGTCATTGGGGAGGGTATGTGCTATGGTGAGTGCTGTGAAGTGTGTAAACTTGGCGATTCACAGACCTGTACCTCTGGGGTTAATAATACATTATATGTTAATTTAAAAAAAAAAGGTTAGATAATAGAAAAAAAAATCATATTTCATGATAAATTTGGGACAAACGGAGTAGTCTATGTTGTTCTGTTGTATATTAGAAAACTGCTTTCATAATATGTGTAAACAAATAAAAAAATAAAGATCACCACTTTAATAATTAGCCTGCTAGGATGTGTGCCTGGAAAGAGAGAACTTTCATTCCTGAGTCTAAATAAAAATAATGGACCCAAATATGAAAGGAAATTCGGAGAAAAAATTATACCTGTTTTCTCCCTTCAGCTTTCATACCTGTTGAAACCTACAGAGACAAGTTCACTAATATAATAGCTGTCATTTATTAGAAGCCTCTTTTGAACTAGGTGCCTTAATGTTTACCAGTTCTCACCTCTGCAGGGTGTTTTATGATTTTGCCAGAGGAGGAAATTGACATTCAAGGAGGTTAATTAATTTTAGCTGTACTTCATTCAGTAAACACTGAATGAGGGTGTGCTATGTGTCAGGCATACTTTTAGGTGCCAGGGATCCAGGGATGAACAAAAATAAGGTACAGTCGCTGCCCTTAAAGCGGTCATGATTTCGTTTCTTGATTAATATGTGATAACAGCAATTATTATGATAATTGCCATCATTTATGACTGCTGTGCCAGGCTTAGTACCGTGTGCTCTATATATCCTTCTTTCTTTTTAATCCCCACAACCTTCCGAGGTGGGGTCTGTTACTACTGGGTCTCATGAAGGCGGAGTGCTCAGGGTCACACAGTTGGTGTGTGGCACAGTTGGGACTTGAGCATGGGTCCCTTATTCTAGGGCACAAGTCCTTTCAACATGTGTCCAGAACATTTCTAGCACGGCTTGAGATGAGTAATTATGTGAAAGGGATGTTCATTGTGAGCTGTGTTTTTGGCAGAACTTTATGTAACTTTGACCTAGCCACTAGATTTTTATTTTTATGGTTAACTTTCTACTATATTATCTCTTATTCTAGAAGTCCTCATGTTTTCATGACTCATGAAGGACATTTTTTGTCTTAGTTTTATTAAGAATGGTGATGTACAGTCCCTCTAGAAACTTGGGAATTAGACATAAACAGAATAATCTACACCTCTGAATAAATGACACTACTTAGCAAATTTTTTGGTACAATTTCATGTTTTTCTTTTCAGACTTGAAAATTTGTAGAGGTTGTGTGTTTGTGTGTGTGTGTGTGTGTGTGTCTACATTTATGTATATACCATTTGTGATCATAGTCTATATAGTCTTGAGTACAAGCAGATTAGAAAGCATACTTCGTCACTGTACCTTTACATGGTATCACGTAACGCACATAGTTATTTTAATGGCTATCTGTAGTATATCATTGTGTGGATTTAGATTTACCCTCAGTTGAACAGTTGTCTTGCTTTTCTTTCTTCTCCCTCACTTCCTCTGTCCCTTATTCTCTCCTTCCCTGCCTCCTCCCCACTCTTATAATCATTGCTGTGATAAACAACCACGTATGTACATCTTTGTATCCTTGTTTATCTCTTGCAGAAACGGAATTGCTAGGGCAGAGGCTGTACATTTCATTGGCTTTTAATAGATGTCATCAGGTTGTCTACCGAAGGCTTATATCATTGACCAGTATGAGTATCTGTTTACCATTTCTTCCTAACCTTTAGAAAGAAAGTTTTAAAAAACCCAGCATTTAAAAGGAAGTTTTAAAGAAATTTTTTTTTTAAGATTTTTATTTAAGACAGATAGAAATCACAAGTAGGCAGAGAGGCAGGCAGAGAAAGAGGAGGAAGCAGGCTCCCCGCTGAGCAGAGAGCCCGATGCTGGGCTCCATCCCGATGCTGGGCTCCATCCCGATGCTGGGCTCGATCCCAGGACCCTGGGATCATGACCAGAGCCAAAGGCAGAGGCTTTAACCCACTGAGCCACCCAGGCGCCCCAAAAGGAAGTTTTAAATGCCATAATAGAATTACTCGTAGAATTATTGGATTACTGGCAACCAATTATAAATAGAAGAACTCTGAAAGAATAGAAAGAAACTCATGAAACATAGTCACTACTCTCAAGCACTGAGAGTTAATCTAAGATCAGTTCTCAAGATTAAAAGGCATATGAAGGGAACTTTCCAATAAAAAGAGAGTCTCTGGTTTCATGTTCTTTTGGGTACTCTTTGTCAGTCCAAATAAACTCCAACAAGGTGACAGGGAAGAGTTTAGAATAAGATTTATAGAGATGTTAGGGTGTAAGGTCCCTTTCTATTCAGAATGCTCTGTGAGAGATTATCTTTGTCCGTTCTGTTGCACATCCAAATGCATATTAGAAGCTTTTAACAGTAATGTTACTTGGGGTGCCTGTCTGGCTCAGCCAGTAGAGCATGTGACTCTTGATCTTGGGGTTGTGAGTTTGAGCCCCATGTTGGGTATAGAGGTTACTTAATATAAAATCTTGGGGCACCTGGGTGGCTCAGTCATCTAAGTATCTGTCTTGGTTTCAGCTCAGGTCATGATCTCGGGGTCCTGAGGTTGAGCCCCGCATCTGGCTCCACACTCAGCAGGGAGTCTGAGACTCTCTCCCTCTTCTCCCCCCACCACTCACTCTCTTTCTTTCACTCCTGCTCTCTCAAATCAATCTTTAAAAAAAATCTTTAAAAAAAAAATAAAATTGATGTGCATCTGATTTAGTTATAAAGATGCATTAGCCACATACGTTACCCAAATCACAGGTGAGTATTGACATTCTGCTGTAAATAACCAAGAAAATAAGCAAATTAAACAATGGACTGTGCTCTTGACTTGTTAATAGAGTCAAACATTTTTCTTTGAGATAAAGATGAGTTCATTGGCCCCAGCTCTGATAGCAGTGATTTTTCAAGCAGATAACACTTGCCAAGATTTTCTGTGCAATGGGTAGAAAGAGTCTGTTGCCTGACAAGTTCTACGTCACATAGGTTCCTAAGCTGATCTCCTGGCACAGTTAATGCTTCTCTCGGGCATTCTTCGGTATATTATCTCGCTGATCTTTAGTCTGTTCCCAGTTGCAGAGAAAGAGCTGGTTAATTTAGTAGATAAATCATAGTACTAGAAGTAAAAGAGCGTTCCATAATAATATTGTCCTTGAACATGTAGGTGGTTATTCCGTTGTGGGAGGACTTCTGTGGTCATCGTGGAACAGTCCAGTTTGGACAAGGCATACCTGATTGTTGAACAGTTCGCATTTCATTGATCTATCTGGGTGTTGTTTTGGCTTAGAAGGACCCTTTTTTGAGGACATCTCTCTGCCAACCTGAATTCCCAAAGGGCTTCTGTTTTGGAAATCTTTTGGACTTAGGTGAGCTTTTTTGTTTCCCCCGTGACCTCCACATTATTTAGACTGACTCTCACAAACGTGCCATCCTTCTTTCTCACTGTTTCTTCCCTCTGGTCTCCTGAAATATTACCTGTTTACCAAAGAAGCTAGTTATTTTTATCCCAGCATTCACTTGATAAACTGCTCTTTTGGAGATACATCAAATAGGGTGAAACATTGAGCAGGTCAGGCAAGCAGTAGGATCTCGGCACCACACATTTCAGAGGATTCTCCCTTTGAGTCTCATTATTTTTCTTTACTGTCCCACAGATCTGCTGGGCACAAACATAATGGGCTTGGTAAATCATGCTAGGAATGAAATGTTTTCAGTGCCATTGTTCCGGACTCCTGACAACACTAATGGAGAGCAAAGTGATAAGAGAATGAGTAATGTGAGAGTAATAAGAGAGTACTAAGAAAGTAAGGATGCCAGGTTAAAACTTGGAGATTGAAACTCACAGACTGTTAAAAATATGTTAAAAATAAGGGTAAATTCTGATGCAAAGCATTCAGTATTAAGAAGAGCTTGACTCTTAGTGGACAAACACTGGACTAGGGTTCTGTAGTTGTTTTTGTTTTTTTTTTTAAATTTTTTTATTTATTTGACAGACAGAGATCACAAGTAGGCAGAGAGGCAGACAGAGAGAGAGGGAAGCAGGCTCCGCGCTGAGCAGAGAGCCTGATGTGGGGCTCGATCCAGGACCCTTGGGATCCCAGGATCCCAGGATCCCAGAGGCTTTAACCCACTGAGCCACCCAGGTGCCCCAGGGTTCTGTAGTTTGAATTCTAGACTTAGGTTGCTGCTAACAACCTTGGACGAGTCACTTAGACACCCTCACCTCCCATTTCTGCCATGAAAAGTGGAAGTATCCATTTTTGTTTGTTTGGGGAAGTTTTTTCCTTAAAAGTGTTCTTAAGCTGTGGGGCTCCTTAGAATTGCGGAGGGGAGCCAGATGGACTCGGAGAGGGCATGGGCAGGAGACCCAGCTGTCGCCCCAGTGTAGCTACACTCTCGTATGTTACTTGTGTGGGTTTCCTGTAATGTTTCCCTTGAAGAAAGCCCCATGGCCAAAAATCAATTTGAAAACATCTAGACCAAAAACATCTTGAAAATGGCTTTTGATGCTAAGATTTGGTGTCTGTGAATACCCACTCATTGTCTTTGTTCTTGGTGTAATTCTCTCAGGGCAGGGAAATATTGGCTCAGTTGGTGAGTTAGTATGTAGTACAATGGATAATTGTGGCGTTTGACTGCTTGGCTCTGCCCTGATGTCTACTGTTCATGAGGTATTTCGCAACTGAACAGTAATTAAAGCCCTTTTTGCTGCTCCTAATTTGGGAATCCTCATAAGAAGGTAGAGAAAAACCATATTCCCTACTTATCAAACATATTCATACTCTCTGCCTCTTTAAAAAAATATCTAACCTGTAGCATTTTATGTAAGATGTCTCATTTCACCCTAGGATGGTCTTGTGAAGGAGCTGGAATTGCTGTAGATGAGGAAATTGAGGCCCACTGGGATTCTGTAGCTTGGCTGATGTCCCATAACTAGGGAGAGAGAGAGCTGGCGTTTAAAACTAGGATTGTATTTCTAGAATGTGGGTGCTCTTTATTACGTTGGCTTGCCTCTCCTGAGTTTACAGGAGATTTGTAGCTTGAAGAAATTATTAATAATAACACCATTATTCCTCAGTTTCTCATTAATTAAATCTGGTCATACAAGCAAATGGGCAATTTTCATTGTTCTTAACTGCTTGGATTATGCCAAAGACCCTTAACAGCTTTCTTAGGGTGATGTAGTAGGGCCTTATGTGGCCATGGGTTTCTTTTACCCTTCTCTTTTTTTTTTTTTTTTTTTAAAGATTTTATTTATTTATTTGACAGACAGAGATCACAAGCAGGCAGAGAGAGAGGAGGAAGCAGGCTCCCCGCCGAGCAGAGAGCCCGATGCGGGGCTCGATCCCAGAACCCTGAGATCATGACCTGAGCTGAAGGCAGCGGCTTAACCCACTGAGCCACCCAGGCGCCCCTTACCCTTCTCTTTGAACTGTATCTAGAATGTTATATCCTAGGACACCGTGACATACCAGTGGGTCCTCTCTACCACTGTGTAAGGTCTGTTTTGTGTTTCCTTAAAGAGTTACCATAGGGTTTCTTTTTTTTTTTTTAAAGATTTTATTTATTTATTTGACAGAGAGAGATCACAAGTAGACAGAGAGGCAGGCAGAGAGAGAGAGAGAGAGAGAGAGGGAAGCAGGCTCCCTGCTGAGCAGAGAGCCCGACGCGGGACTCGATCCTAGGACCCTGAGATCATGACCTGAGCTTAATGCAGCGGCTTAACCCACTGAGCCACCCAGGCGCCCCTACCATAGGGTTTCTTAATGTAATGTAGGATAAGCCTCGGGTTTGTGAATGTGTAGGTCAGCTGTACCAATTCAAACTTTGTCTTGTCTTGATGTTTTGTTTGAACTGGGTAATTAAAAAGACCCAGATTTTAGTCTGGTTTGGCTACCACTAGCGGACTTTAGCTTTGTTGTGAACTTTGTATCCACACAGTAAGTGGATTTGATAAGAACTCTGATTCTTATTCTGATTTTACAGAGGACCAGGTGAGTTATTGGAATTATAATCTTGTGTGGATGCTGAAATTAGAGAAAAAATTCTGGTGGAGTTGGGATAGGATGAAGGAAACTTCAGGTTTATTGAGTGTGTACTCTGTGTTAGATGATGGTTATTCACTTTATTCACTGTTTAATGACTTTATTCATTTTACCTCTGTGTTTCAGTTAAGGAAAGCTGATATTCAAAGAAGCCAGGACACTTGTATTAAGCTACAAAGCAGGCAAGAGCAGGATCCAGAGCATTAGCCAAAATCATTCTCGCTCCAAAACCAAGGTCCTTTTTGTTGTTAATTACAAGCAGAGTAACCTTTAGAACCACAGGAAGAATGGTCTGGATGTCTCTTGGGGGAAGGACTCTATGTTGCACATGATACTGTTTGTAAAATAATCTTAAGGTTCAAAGGAGAGTGTCTGGGTAAAGTCTCTTCCTGGATTTTCTATTAAGACTGTGCCCTCCGTACTGTAATCGTGGAGGAGTTCCCTTTGTTTCCCTTGCTCTGCTTTCTATCTGAAACGAAGGAACCTGACTGAAATCCCCACCCACAGCACTGTGTGGTTTCATGATTGGGGGTTCTTCTTGCTCTCTTTTAAATAGTTTTTGTGAACTTGAACTAGATATAGATACTTAGCCTTTTTTGAGCGGTAGTTGTTTTGAGTGTAAAATGGAAAAACAGTACCTACTTTGTATAGCACATTGCTAGATTTTATCTGTAGTTGTAGCTGGGACTGGGAAGAATTTTTTTACAGTGTGGCTCATGGTACAGAACTTTGGAAGAAGGTAGAAGAAGACCTGCATGGCAGGTACCAACTTTCCCAGTGTACGTTTCCGGTAAGAAGTAAGTTAGCTGTGAGATTTGTCTGTTCCGGTTTGAGGATGTATGAATGTTTAGTGCTCTAATGAATTGTTGGCAGCTGTGTTTTTTTGCTAATTTTTGTAAATGCAACTGAATTTCATAACCAACATCTTGAGTAAGCAGAGCGTAGATACTTTGAGGGAAAAGTGTGTAAGCCTGAAGCTAACTTGATTTTTTTTCTAGGGCCCCATTATCCTGGGATGCTTGTGTTCAGCTGGCATTTGAAACACGTTAGAAGCTAGGCCTTGAGAGTACTGAGGGAGAGTAACGCACATTCCCAGTTCACTAAAAGCTCATCTCTGGAGGATAAGCACCTCGCTTGCAACACAGAAGGGAGAGGTATTATGTCAGTTATAAGTACTCGTAGTATGAGCTCATTGAAAAAAAATGTTTGAGCAGAGTGAATGGAATCAGCCACTAGGAATGCAAAGGTAATTTGGGGGTATTGAGAGAGATGGAATTTTGTGCTGTGACAGTGATATATGCAAGGTTGTAAAGAACACAGATGAGATGAGGGATGTGACATTTGAATTGGACCTTAGACCCCGAGTATTTTCTCTCTGGGATTTTATGTTCTAGGTGCGGTTAACGACCTAGTCCTCTTGAGTAGTGTTGCCTCCCTTTCTTTTTTATGGCCCGTTGCTGTGGTTATTAGAATAAGCATCATGCCCATTAATGACTTTCCTGGGCTAGTCACCCATCACTAGCTGTCCTATTGGAACCAAGTCCTGTCATACTGTCTTTTGTGAATGTCCTTTAATGTTGTCTTGAGGCCTGCTTGTGCCTTTGCTTCAGGTGGGTCACTGGCTTCCAAGTAGGCCTTCTGTTTCAGATTCCTCTTACCTTTATTCTTCCTGCAGATGGTTCAGATTGGCCTTTCCAAAGTACCTTGGAAATTCAAACTGAACCTCTTTCAGGGGCTTTGTGGTTTCCAGGTCAAGTTCAGACTACTGAGCTTGGCAGTCAGACTTCCACCTTGACATTATATCCTTCCTTTCCAGCCTTTTTACTTCCCAGGTCATCACTCTGTTGGTGTTCTTGGTCAAGGTGTCTTAGTTTCCCTGGGCTGGGCTAGGGTGCTTGGCAGCTGGGACATTGCTCCCTTCCCTGTCTGTGACTTTGCAGATTTTCTCACTGTGCCCTGAACGTGCCTGTGCTCAGGCTGTGCCCTCCACTTGGAATGCTCTCACCCCTCCTTGCCTTTTTCAGACCCCAACTCAAATGCATTTCCTCCCTGAGTCCCTCTCTAGCTGCTCCAACCCCAGGGATCATCTCCCTTCCTTAGAAAAATTAATGGCATTTATTTTCTGTGCTGTTATATTGGGGAGTTGATCGCAACTGCTCTGCATTGTGGTTGGTTTTTGTGCGTGTACGTGTATACCTATACCCCTGTCCCTCTTGGCGTAGTAACTGTTTCTTATACTCTTGACAATCCTATATACGTAGGTAATTGATAGCTATTCATTGATCTATAACATTGGTTTTCAGAGTGTCTGTAGACGACCCTTGGATTCCTGAGACCCTTGCAGTGGGGTGTGAGACCAGTGCTATTTGCATAGTAGTTACTGAAGTGATATTTACCTTTTTAAAAATTTTTATTTATTTTTTATATTTACCCTTTCCTACTGGGCAGACATTTGCACGGAAACAGCCTGGATAAAACTGGGGATGCCGTAGCATGAATCAAAGCAGTGGCACCAAAGTGGCCTGAGTAGCCGTGGTGTTCAAACAGTCATGTGCCCTGAGCGAAAAATAGTGCCAGTCAGTGTTCTTAGTGAGGCAGTAAAAACTATTAATTTTATTAAATCTTATTCTTTAAGTACCCATTTTTTTGAGGGTCTGTTTGACTTGGGGAGTGAACTGTCTTTATTCATTTTGGAGGGAGCATCATTTTTACTTGAAGGGAGGGTTGACAAACTGTGGTTATTCAGAACTTGGGTGTTTCGCAGACATTTTCTTGAAAGTGAATAAAGCAGGTTTGTTACTTCAAGGAAAACAATGGACAGCATTTGTTGCCAGTGATAAAAATTGAGCTTTGAAGTGAAAAATCAGAAATTTGGAAAACTTGTATTTGCCACCTCGAGCTTGATGGCTTCCCAGTATTCCCAGTTCCCTTGTGAATTTGATAATGATAAAATGTTCCTTTTTTAAAAAGATTTTTTAAGTAATTTTTACACCCAGTGTGGGGCTCGAATTTATAACCTGGAGTTCAAGAGTCATACATCTCACCCACTGAGCCAGCCAGGCGCCCCGCGGATGTACTTCATAATATTGTGTAAGGAAAGTGCCAACATTTGGAAAAGAGTCAAAGAACCAGTATTTTTCAGGTGGTCAATATATGATGTGACAGAATCATGCATGGGTACTTCTGTGACTTCTGTTCAAAGTGGAAGATAGAGCCGTGACTTTTAATGTTACAGAGTTCAAAATGTCATTGATATGGTTTCAGATTTTTTATCACAACTAACCTTCTAAGAAACTGTCACTTGTCGGTGTTTAGTATAATATCAGAGACTATTAGCAATTATTTGAAAAGGCTGTTAAAATAGTCCTCCCTTTTCCATCTACGTATCAGAGACTGAATTTTCTTCATATACTTCAGCCAAAACATTGTATGTAATAGTTTAAATGCAGAAGCAGATGTGAGACTCCCAGCTATTTTTTGTGAAGCCAGACATTAAAGAGATTTGTGAAAATGTGAAACAGTGCCACTTTCTCATTAAACTTTTGTTGAGAAAATAATTATTTTTTAATAAAAATGTTATTTTAATATGTAATGAGTTCAGTGATTTTTAAAATGAATTGATAAATATTTTGTAAGTTTCTTTGTTTTAATTTCTGATACAATAACTATCAATAAATATACTCCACATAAATAAAGGTCTTTGGGTCCCTCAGGTTGTAAAGAGGAGTCTCAGAAAACCAAGAAGTTTGAGACCATGATTATAGGTAGACTGAAATAAACTGAGGAAATACATTAGTTTCTGGCTTATTTGAAAATCTTTAGAGGAGCAACACAGCCGAGAAGAGAAGTAACTTGTTTCTATTTGTCTTATACTGAGACTAGGCAGGTAATATGTTTCTCGCCCTGTGCCAAACAGAGTACCTGTATTATTTCCTCTGAGCTGTATTTTGCAATGTGTGCATGTTATAAATCAGCACAGTTTCTACATTACAAATCAGTAGTTAGCAGAAGTTCTGAAGATTGCTCCTGCACGGTTCGAGCAGTGGCTCTGGGTCCTGCTCATGGTTGCTTTGAACCCGGGCCATTGTCTTGTACTGTCACAGGGAACCAGGTCCTCAAAGGTGAGCGGCACTTCAGAACAGACCGTGGCTGGAAGTCTGTAGGCTTAATTTCACACAGGTTAGTAGCAGTTAGTGTGTGAATGTAGCTCAGGATCCAGGAGGCTGACAGGATGGCTTTTGTTCAGGGCCACTGCTCGCATTAGCAGCCCTTCTGGATTTTATTCAGGGTCACAGAAAGCTGAGATCGTCTGAAAGTGTTATTTTGGATCAGCAAGGAATTTTCCCTTTGGGAGAAAGAAATGAGATGGGAGGTGAAGTCGGGGACGTGTGGTGCTAAGGGGAAAGCAGTGTGAAAGCACAGACTGAGAGAAGGGGAAGCCACTGGGCCCACACCCTGCACTGGGATGCACCGTGCACAGTTCATTCTGGGCCGCCTAGAATGGCAGTTGGTGTTGTCAGGCGCTCGGGGCTGGGACCCCCTGCAGAACACTGTCTCTGCTTGGTAGGTCTGCTGAGAAGAGAACCTCACCGGTGTTTGTCCTCCCGGTGCCCCGTGTGCCTGCACAGCTCGACTTTCTGCTCCTTGGACAGATACATGCATCAAAATTGCCCTGGTAAATGTGTTTTTGAAATTAATGATATGAACATCTTTATATTACACATTATACCTCTTTCTTAAAGGGTGTACATATTTCTCTTACACTTCATTATAGTTATTAAACTCTCAGTATCTTTCTTTTTTACCACATCAGTGGAAATGAAAACAGGGATACACCTAGGTTAGCCGGAACAGCAGAGAAAGGAGGTGGGATTCTTGTTTATTTTGATCGTCGTTAACTCCAGCCTTATTCCTGGGTTTCTCTCTGACCTTCATCCTGGGCAAAGTCTGTCTTTCCCTCAGCACTTCTGTGGACGTTGTATGGCTCAAGCTTGTCTTGCAGATTTGTGTCATGTAAATAGGCTTTGACAGGGGGCAAATTCAAACTGTTGTAAAGACTGCCTATTCATTTCTAAAACCGCATTTTGTGGTAGAGTTCAATTGCAAATTGCATGAAGGAGTTTTAAAATGAGGGAAGACAAAATGAGAACTTACGAATAGTTGCACAGTAAAACAGTAGAAGGGGAATCTGATCATCGAGCTTTTGTTTCTCAGGGATCGTCAATGGCTTTTTATTCCAGCGATCATTCCCAAAAAAGATTTCCATACATACGCAAAAAATGAGTTGTCGTGAGATGTAGATGAGGGTATAGAGAATAAAGATGGGAAACACACTATTAATTCAAAGGTACAGAGTATTCCTTTACTTCGTAATTTGGAAAGCATTGCAGAGCTCCAGAATTGGATAAGCCAAGTTGGTGGACGACGTATTTTGTCAATTCTTCTGTTAAAATGCATTCTCTTGGTGGATGCATTTCTAAGATGAATGGTTAATTTGTTCTTCGTTCTTTTCAGTGTCTGTCTTTGAGCACATGACACATGGAGACGATGTCCTAATTGAGACTGTTGGCATCTGCTTGAGACTTTGTCTTTTATACCGTCCCTTTGTATTTGGGAAGTATTTGATGGGTGTGGTCTGGCAGCGGGGTTGTATTCTCTTTGCTAAGTTGATTCTGGGCTTGTGTGATGTGGAGTTGTGGCTTTATAATGGGGGGAAACACACGCATGCGGCTTCAGAGTGTGACCAAGGGAGTTGGGTGAGCTTTTTGGGTTGGGTTCTCTAGGGTTGGAGCGTTTTGCTTCTGAAATTTTAGTTTCAGGTTTGGGGCGGTCGTTTACTCCAGAAACTGGTAATTTTTCCTTAGTGTCCTGAGGAACTTCAGACAGACATGACTTTTTAAAGGGAGACTCACGTGTGCTGCTTATTCGCTTCTCAGGAGTGACAGGAGGTTTTGAGAGAGCGGGTGCGTTCAGAGCCCTGTAGTTCAGCACGCGTAGCCCTTGACCTGAGCTCAGGATTGGTGGGTCTGGGCAGTTTTGTAAACAGACAGATGAATCAGAGTGGGTAAATGGCATTAGAGAGATTTAAACAAAGTGGGGTGGGAGGGGATAACAGGGCAGGCAGCTCTGTCTGCTCTGAGGGCTTGGGAGGGAAGGAGGAGGAAGGGGCGTCCTAAAACTTCGAGTGTTAAAGAGGGACAGGATGGGGTTACCCTTGTATAATAAACTCGGGAGTTCACTGGACCACCTGCTTATCTAAGCGGACACTAAAAAGAGTCTCAACAGCTCTGTTCATCGTGTGGCTTATGTTTAGCGCTGCGCTGTATGCTCTGGAAGGAGTTAGACAAGGACAACCACCTCCGTAGTTTGGTGGGGTGGGGGGTTGGGGGTGAGGAGCAGACTTTGTGAGCAGCTTGAATAACATTGGTTCAAGACGCAGCTGTGAGTAGGCAGGTACTGTGGTAGGCTGGTGCCTTTTTGTTCATTCTCGGTATTTTTTTCCCCTCCCTGCTATGAAGCCACTTTGGAAATCTCCCATTTCATTAATGTAGAGTCATACCCTGTACCTCTCCCCAGTAGTACCCATGGCCGTGACAGGTAGCCACAGTAATTCTGGGGACTCCCGTGGTCAGTGAGTGTGTGTTTAATTTCTTCTATAGCTAACTAGTTTTTAGTGGGAAGAGGAAATTTGAGAGAAGTTGGGTAATTTGCTTTAATTTGCAGGACGTCTGAAGTGTCAGATCACATCTGCTAGGATTATGGGAATTTTGTTGTATGTTTGAATGTTAGAGATAGTGTCAGGGTCATTCTGCTGAAAACTGACTCATCTGAAAACCTTGTGGGTTCACTCCATTCGATGTTCACCAAGGCCATGGTTTCCCTTTCCTTATGGTTCATTCCTCCTCCTCCCTCTCCATTAAAAGATAGGAAAAGTCTTAGGCATTTTAGCAAATTTTATACATATGGTTCCTTAAAATTGTACTATACCATGAAAGATGGCCTACCCACCAAGGGTTATATACTTATAGAGCTGACCTCTGGTGTCTATGATGGTGGTTGGTTGGTTAGAGTCCCGGAAATGCGCTGTGTTTCAACATGAAATATAGAAATTGTTTTTATTAACGTGTAATATATTACTTGTTTCAGGGGTACAGGCCTGTGATGCATCAGTCTTACACAATTCACAGCACTTACCATGGCACATACCCTCCCCAGTGTCCATCACCCAGCCACCCCATCCCTCCCACCCCAACTCCACTCAGCAACCCTCAGTTTGTTTCCTGAGACCAAGAGTCTCTTAAGGTTTGTCTCCCTCTCTGGTTTCATCTTGCTTCATCCTCCCTCCCCCCCTTTCCCCAATGATCCTCAGTCTTGTTTCTGAAATTCCTCAGATCTGAAATATAGAATTTTATTCACCAGTCAGTTTAACTGTCTTCCACCGTTCCTTCCTCAAAGAATATTAATGCTTAACTCAAACAACTGATTTTTGCAATGAACTTTTCCTTATAAGCTTACTAACTTAGGAACAAAGGTAACTTTTTCTTGCTTTTTATTTTTTGCTGATTAATGTTAAGTTCTAGATTGCTTTTAGAAATATTAATATGTTCAAGCTAGGGCAAAACTCTTTAAACTGTACACCAGATGAGTATCCAGTAGTTCTTGGACTTTTAGATTTTAGGAACCTCATTTCTGGGAGGGATTTTTGGCTTTGCTGCTTTTTCTTAGCTTTAAATTGTTAGGTATGGCGCAGTGAATCGCTCTGATAACGATCATTTTTTTATATACTTTGAAACAGCATTCAAACAATAGACCTTTAATTAGACAATATTATTTTATGTAGAAATAAACCAGAAATCACGGAAATACAGTTTTGGAGTGTTGGTCAGTGTTGTAGAGTCCGATTATATGCTTAGTGGTTATTGTCAGGGAGAGAAATGTTGTAATATGGTGAATCGTGCATTGTTTAAAGAACAGTCCATTATCTCCCCATTGACAAACTTTCTGTGTACTTGTTTGAGAGCAGTAGTGTCACCGGCAGAGTTAGTAATCCTTTCTTTGCTGATTAAAAATGATGGATGGCCGTCCGCTGCGTTCCAGCAGTAGTGCTCTTTCATCCTCACGGTGACCCAGAGGTGAAGGAAGGTGCCGTCATCCTAGTTTCATAAATGGAGAGACGAAGCCCATGTTAATCAGCGGCTCAGAGTAAGCCGAGTAAGTTCTTGGTGCTGGGCACCGAACCCAGGTCTGGGGGTCCAGCCCAGCACCCCCTAGTGCAGGTATCGTGAGCCGAATGTGTGACGGGACATTTTCTGGTGGCCCCATCCAAAAAGTAAAAAACAGGTGAAAGTAACTTCAATAATATTTCTTAAATCAAAATATACAAAAATACGATCACTTGAGCGTGTGACTAATATAAGAACAAGATGTTTTGCATTCTTTTTTTGGTATTGATTCCGCAGTATATATTTTGCATGTCCAGCACACCTCAGTTTGGACTGGCTGCTCTTCCAGTGTTCAGTGCCCTCAGGTGACTGGTGTCTGCTGTGCTGGGTGGTCCGTTCCTAGTGCCCGCGCTGCTGCCACTACCCCGCTCTGCTTCTCTTAAGTGAGTGGGCACTGAAGAACCAAGACCTCCCCATCAATCAAGGTTTTGTATGTTTTTGGCTGATTTCCGCTTACAGCATACAATTATAGCATTGACTAGTTTAGTTTAATAAAATCAGTCGTTAGAAAAAGTGGTGTGGTAGCCTTACGGAAATACAGGTATTTGGTTGTCTTTCCCGTTTTTAGAAATTCTCCTCTGAACAGTAGTAGGTGATAGAGATTAAAATAAAGTAGTCAAATAGTATTTAAAAGGCAAATAATTGCACTAAGTCTGGAGACTGTAAGGAATGCCGTCACGTAGTTATCCTTAATAATAAAGACCACATAAGGCCACTTTTAAGCACAGAAGGGAAACAGTTGAAATAATTTACATGGGTTTAAGGTAGATTATTAAATTCAGCAATCTGCTACTAGTGTCTGCTGTGTGCCAGGCTTTGTATATATGTTTAGGAATTAAAATAAGAAATGGATCCTGTGATCAAGGATCACACCCTCAAGTGTTTACTTAGAACAGTTGTTTCCAGGAAGGTATTTTTTCCCATCTGATTGGGGTTGAGAAGAAAAATTGGGGGATGATAGGATGAGTCAAACTCTGAAGGACGTTTCATCATGAAAACAGTGTTTGCTTTAGGTACAAACTTTATCCCATAGCATTATAGGATTTCAGAAAAGGATTTTGCAGACCAGTCCTCTGAAAATTTCTTTGTGTGCATTTTTAAAAAATATTCTGTTGTACTGAGAGGGTTGAATTGTGACAGTCCCATAGTAAGTTTATAGAGTCCGCTCCTTTTGACAGTCTGTGACCTACCATTACGTTGTCACATTTCTATTCCTGATAAAGACCCATTGATCGTATTGATGAACCTGGTCTGCGTTTTTGACAACACTTTTCTTACAAGTCACATCATCTAGAATATGATTGTATGTATTCAACTGGATATTATTATCTATAGAATTGCTTGGTTGCAAGAAATGAAATACAGTTTGCCCAGTCATTTAAAAAGTGTTGGAATTTGGATTTATTTGGGTTGGGAGAGGAGAGTCCTATTTTTCCAAGCTTAATTTTTTTTTTTTTTTTTGGTGAGGAGATAGAGAACACAGATTGCAATCATTAGCTACGAGCATTTGTTATTTCTTTTCTTTTTTTCTTTTAAAGATTTTATTTATTTGACAGAGAGTGCACAGCAGGGGTAGTGGCAGGCAGAAGGAGAAGGAGAAGCAGGCTCCCCCCACAGCAGGAAGCCCGGTGAGTGGTTCTATCCCAGGTTGCTGGGATCATGACCTGAGCCAAAAGCAGATGCTTAATGAATGAGCCACCCAGGCACCCCCAGCATTTGTTATTTCAAGCATATAAAGCTCTTGAAGATAGTATATATGCCTTTTGTCAATAGTAACAAATATGTATGTCTACCATATTTTCTGTTGCTGAGTGTCACCGTCTAAGGGTAAGTAGGGCAACAAGAGGGGAAATTTGTGCTTCTCATTTTTTTCTCTCTGTGGTTGCAGAGAGTGAAGAGGGAGGGAGAAAGAAGACACATCTTTCATGTTCTTAGTTTCTAGATACCTTAACAGTGTCTGACCCCTGAAACAGTGCTCTCAGAGCAGTGGTAGCTTCAAGATGAAGGCCGCTGTCACCTTATGTTTATGGTGACCTACAGAACAGAGCAGACTCATTCATCACTTGGGACACCATCACTGGGCCCTGTAGCGTGGTCTGTTACCCATCCTGCTTGGAAGAATGGATGCAGCATAACGTGTGGTTTTTTGAGTTGTTTTGTTTTGGTTTTTTTGGTTCATTGTGAAGGCCAGTGCCCAGCTATTTCTAAAGCAGTCATTTGACCATATTCATAAGAGAAGATGATGCCAGAAAACATTTTGAGGGTAAAAATTTAGGGACTTGGGATACATTTTGAAGAGGGCAAGAGCTGGCGATTTTATGTGAGAGAAGTTAATCTGAGTGGCATGGAATTGTTGGGCAGAGAAAATGAAATATGAAAAGGATTTCTCTTTTCACTCTTTTCTCCAACAATGGAAAAAAATTTAAAGGGACACACACCTTCAAAATTAGAATACTACATGTAAAGGAGTTTTGTTCTTTCCTAGTTTCATAGATTAGGAAACTTGAACTGTTTGGAAGTCTGTGAACCATTTCCAGTAGGATCTTATTAAACAAAGGTCCAGATGGACAATGACTCAAATCCAGGCAATAATAATTTTGATTATGTTTGTGTGGATTCTCAAGTTTTAAAAAATGATGACGTTCCCCAGGGAAGGGGAGTATTTTGTGAAATCTAAGTGTCAGAACTGTTCATGGCACACATAGAATTGGGATCAAGTTGGGGGATTGTTGGCTTTTTAGACTGCACGGGAGCTCTTGTAGTGAACCACTGTCTCCTAAAGCCTGGGCAAAGCTAAAGCTAAAATAGTTGGAGGCTTAATCTGCACATTTGAACTTCTGGAGCAGCTGGAGTGGGTCTCTTCCTCCTTACCCCTTGCAACGGAGTAATTCTCCCTGTCTGTTTTCAGCTCGGTGGGGATGTCCGCACTGGCTCTGAGGGCGTTTTTGAGAAAGATCTGAAAGGAACATGAACTAGAGTACAGGAAGTGGGACGATGGCAGGGAATATTTGGTACTTTCTGCCACTGTCAAAAAACACCCATTTGGTCGGAGAGTTGCAGGAGAGGAGCATATGTGTTGATGGAGGGGTGCGTGTTCATGTCCATATTCTTTTTTTTTTTTTTTCTTTACCTCTCCTCCAGTCTAACGTTCATTCTTGTCAAGACGTTGGCAGTGTAATGAAGAGGCAAAGACACTTCCTCCCTGGCAGATGCATATTATAGACTCACAGGTCCAGGGAGGGCAACAGAAGGAACATTTTACTTCATTGACTTACTTTTCTAAAATTCCTGAGCAAAAGTTTATTTTTCAAGTTGCTAATTTTTGAGTGTTAAAGAACTGCATTTCCTCACGTTTAAAGAATGTATATGTTGGTAACGGCATACCCTCGCTGCCCCCCAGGATTGATGTGAGCATTATAGATGATGGTGGGCTCTCTCGCAATTTCCATCTGCAAGTGATTTATCCAGGGTCATTTGAGTGATTACTAGGTACCAAGCAGTGTGTGTGGTCCTGGCAGGGGTTGGGTGGGGGGGGTCAGGCATACATCTTTAGGACCTCATCTCACCCCCCCAAGGAACTTATATTTTAGTAAGAGAGGCTGCACTCGGTGGCCTGTAATTACAGTATGGCGGGGATCTGTTAAGAGGTTTGACAGTGTGCTTTGAAAGCACAGAAGTGGGCCATTGACTCAGTTCATTCAGCATGAATTGAAAGAATTAGGGGATTGTTTTTTGAAGGTGGTGGTGTTTCTATTACCATGTTTGAAGGATGGGAGGAGGTAGCCAGGGAACAGTTGGGGTTAGACTAGGAAAGACTTGGAGGAGGAGGAACTTTGTCCCTTGCAATGCTGAAGGTAGTATATTCAGTTTTCAGGTTATGTGCCATTTTGACTCATCTATAAGGAAGTGTAATTGGCTTAGTTTGGACTTAACTCCTCTCCTAACTTGAACAAAGTTCTGTCTCTAGTAGAGAAGTTTATTAATCCCACCTTAACCTAGCCTAATTCTAACCTATGCTAACCTAACCTAATCAACTAAACCTAACCTAATCAGGCTGAGCTAAATGGTGCCTCCTTCTCAGTACATCCCTGTATATTATTCTAATTAAGGAAAAGTCCTACCCCAGCTTTGTTATTTGTAGAAGTTAGTATTAATGTATAATTTCTTACATTGGTGGCAAATCTGTCTCAGTTCCATAGATAATAACTCAGCTCTGCAGTAAAATGGGTGACTGTAAAATACTTAACACTTTATTAATGCAGTATTTTTAAACTAATATGATATTAACACCTTATTAGTTATGATACATTGCATGGCCAGTATATAAATGAGCTGCTTCAATATAACACAATATTATGTATTCAGATTTATTGCTTATTTTTATTGGGATTACCTTTACAATATTTATAAGGAAAAGTCTGGTTATAGATAAATGATATTTTCCTGGGGCACCTGGGTGGCTCAGTGTGTTGAGCATCTGACTTTTGGTTTCAGCTTAGGTTGTGATCTCAGGGTCCTGGGACCAAGCCCCAAGTCTGGCTCAGCGCAGAAGTCTGCTCGTCCCTCTCCCTCTATGCCCTATCCTGGGCATGGGGGCATGCTCGCTCTCTCTCTCATAAATAAATAAAATATTTTAAAACATGATATTTTTCTGGGAATGTTTAAATTATATAACATAAAAACTTTGGTTTCTTTGAATTCTGGGAGTGTCAAACTATACGTTCATTTAAAGTCCTCTCATTTAAGACTAGACAATAGTTACTTTCCTCATTCTGTTACTACAGGAATCAAGGCGATGCCTTTTGAAAATACTGATAACTGGAGGGATATATGTGTTTTTTGAGCAGGTAAGAGATAGTCTTGGCTTTTAAAAATAGGCCAAAGGAGATTTAAAAACAAGGTTAGTGTAAAAGACTAATAATAAATTGCAAACAACTGTTTTGTGTAAAGAAAATAAGAGACATACCTGTAAAGTAATCAGTTTCTAATGCTATTCGAAGATTCCTGTGAAAGAGACACTCCAAAAATACTTTGAGCAATGGCAGCATTGGTGGAGTAAGTATTGACTCTTCCAAAAGGACTTTGCATAGGATAATCCTTGGTTCATTGTATAATTTCCAATTTGCCTTTTAAGTGCTTGGTATAGTAGTAAGTGCCTAGTTTTGAAATAAGGTGTGGTTCTCCAAAACATTTCCCATTTCAGTTAGAATTCTGTGTTGTCAAAATCTTCCTTAATGTTCTATATGGGTTTTTACTTAATCTAAACTAGTAAGGTTTCACTGTAGTGTGAGACCTTGACAATTATTAAGCCAGGTGTTAATTAGGGCCACTGGCAGAAGAGCGGTGTTCAGCCAGTGAGGCAAGAATTTAATAATCTCTTAACAGGGGGCGCCTGGGTGGCTCAGTGGGTTAAGCCGCTGCTTTCGGCTCAGGTCATGATCTCGGAGTCCTGGGATCGAGCCCCGCATCGGGCTCTCTGCTCAGCAGGGAGCCTGCTTCCTCCTCTCTCTCTGTCTGCCTCTCTGCCTGCTTGTGATCTCTCTGTCAAATAAATAAATAAAAATCTAAAAAAAAAAAAAAAATAATAATCTCTTAACAGTGTGTGAATGAGCCTTAACTGCTCTGGGACCTCTGATGGTTTTAGAAGCAAGGCTCATCAAAGATGACCATAAGGAAAAATCCAAGAGTAAGTTTGTGTGTATACAGTTTCACTTGTATTTTGGGATAACATGGTCTATGGATAATTTGGGGGGGGGTATAACTGACATAGTTTCCTTAAAAATTTTTGGTGCAACTGATATAGTTGCACACATTTAAAGTGTATTTTCATATTTTGATTTGTGCAGAGGAACACGTGAAAATGTAAAGGAGAGAAAATAATCCTGAGTTCTTAGTGCCATGCAGGCAGAACTTGGTGGAAAGTAGTATGTGATGGTTTCGATCTATTGATTTAGTATAGTTTCTACCCGTTTATTATATTTTCTTATTTAAAATCCTGAGAGGAGAGAGGTTCTAGCCACAGCCTTATTTCTACCCTTAGATGTTTTTCAGAGGCTGGTGCACTATAGGAGATTGTGACTTATTGCCACATCATATCATCTCCTTCTTAACCATCTCAAGAATTTTTTTCTTTTTTTTTTAAGTTTTCTTTACATAAGTAATCTCTACACCCAATGTGGGGGTCGAACTCACAACTCTGATATCGAGAGTCACACGTTCCTATGAGCCAACCAGGCGTACCTGAAGAATTGTCTTCCAAGTAATTCTTGTGGTTATCACTTCCATATATAGTAGTGTCGATTAGAGATACAGATTGTACATGGTAAAAACATGATCTCCTTAGTACTGTTTTCTGGTTTATGGGAATTCAAGCCTTGTTCTTCATTCTTCTGTGCCTTATTTCTGCATTCTGCTTTCCTAGGCATAAAGAACACTGATCATTAGAAATTTTAGAGTTTGTTCTCCTTCCTTCTAGTACATGAAGTTTTCAGAAGTTTTGTGTTCTCCTAAGCTAAAAGCTTGATAGTGTGGTTTTATGAGTGGAGTATGAGTAGCATGTAAGCATAGTGATTCCTTTAGGCAGAAGTCTCTAGCTATTTGTGGTTGGGGAAAAAAGAAGTCCTTTGAAAATCCCAGTGGAAATAAAACTGCTTTAAAATAAAAAAGTTGGGGCACTTGTGTGGCTCAGTCGGTTAAGCCTCCAACTCTTGATCTCAGCTTGGGTCTTGATCTCAGGGTCGTGAGTTCAAGCCCTGCGTTGGGGTCCACGCCCAGTGTGGAGCCTACTTAAAAGAAAAAAAAAGGAAAAAAGTAAAATGTTAACCATATAAGTTAGGTAAATGATAGAAATACTATTTTGAAGCTGGACAGAACCATTCAAATTATCTTGTCAGGTCTGTTCTATTGATGAGAAATTGGAGGGCCAAGGAGGTGAAAAGGGACTGAAATGGTACAGTAATTCTGTTAAGGCTAATTGTTGTAGACATATTTGTAAGAATCTGCATTTGGGATCAGAAAACCAGTTGTGCAAGTATAGATGAAGGAAGTCTTGGTTTAATTAGATCATTAATTGACCATAATAAGCTTATTTTAGTCATGAGTGACTTTGGCTGTCAGAATCTCTCAACTGATGATGATTTGCAGTAATCAAAGTGTAAGGTCAAAAAAAAAAGGACATTGGTGGTCTGTAAGAGGAGACAAGGACATACCAGAAGATTCAAGAGTATTGTGTTGGGTCCTCGATCAGCTATTTTCAGAGGAATATTAACAAATGAGTCTGTGTTACCATCCAGCTTACACCCCTGAGCATCGTTTGAGACCCAAAGCCCAGCCGGGTTCCCCGGTGCTTCTGATAAGCTCTTCACTGTGATAGACTTCACACGTTGTTCCTGGCCACCTGAACAAGGTTGGTGTCTCGCCTGTTTTCCTTCACATTATTTCTTACCTTCTGTACGCATAAATATCACAGTAACACCTTTAACATTCGTTGGGGCCTGCTCAGCACATACGACTCTTACTTAAAGCTGTGAAGGTTAGGGACGCCTGGGTGGCTCAGTCAGCAAAGCGTCTGCCTTCGACTCAGGTCATGATCCCAGGGTTCTGGGATTGAGCCCCGCATCGGGCTACCTACTCAGCAGGAAGCCTGCTTCTCCCTCTCCCACTCCCCCTGCTTGTGTTTCCTCTCTCGCTGTGTCTCTCTCTGTCAAATAAATAAATTAAATCTTAAAAAAAAAAACCAAAAAACTGTGAAGTTTAGAAATTGTTGTTTTCAGTGTCTTTGAAAATCTAGCCTTGAGCCTTAGTAAAGATAAAGTTAAGATCTCTCCCCACCCCACACATGCGGGGGTGGGGGATGTTAAATGGTCATTTGTGGCATTGTACTAGTGCTTAAGGTCTTGTTTCCAAAAAGATTTATGGGTGTAGCAATGACTTTTTAGCTTTCCTGTGATCCTGCATTTCAGAGATAGTAGCCGAGGGTAGTTGGAGGGTGGCATACCTTCAGGAATAGAAAAACCAAGAAACGTCTGAGAAAGCACACAGGCAAAAATCGTGCTAGAATGACCACTTGATCCTTTTTTTACTAACTGATCATCAGTTTTTATTATCTTACCTTCTGAGTTCCCATTTGAGGAGGAAGGGAACTAATCTTTATCGGCCACCTAGGATGTGCCAGATAATGAGCCCCGTGCTTTTACAACAATTTCATTTTTCCTTGCCTTACAGTAGTGTTCTCCTCCCACTTTTAGATGAAGCAGCTGTGGCACGTGGATGAAGTAATGTCATACAGTGAGTGGAGCTGGAATTTGAATTCGATTGTGTCGTGATCTTAGAAGACCTATTTTATGGCCACGGAAGACAAATTATATTCCTCTTGTTTAGAATGGCCTAACAACCACCATTCTCTTCTACCTAACTATGTAACTTTAGTACTCCTTAGGCACTTCTGTGTGTTTTCCCTTTTTTCCTAGTGAATTTTCTTGACTTCTTAATTTTCTTGAGTTTCTTCTTTAGGGTCATGTTTTACTTCTAGAGTTTCCCCAGATGATCTCCCTTCCTCCTTCCCATACAACACTAATGGTCCATCTGGGAGTTGTTTTTCAGGCCAGGGAAGAGGGAAGCATGGGAGGTAATTCCCTAAACTGCTTCTTAATACTTTGTTTTTGTTGGACTAATTTCCTTTGCTGGCTGAGCACCCACCCCAGTGCTCTTTGCTGACGTGATTTGGTGCTAGGTACCCAGGCAAAGAGTAGCCTCCTTTCTGGCCCTCAGGAAACTGAAGATTTAATTTGGGAGCTGAAGTATGCGCAGTTGGCCTTGTGATAAGTGCCACAAGGCCATAGATTCTCCAACCAACTAACCAACCAACCCAAACTAAACAAAGCGCTGTTTAGAGGGGGAAGGGAGCAGAAATTTCTATCACTATTATAGTGATCTGGCCCTGGATCAGAGTATCCTGGGGAGATTGTAATTCGGTAGGTCTGGGGTGGGGCAGGAAATCTATGATTCTGAAATGTTCTGTAGTTTATGCAATCAAGAAGAATCTTTTATCTTATTTCTCAGAAATAGGTTTGCTCTTCTGAGAGAACTTTTGCATTTTCAGTAGCCTTTGTTCTGTACTTTACTCCAAACTGGGAATGGTTGGATTTTGGTGCCTTTCGCTCATTCTTCTTCTATAGCAATAATCTGCGAATGAAATCTGTGATTGACTTGAGAATTTCCAATGTGGAAGTACATTCAGCCTTTCCAGGAGTTAATTTGTAGAACCTAGTGGACTTCATTTATTTGTATATCTTTTGGGATAGATTTGTGTATTTAATAATAGCAAAGCATCATATTCTTTAAACTCATTAATTTGGACTTTGTTAATTTAAATGTGTAATTTGGAGGCACCCCGGGGTAAAGTTTATCCTTAATAAGGGCACCCTCATTTACTCAGTGTGCTAATTACCTGTTTTAATCACTGTAGCAGGTCGAACAGAACCTCATGGCCATGTTTTATTGGCTCCGAGTTTCAAGTTATTATCTACATTAAAGTAGTAAAAATTTCTTAAGTTCATTAACATCCGCCACTGAATTATTTTTCCCAACTTTGCAAAAGAAGTTCAAGTGATAGACACCATTCTCTGGTATAGAAGTGTGCTGATAGTTCTCTCTCTGATTGTGGAGAGAGATGTGTGTGACTCATTCTTTCCCATCAGTGGGAGATGAGCGATATGTATGTTAGTGGCTGTTGGTAGATTTGTTTCTTAAACTCTCCAAGTAGTATTTCACTGATCCAGCCTGTCGGATCTCCAGATGTACAGTTCTGCTGTCTTGAAGTTTGTAGTCATTGCTACTCTTAGTGCCTGAAGCGACTCCGAGGGTCTTTGTAGGGCTTCTGTCTTTCATCCTGCTTTGACATGTCAGAAATACTGTTTATCTAGCCTTCTTCATTCCTGTCCTGATCATACATAACCGCTAGCGTTTGCACACTTACTGTATACCAGGCTTTGTGCTTGATGGCTTTACCCTTATTAGCTTACTATTCACGATAATGCCTGTGTGAGTAGTACTGTTATCTATATTTTGCATATGACAAAACACAAGTTTTGAGGTTTTGTGACTTGCCCTAGAGCTAACAACTTAAAGAACCCAGGTACAAATCTACCTGTGCTTTCAGAACCTGTACTTCTGATTTCACTGCACTAGGACCAGGCCAGGACCAGATTTGCATCATCAGTTTTCCGTTTTTGGATCAAATTAGTAAGCACCCATCCTTCTTCAAGTGCGTTCTAGTGACACTGAGATGTAAAGGTTATAGTCAGTGACTACTCGTCAGTAGCATTTTATTTTATTTTTTTATCCTCACTGGAGACTATGATTCCAGGGAATGGAATAACTATACATGTATTACTTCCCAGACATTCACACTGTTGGCGTGGAGGCTAATGCTCAGCCTGGGTCAGTGAACATGATAACATTGTTCAGAAGCGTATTTGTTACAAATTTAGGAGCCCGGTGTGTCAGGAAAATCTAAAGTACCTCTGGTTGTGCTGGTATAAAGTTAAGAGCTTAGACTGGGAGCTGGACTGTTGACATTCATGTATAACTCTGCCAGCTCTGTGACCCCGGGCAAGCGATTCAGCGATCCCAGCCCTCAGTTTCCTTTCCTGCACAACAAGGTTAGTGCTAGTACCTTCCCCAAAGAGAGGTCATGAGGCTGAAAAAGACATTGTAGAGTACTTACTGAGTATCTTGTACCTAGTAAGCCTCAAATATTGCCTTACTGTTGTGAGCCAATAGGAAGACCATAGTATGAAATTTAGGGCCTTTAAAAATACTCTGAGACAAGGACAGTCAAATAAGGAGGTGCTGCTTACTTTGTCCAGTCCGTTAGTGTTCCTTAGACCTGTGTTGGTCATCCCAAGGCCTGCCATTTGCAGCTTGTAGGTGATTCTTCAAGAATATAAAAATTCTTAAGTTCTTAAATATTTTAAAACATTTTAAAATGATTTATGTTTTAAAATATTCTTGCTAGTAGGGAATATGAAAGTGAAGTAGATGGTAAGAAAACTGATTGCCACATTGTTTTATCAGACTGATCTTAGGATAGACGGAGCTTGAAAAACGCAAGGTAGAGTTGTATGTGCCTGCGTGTTTGTGTTTGGTTGGCAAAAGAGATGTCAAGCGGCATTCGTAGATCAGAAGGAAGGCTTGGTGTAATTGTGCAGATGCAGAGTCTGGTGTATGAAAAAGATGCCTTTAATGTCAAAATAACTTTAAGAAATAACAGTATTTAGCCGAACTGTCTTGTTTTGTCCTCTCTGTACTATTTTAAATACATTATGTGTTTTCAGAAGAGAGCCATTAGGGAAAACCATCTGTCTCACTGCATGAGGTGGAAGGGGAAACCATTTACTTTTTTAATGAAGGCCGGTGAACTACACAGAACTTCCTTGCAGGATCTCCTCAGTAAGTGATTTAATTGGTAATTGTTTCTGTTTCCATTTTTGGAACATAGGCTATTTAAAACTGTTTAACTGTTACAGATTATGGTCAGTTGAGGGGGAAGGAATGGAGAGTGAAGTAGACAGGCAAATGGTTGTAGACTCTTGGGTGACTGTTTCATAGAGTGGGATGTGTTCATAACCTTCCCTGGACCAAAAAGGGACACAGTGGTCTACCACCCACATCTTAAGGTCTCCGATACTTAAATTTATATTGTATTTTTACAACTGCAACAAAAATGACATGTCTTCTTGGTTGCATCTCGATTAGCTGATGAGCTAGAACACATGATTTCTAAGAATTTTTCCAAGTCTAAAAGTTTATGATTCTTCGTCCTCATCTGGTAGAAGTAACGATTGCAGTGATAAAAGAGCACTTTAAAAAAAAAATTGAAAAGTTTTTCAGTGAGTAGAACTACTGCATGTTTATTAATTCTGCATTTCACTGGGAGGCAGTTTAGGTGAGGGGCTCTTTCCTGCTGTTTCTAGTGTCCCTTGTTTTTGAGCATCGAATGTTCTATACCAGATTTGTTCCCCTTTCTTCGTTTTCAGTGGAATGTGTTCTTTAGCCCTGGAATAGCGGAAAACAGCTTTCTCTTCTAGCTTTCTCCACTCATTCTAACTTCATTCCTGACTGAGCTGAACTTTCTTATTTATTTTGGCTGCAAAATTCTGACCACTTTTTATCTGCTATAAAAATGTATTTTTCCTTCGGTGCGGGGAAAAAATGCAAGCTAACACATATTTATTTTGGATTATCTTTTCCCCCATTATTTTCCTAACCCCTTTAGCTTTGTTCGTGCTTCTGCCAGTCTTTAAAAAAAGTTGTTTAAGTTTGAGGATAACTGAAACATTTTTTTACACAGCAGCGGTTTGTAAAATGTGGGAGGATTCTGCTGAATTCAGTCTCAAGGCATCATCCAGTAACCGTTTACTGGTGACACAGAGGTGACAGTTCATGCCTTTACTCTTCTGGGAAGGTTCTAGATTTAGAATGAGTCTGTTAGAGTTTACTTCACTGTAGAAATCAGGAAAAACTTTTACTTTGTTATCTGAAAAAGACCTAGGTGGATGCAAGAGATTTTCATTCACTTCGCAAAATTGGACTTTATTGAGCTAATACAAGGAAGGAAAAAAAATGACCTACAGTCCTGGCAGTGCTGCTGTAGATGGGTCTTTATCATTTAGAATCATATTACTCTAAAAGAGCGGAAGCCCACTGAGAGGTTCTGGGCAGATTTCCAACAGCGCTGTTTCTTTTTTTTTTTTTTTTTTTTTTTTCCAACAGCGCTGTTTCTTACAGTTGAAAGTGTCTGCCATCGTATTTCTATAAGGCTGTGGTGGTGGGCTTATCTCCTCCCCCACCACCTCCTAGTTACACAAGTGATAAACATAATTTGGCAAGTATATAAGAGAGGAAATAATTACACATACTCTTCATTACCTAGAAATAGTTCATGTTTTGGTTGTCCTCTAGCCTTTTTCTTGGATTTACATGGTTTTAAAAACAGGTAGTTGGGAAGATGAGATTATATATATAAATTCCTGCTTTTTAAATTTAGTAGTGCATTCCCATGTCATACAGGTTCTGAATATTATTTTAAGGGATAGCGTAATTCTTCTCTCTGGAGCTACCAAATTTAACTAATTCTCCGTTAGTGGACATTTAATATTTTTTTCCAGTACAAGTTTTCCTCTGAATTCCATCATTATTTCCTCATGATAAAATCAAATTACTGTGTTAAAGTCTGAACATTTTCAAGTTTCTTTATACTTACGAATTCGTTAAATTTTATACAAAATGGTTATGACCACTTTATATTTTGTGCCCATCATCTCAATACAGGGTGTTTGTTTTGCCCCATCTTTGTGGGCACTTTTGCTTTCCTATTCCTTCTTGATTTAAGATGGGGAAATGCAGTGAGATGAGAGTTTTCTAAAATGCGATGACTGCTTGTTAGTCCTTAAGCTCCTTGGCCTTCACTTGGGTCTGGACCCAGTCCTGGGGACTTCTTGATCACTCCTTCTTGTTGTTAGCTAAGTTTCCTACACAGACAAGTGTTTGTGTGATCAGATCTGGAGTGGATTCGTGAAAACCAGGCTGCCACTGAATAGTAGAGCAAGCATTTGCAAATTCCCTGTAAAGGAAGAAGGAACACCCAGCAATGCTGTCCACGTCTATGGTGTTCTCTGCCCATCCTTTATATATTTAGCAATGATTTTGGCTGAACCAGTTTGTGCATCTTGAAGAACCAGTCCACATGCCTCTGACCTTCCCTCCATCAAAGCAAAGACCTCGGTCATCTCCTTCCTGTTGCCTTTTCTTTTGACTATGACTAGCAAGTTCTCAGCTGCCTAAGTTACAGACTTGTTCATACAACAACTTAAGCTCCATATTTATTGGGCATACATATGTATCTGTTTTATAGGGGAGAGTTTTTCTTAATGTAGATTTCCCTTTCTCTGGAATTTATTCATGTGTTCTGAAGTGCTACTGTTGTATCTGACTATATTGTGAACTTGGGGAACTTGGGAGGGACCAACTTTGGCCCTGGGAAGAGAGAGTGCGCGAGCTGATGCGCAGTCTTAAACAGGCAGCTGTCGTACACATAACAGAGCTTTCTTCTCTGTTCATGATAGGAATTGTTTTATCTGGTATTGCATGGGTGAATCTTTCCTTGAATTAACCAGTTTTCATTACCTTGAAGCCAGTCAAGGGAGGGGAGATTTGCTGCAGTCCCAGAGATGCCAGCAGATGCCAACATCGAAGCTCTCACACACTCTACTTGTTCTTAGGAAGCCGCCTCCTTCAGAGGCACCCAGTTTCTCATGCCATATATGCGATGTGAAGAAGTTGAGTTACCCCTTTTCTTAGGGAAGACTCTTAAACGTTCATGTCTGTGATGCATTTTGGGATTAATTCTTGCTGTAGAGTGAGGAGTGAGGTGAGAGTTTAACTTCATTTTGGCCCCCCCCCCCCACACTCACGGATATCCCCTCCTAGTGCCCTTTGTTGAAAAGATTCTTAGAATTTCTTTTCCCTTAAGCCCTGTTTCTGCCTTGCCCTCTTGGAAATGCTAATGAGCAGAAGGTTTCCTTTCTGTCCCAGCTGAGGGAAGGAGGGAAGGAGAGAAGGGGTTTGTGTTGAGTCTTGCCCTTACTGTAGGGTGGTCTCCCACCACAGTTTGCTTTGCTTTGATTCTGATTCTATTAAAAAGACATTTACAGAGTCTTTGTAAACAGTGAGTAGAGTTTTAGCCAGCTTGGCTTTAGTTAAGAAGATGTTCTGTTATTCCCTCCATCCAAGGGTGATTATGAAATCTTATTTTAACGCACAGTTTGGGTCAGATAAGCCTAGAGTAGTGTAAGCTAACTTGAACATTTGTTAGAAATAGTTCTGACATGAAACTGATGAAACCCATCTTGAAACATTTTCTTTTTCCAGTTATTTCTAACTATAAAAGTAAAACACAGGGGTGCCTGGATGGCTCAGTCAGTTACACGTCCAGCTCTTGGTTTTGGCTCAGATCATGATTTCAAGGTGGTGAGATGGTGCCCCGTGTCAGGCTTCACGCTCAGCAGGGTCTGCTTGAGATTCTCCCTCTCCCTCTCTCCCTCCACCCCCTTAAATAAATAAATCTTAAAAAAAAAATGTGGAACATGTTTATTACAGAAATGTTTTGGAAGTTACCAAAGAATAAAGAAAAGCCTTTCTTTCCCCATCACTGTGAATCCTGATTTTGGCATGGCAGCCCTCTTAATTTTGTGTGATTGGTCTCTGCACTCTGGACAGCATGGTTGGAAGAATACTTGAATCTCCTGATGGGTTCAGGACTGTTTTCTTGCATTTCTCATGGAAAGGGAAAAGGTTAGGAGCTGATATTTGAAGAGCATCTGTTAGCCAGGCCTTGTACTTCACAAAGCTCTGTGAAGTATTAAAATCATAATTAAATTAGTAGTGAGAATTTTTTTTATAAGGTCCTTATTTTTTTCTCTTTAAGATTCTATTTATTTATTTGAGAGAGTGAGCATGAGTGAGGGCAGAGGGAGAGGGAGTAGTAGACTTACCAGCTGAGCAGGGAGCCTAACATGGGGCTCAGTCTCAGGACCCTGTGATCACGACCTGAGCTGAAGGCAGACACCTAACTGACTGAGCCATCCCGGCACCCCAAAATAGTAATGAGAATTTATTCCCTTTCTGCGTTCTTCCTACCTCCCCTTTCTCTTTTATGGTCTTGAGTTAAATAATTTGCCCAGTGTCATTTAGGTAATATGTGAAAAATCTGAAAACTAGGAGAAAAACTCAAGCATCTTTCAGTTCAAATCATTAAGCTGTCTTTCTTTCATGGTTTGGAAGGCTTTACAAAAAGAAAGGATGCAGTAACTCTTCTTTCTTTTCTGGCTCATGTGGTCTCCCTTTTATTCTCTACCAGAATTAGAAGTTCCAAGATCCCCTTATGTCCTGCCCAAATTAAGGCTTGTTTCTCTTCTCCTTTCTGGGCTGTGCTTTCAACTTCAAGAGCTTTAGTTCTGACTTTGGTATTTATTAGCTGAATAGAAAGATGAAGGAGAGAGCTGGGATTTTTTTTAAAACATGACAATTCCTTGAACTGGATTGATTTAATTTATTTTGCATTACTTAGTAGCTGTGGATTACCCCCACAAACCACTCAGTGTCTTCATCTGTAAAATGGGCTAGTTTACTCAACAAAGATCCTTCTAGGATACGTCAGCATTTCTAATTTCTTGTGTTAGGGGAACCATGAAATAGGTTTCTGGTGCTGTGATTAGGAGCATGTACCATCGGGACCCCTGTCTTCCCCTGAGTGTCCTTAAATCTCACCTCATCAAACTATGTACATTTAAGTTAATGGGTAAAAACATTAATTGTAGCATATTCTTCTTTTAGAATGTTAACAAGGTGCACGGGCGTACGATATTTGTGATCCTGGAGCTCATTCTTCCTTCATTTAGGAGAGGTTTATGACGGTTAAGTCCTTCTTGACAAGCCAGGATATCCCATTGACACCCTCACTTTATCAAATAGGGTAATTTATTCTAATCTGTTGCTGTGTCATTGCCAGAGTATCCTGTCTGGAAGAAATGGGGTTGATACGTTTGTACAGGAATCCACATTTTTTTTTCCCCCTTCACTGACGTTTGTCAGCAGAAATGTTTTTCGTCGTGATTCGGGCTACGGCTGGAGGTACAATTAGTACAGAGGGAGGTGGCATGTTTGGACTCTGGACAGTTAAAGGCGGAGTTCTCCGTGTTAACCTACTCTGTTAATCACTGAACTATTTTGTTTAGTGATTTAGGGCTTTACACTTAAGCCAACTGCTTATATAAATTGTATTCGTTCCGGACAAATGTTCTTTTGGGACCGAACCTAAGAACTCAGGCCAGAGCGGAGCATCTTCCTGTTACGTTGGGCTCATGGAAGCAAACAGTGGAACAGAAAACAACCCAGCGTCCCAGCTTCCAGCAGTCATCTTACTGTGTTTGGACCAGTGAATCAGGACAAAGAATGACGAAGGGTGTGGAAAAGAAATCCTAAAGGAAATAAAAAGTGAACTATTTTTATTTCTCTTATTGTGATGCTAGTAAACCTTTGACTTGGTCACAGCAGAAATCCTCACGGGAGTGAAGCTGTTGAGAGTAAAATCTTTATATTGACTGTCATTTTGCTTTTCACATGTTCTGGAAAATTGGGAAGAAAAGCGTTAGTGGTTGAATAAAATTCCGGCCAACAAGACAATCATTCTAGGATGTCTAGGAGGGAGTACAGAATCCATTTTAATCTTTTTCAGAAGATTTGTGTGAAGGGGATTACAATTTAGTTACAATTCAGTGACGCCAACCTCAGGATTCTCCACTTCCTGGTTGAGGGGATTTTGTTCTCTGTGGCCTTCTCTTTTCCATTTTGGACCTCTTAGGTCCTGGAGGCTTTCTCTCCCAGCCCCTTGGCCCCAACGTATTCTATTACCAAAGAAGAAGTTAACTCTTCATATGGTACAATCATCATGGCTGTTTTAAAACCAGTTTTACAGCCAAGGAAATTAAGGTAGAGAGAAATCTCATGGGGTCACACACATTGTTTTTCCATTCAACGTCTGTCTGCTCTAGAAGTACGTAAGACTTTTGCTCTACCTTTCCTTCTTCCCCCTCATCCTCCCGATGCTTGCTCAGTCAGAAAGCTCTTATCTTCTGATCTCTGTTAAGTTATCTGAGCAAAATAGTTCTTTGGAATGAATCTCCTTGGGGTTCTTACTTACATTTTGTAAAGATGGCGGATAATTTTAATGAATATTTGGTTAGCACAGCGTGCAGGTGGTCCCTTGTTTTTGAGGCCCCTGAGGTACCAAAGGAATGGTGAACAGCTTGGCCCCTCACCACGGAAAGGCACTTTGTCTCTACATTTCCGGAGCTCACAGTGGGAGCGGTAGGCTCTGATGGCCCCCCTGAGAGACAGCCCGGGAGAAGACTGATGTATTCTAATTTTGAAGACAGAGAAGTAAACTGATAATGTCTTAAGAGTTGTAGTGATCCTTGATGCAGAAACCATTTTAGTGATCATCAGTGCAAGAAGTTTGTTACTTGGGCCTTTCTGTGTCCTGACATGTGACTTAATCCTGTCTTCTTATCTGCCTGTCATACTATGTGATTAGTTTATATTGCTGTGTGCTCTGATGAGAATTCATTTAATTACATCTTCTTTTGGCTCCCATAGTGCTGTGATTTACCTTTATTACAGTACTTATAAACTGGCTCGGGGAAAAAGATACCATTAACTGTGAAAAAAGTCAGGCCATAATTAAATTAATGAAATTCAATCAATTAATTAAATTAAGGCAGTAGTGGAGAGAGCCAAACATTATTCATATTGGTCGCATTGTAATGGGGCTGTACCTGCAGTTTTTCCTTCTAATTATTTTGACTTTCATTGTAGCAGTGCCAGGACTGGTGAGCTGCCTGGTGTTGCCAGCACGGTGATGGCAGCAGGGCACAAACAGTGGGGTAGACAGTAGATTGGAGCTAGGGAGTGTGACCTTATTAAGAGAGAGAAAGCAAGGGGCCCTTGGAAGGATTTGAGTGGAGAATTGACACACAAATGGTACCCAGGTGTCGTGGGTTGAACCTCGAACTGATGTGAGGGACAGCGTGGAAGCAGGGAGGACAGTACAGAAGCTGTAGCCCGAGGGAGAGGGTGAGGACTTGGGCAGTGGGGATGGGTAAGGGGTCATCGTGGGGGTAAACTAAATAGGGTTTGTTGAGATACAGTGTAGGAGGGAGGGACAAGGAAAGAGTTTGCTTGAGAGCTTGAAAGTGATACCATTAATGAGAAAGAGGCAGAGAGGAAGAGCACGGAAGGTTTGGTTTGGTGAAGAACATCCGGGCAGAGTAAGGTGGCTGGTGGGCAGTTAGTGTATGGAGCTCAGGAGGGAGGTTAGAGCTACTTGTAGTCAGTGCCAAGAGCAATCCGCATGTAAGAGATCATCAAAACTGAAGGAATGGAACGGAGAAGTAACTGTTGGATGTGAGGGTTGGATGTAAGTTGCCCAGGTTGTCTAGCCAGGCAAACATGGCTTTTCTTCCTGTCACTTCTCCCAGACCTTCCTGAAGCCAACATGAGCACAGATTGATCTGAGGTTCTTTCTCCTCTCCTTTTTCCTTGCTCTGGCTTTGGGGGAAGTTGAACAGTTTTGCGCACCTTTTGGTGGTGGATGAGGTAGAAGTGTCACCACAGCAGTCACAGATTTTGGACCCTTTGTCTCTTGTCCTCCCTTGTTCTGACCACGTAGTCACCCCACATGGGCTGTATTGTGGCTTGAGGGTGAACCACAGTTCAGTGAACTCTTAATTTCTAGTCCTCCAGCCAGTTGCTGTAATGATTAGAAATGTTCAGAGGCGTCCAATAAATGCAGTATTTTTATGTTGGAAAGACCTGTCTTGGCAGTGTGTGGGAGGTGGAGGGGGAGAGGGACTGGATCCTCGGGGTTTGAGTCCCACTCAGTTCTGTCACCGAACAAGTCACTTCGTTTCTTCTTAGGGTCTTCCTCCTTTTCTGTAAGATAAAATGTGGGCGCCTGGGTGGCTTAGTGGGTTGGGCCTCTGCCTTCGGCTTGGGTCATGATCTCGGGGTCCTGGGATCGAGCCTGCATTGGGCTCTCTGCCTTCTGAACTGGAACGTGTGGTCGTCACTCACATTCAGCTAAATTTTAGAGTCGTTTTCAAGAAAACTCTTCTGTTGCTTAGCTAGAATTTTTCAGAAAATGGACCCCCATAAGGAAATCATTTAGATGGGGCTCTTAGCAGTGTGTGCACTCATTGGCTCATTAGTATCTGTCAGTCCACTGCATGGCTGTCCTAGAGCTGGGGCAGAAGACAGGCACACACGAATTCCCCATCCTCTCCTTGACATTCTCAGTAAAGCGCACAACCGCCTGTCTCCAGCATGCAGGGGAGAAATCTAGAAACCGTCCTTGATAGCCCCTTTGTCTTACCTCATAGTCATTATATGTGTCCATGAACTTTGTTGAGTTTAATGTCCTGTTGTCTGTTGTTCACCTCCTCCTCTCTCCATCACTCACCTGAGCCCGAGCTCTGCCGTCTGACCTGAGTTCTTGCCACAGCCTTCTGGCTGGCATCCCTGTGTCTACCACCGCCTGCCACCTTTCACTCTGTTGTCCAGTATATAAAAACAAGGGGTCCTTTTCTGATCATGACTCTTACTTGTAAAATAAAGACCAAAAGAGTTGATGGGGTCTAGGAGGCTTGCGGTGGTCTGGCTCCTACTCTTTTCCCTCTTTATTCCATACAGAATTCCCCCCTGTTCTCTTTGCATTTGTTTTCTTTTCACCCTTCCTATCCATCTACTTTGTTAGGGCCTTTGTACCTCAAGGATTCTTCTCTTTGACTATTATTTCTCATCTCTTGGCTCAAATATTTGCTTCCTTGGGGAAGCTTTTCCTTGACTTCCCCAAATAGGGGAAATCTCCCTGCCCTTTGTTTTCATAATACCATCTCATCTTTGTCCTGTTGTTAGGGTTTTCTGTTTATCAGTGTGCTGATTCGATTTTGTCCCTCACTGTGACCATAAGCCCTCTGAGAGCACAGGCTAAACCCTCAGAGGACTCGGCATTGTCTCTGCAGCACCCGGTGTGGCTCCTAGCGTGTGGCCTGAGCTCTGTGATTGTTGAGTGAATGTGAGAGCTTTAGGTACTTAGAGGTCACAGAAGAGGCAGTCTGATATGTATAAAGTACAAAATTTTGTGGCCTGGATAGAAGTAACCATAGTTCTGTAATGGAAAAGAAAGTGAATGGGGGGGATAATGTAGACTGATGACCTCAGACAACGGGCCTTATGCTGAATCTGTGTGTTGGGTAATGCTGTTGTAGACTGTGGTAGTTGGTCGTACCTTCGCAAATGCAAGTCAGGTAAAGGAGATTTTGTTTTGGAGCGAGGTCAGTGCCAAATCAAACAACATATGGGAAGACTTGAGCCATAGTTTCTGTGACTGCACTGGGTATTGGTGTGCTACTTGACAGGACTTAATGTTCTCTATCCTGCTTTCTGAACTTTAAGGAAGGAATGGGGGGGATGGGCTGGGCCAAAAAAGGAAACAGGTAGTCATAAAAGGACAGAACCCCCGATATACTTTTTTAAATAATAGATTTGTTTAAAAAATAAGGATTCTTCAGTAAGATGGACAGGATATAGACCTGGGTTTGATTCTTAACTTTTTAAAAAAGGCTTTATTGAGTTATAATTTACATACCAAATAATTTATCTTTGTAAAACGTACAGTTCAGTGGCTTTTAGGATATTCAGAGTTGTGCGGTGATGACACATAGTCAATTTTAGAATATTTTCATCACCCCAGAAGGAAACCCTACACCCCCTTTAGCTATCAGCCTGTTCTCATATTTAATAACTATTTTATCTTGAATAACTCACCTAAGCTCCCTGAAGTTCATTTCCCTTTTCACCTTTTGTCTCTTAACAGCTATCAAGAAATTGGGCCAGACTATCCTCTTCTTTGACCTGAGAACCCTAATTCAGAACCCTCAGAAGTGATTATTGGCTACCAAAAGTCACAGGTCTCTTTCTGTCTATGCTGATAGATAGGTTTCTTGTATCCATTTGGGTGTTGACAGAGACTTAGAGGATTCATTTTTATTCATATTAAATTTCATCGTGGTACCTGGGGTACCTCATGTACATTCTTGGTACATCCTTCTTATTAGCCTTTCAGGGTTTTTGGATCCTTAGTCTTCCTCCCTCCCTCCCTCCCCCTTCCCCCCTTCTCTCCCTTCATCCCTTCCTCCCTTCTTTTCTTTTTCCTTCTCTCCCTCCCTTCCTTTTTTGCTCCTTTCCTCCCTCTCTTCTGTCCCTCCCTCCCTTCTTTCCTTCCCTCCTTCCCAAACCGAGGACACTGAGATCCAGAGTCCCGCTCCACTGACAGAGCCCTGCAGGCAGCCCTGGATCCTCAGTCTTACTTTCAGTACATTAGTATTGCTAACGAACCTCACGTAGTCTGTATATTTGATCATTTTATCGTTGGATTTTTCAAGATCTTGGTAAAAGTGTTCATCAGATTTGGAACGAGTATGTGGGGTGGGAAAGAGTTGTATTTGCCTCTAATGGAGACCTTGTTTCTTACCGATACTCATCATTTATTCATTTTGCTTTGTTGTTGAAACCACGATAGGATTGAGGATGGCAACAGTGGGAAGTGGGGCATATTTTCCCACAGCACTTCCCCAGATTCCTAGAAAAACAAACAACATGCGTTACCCTAGAAGCACAGGCAGTGGCATGTGCTGGGGGAGGAAAATTTTAGTCATAACGTGCTTGAATATGAGGCCACCACCTCCTCTTAAACCACATTTCTTTACTTCCTTCACGGCAGTATCATGGGCGATGTGGACAGGTGTTCTGTGGAAATCGACATACTCTCAATTCCTTGGAGTGAAAAGGTTATTTAAAAACAAGAAAGAAAGAAAGAGCTCTGTCTTGGAATGTCTTAATCATGGGTGTATGCTGGGCCTTTACATTATTTCCCTTTGGAAGCCTCACAGAGCCTTCCTTTAACCACTTGTGGCTGACATTGACTTAAAACTCAGTAGATCACAGCTGATGGAGTCTGCTCTCTTACCGCAAATTGCTGTTGTCCCTTTATATTCTTCTGTCTCTTGTATGCATAAATAATTTTTCAGGACTCAGGAAGTAAATCTCTTTCTGGCCTGGGGCACACTCCTTTGGGTCAGACACTCTGTCAGAGTTTTCCAGGTCTTGGGCTGTGAATTTTTGCATTGCTGTTGTTCATTCTACATCATGTAGTCTGAAGTTCAGACTCCCAAGTTCTCCTTGGAGAAAAGAACAAAATAGAACAGAAAAGGGACTCTTATGTACCTCTTTTTGTACACCACCATCGTGAGCAGTAGGTCTTAGATCTTCCTTATTTGTCTTGCCTCAAACATAGAAAACCAGAAAAGCTCTTTGTGTAGTAAATGGCATTTTTCCAAGCTTCAGGTCGTTTGGGGAGCAAAGAATCATATACTTTCTGCTTTTACACTCTAAACTGTTGTAAGATCGTCCTTGTTGTAAGCAAAATCAGAACTGTTTAATTGTTTAGTCACTTGGATATATACACTGAACATTTTAGTTAAACAGGCCTTTTTGCTTTGAGTTGGAGATGACTATTCATAAGGTGTTAGAGATGAAAACCAATCCTGACCACTCCTTTTAACCAGAATCCAGATACTAAGGACTCTACTACCTCAGAGTCTGCAGGAGAGTCGCTCTCCTCACTCTCTGTTTCCTGATGGCTCAACTAGCAGCTGCCCCACCCGCCCTGGGTCTAGTCATCTCATGCAGAACTATTGTCTCTGAGTTCTTGTTGAGCTCATGAACCTTCTTCCCCAGAAGTTCCATGAGGTTATGGATTCCAGGGATGTATTTCTCAGTTTTATTTGATACTGTCACAATAATGGCAATAATTTATCATCTCCAGTGTGCCAGGCCTGACTGTAGCTAGGCATTTTACTTAGTTTTCTTGCTTAATCCTCCCAGCAGTGTTGTAAGGAAGGTACGATCCCTTTTTACTGACCAGGGACCTGAAGCTCAGAGAGGTTAAGTGAATGGCTCCAGACCTCATGAAAGGAGTCTATACTAGATTTGTATTTTTTATTTTATTTTTTTTTTATTTTTTTATTTTTTTAAAGATTTTTTTTTTATTTATTTATTTGTCAGAGAGAGAGAGGGAGAGAGAGCAAGCACAGGCAGACAGAATGGCAGGCAGAGGCAGAGGAAGAAGCAGGCTCCCTGATGAGCAAGGAGCCCAATGTGGGACTCGATCCCAGGACGCTGGGATCATGACCTGAGCCGAAGGCAGCTGCCCAACCAACTGAGCCACCCAGGCGTCCCTAGATTTGTATTTTTTAATCAGTCTTTAGAAGTAACTCCTCTAAAATAAGAAAGTAAGAGGCATGCCAAAGTTCTAACCTCAGTCTAGTTGACCTTGAAAGTGAATACTTGTTCTCACCGCTGTTGAGGGCCTGCTGTGGTGTGGGACCTCGCCAGGTGCTTTGGAGGATATGAAATTGAGGGAGACCTACCCTTGGCTTTGCAAGGCTTTTTAAAAAACAAGGATTAAGGGACCCATTGAAGGTTTTTGTTTTGTTTTGTTTGTTTGTTTTTTAAGAGAGGATCTACTGTTCTTTTGCGAAGCACAGGGTTGAATGGGCTCATCAGTGTGCAGCATTGGAGCCGGGGTAGAAGTAGGTAGAGATTATGTGTCCCAGCTCTGCTCTGTCTGGTTGTAGTCCCTGGCTCCTTGCTGTGGTCTGTAAGTCACTCCATGTGGACACACCTGTTTCCTCAGGCCTTGTCCTTTGTAGACATCTGTTGCCTGTTGACAAACAGATTTGCCTTTATTTTAGGTTCTTCCATTTATTGTGTGTGTCTCACGTACAGAGCCTCAACCCTTTATGGAGGGTGATGCTGAGCTGTGACTGATTTGGTAAAGGGTAATGAATTCCTTTTTTGACGTTCCTAAACCACAGTGTCATGAAAAGAGTTTGAATGTTGGCTCAATAGAAGCAGGTCCCGTCAGGGGATGACACATCGGCCTTAAGCAGTGATGAAAAAAAAAAAATACTAACTTTTAGCTGTTCTTTAAAAGTATCCCCTTTATTCTGCTTTTTTGGAATATGCTCATAATGGGAATCCAGAAATATGTAGAACACAACTCATTATGGAAATTTTAGAATATAAAGTAGAAAAAGAAAAATTAGCCATATTCCCATCTTCCAGGAATAATCATTGAGTATTTGGGTGATCTGTACATGAGTGGGGCAGCCAAGTGAAGGCTTCAGCTGAAGCTGAAAAAAAATCATGATTATTTGGAGGATAGAACAACCCAGTGTTGACACAAAATCCATGGTACAATCTACTCCTCAAAATATGAAGAAACAGGCCCCTGTTGGTTAAGTGTCTGACTCTTGGTTTCAGCTCACGTCATGACCCTTAAGGTCGTGAGCTTGAGCCCTGTGTGGGGCTCCACATTCAGCGTGGAGTCTAAGACTCTCTTCTCCCTCTCCCTCTGCCCCCCCTGCTGTGCATGCGTGTGCACATGGGTGCTCTCTCTCTCTCAAGTAAATTAAATAAATCTTAAAATAGGAAGAAATAGGAAAACATGACCCATTCTCAAGAGAAATATACTGAATGAAGATTGATTCCAAGATGATGCAGATGTTGGATTTAGTGGGTAACGATTTAAAAGCAGCTGTTAACTACTATTCTCAGTTACGCACAAGAAGATGCAGTTGTAATGAGAAGTTAAGAAATTAGCACAGAAACAGAAACTGCAAAAAAAGAAAAAATATCTGAAATAAAAACTTTCCAGGATAAGTGTAACAGAACAGAGATAAGTGTAAAGAATTACTGAATTTTTGGATCAATAAAAATGATCTAATCAGAACAGATTGAAACAAAAATGAACAGAACGTCAGAGACTGGGGGACAGTTTAAGAAAGGTCTATACTGTGCATGTGATTGAAGTTCTGGAAAGAGGAGAGAGGGAGAATGGGATAGAAAAGTTACTTGAAGGAACAGGGATACACATTTCCCAAATGCAGTGAGAGAATTAAGTAAAACTTATTACTGTTTGACATTGTTTATAAGAAGAAGGCAGTAAAAAGGATGGGAGGCATAGAGCCTAAGAAGAACCATGGCCTGATTGCCCTACTCCCCCGTTTCCGCCCCGCCCTGAAATGTCTGGTCTTAACAAGCCTGACTGATTTCAGTCCCTACTGGTGTGTTCCTTTCTGGTTCTTACAAATCCACACTGTTACGCCATCAGTAGATTAAGTTGCAGCCAAGACTAAATTGTGCAAAATGGTAGAATATGGTGGGTTTTTTGAACCGTGCCAGGGCTGGTTTCCTTTGGAGGTCTGCAGGGAACACTGGGTCTTTTTGTGTGCCCTGCTTTTCCCTCTGCCTTTCTTCTTTCTTCTTTCCTTTGCTGCTACCGTCTTCTTGTTTCTGAGAAAGGGCAGAAAGGAGACTGGTGCATTTCAGCTGGACTGGCTACATCAAAGGCAGTGAGTTCTATTGATATCAGAGTCAGCTTTGGCAGAGAGCACTCTCCGGGGAGGCTTTTGTTGGGTCTTTGCTTTTCTCTAGTAAATGATGATGTTGGTGGCAGAGCTGGGAGTCACTTGGTATTGAGTTGTCATTAAGCCTTGGTTGAAATGTAGAAGCCAAATTCCTGTGATTCTGACCTTAACCTTTTTAGAAATGCATGCTTGCACACCCAGCTAGTATGCATTGGTGAGGCCAACATGATTGTTGAAAGTTTGAGATAGTGCCCCAAGCCCCTGTTCCCGTTTGCTCTGGCTACCCTTGGACTTCCCCTAAAATAGTCCCTTCCCTTCTAACACAGCCCCTATGACCCAGCAGCCAGAGGGTTAAAGTCTGGCATGGGGGTCAGTGCCTCTTCCTATTAGGTTTTATCAGACCGGTGGCTCCCCTGTTTATAAATATTCACGTCTCCCTTGCCTATGCTTCTTGTGCCTGTCCCAGTGTGTATACCGGCTTGTGTCCTGCACAGGTGTTAGAAATCCAGTTACAGACTTGGGGAAGTAGTGTAGTCTTGGATTCACAAAGAGCTTTGGAGTCCTGCAGATTCCAAAGTCGGGAACTTGTGAGCCCAGTGTCTTTGGACAAGTCTTTGAACCCCGATGTTCATTTTCCTGTAGAATAGGGACAATATCTATTTCTCAGGAGTTTTTGAAGCTTAAAAGAATCTGTATATAATAATAAGCTTTCCATGTGAGTATTCCTTTGATTTCCTTCGGGTTTCATCATAGCTAATTACTTTAGGTCATTTCTGATTTTATACATCTTTGTGTAATTCTTTTTTGAAGGAATTAGTTTCTCAGAGGGAGTTTAAACCTGGTAGCTTCATATTCATTCATCTTTTTCTTAGACTGAAAGGTATTTATCTTTATTGATCTCTAGACATTTACTTTTAACCTTGTTCTAGATCTGTGTATAGATCTGTCGTCTGTACTATAGTAGCCCAGAGGTCTTTAAAAGCAAATGTCTGCACTTTCGTACTTTCTGCCTCCTATCCATCTTCCTCGGCTTATTTTGTAGCTCCGCACCTTACTCAGAAGGGACAACACAGTATGTTGTATTGGTGACAGCGATGACTTGAATAACTTTTGAAACACCATAAAAAGCTTTTAAAATTTGTACTCAGTTGGCAAGCTGTAGAATCTTGGCATTAAGAGAAACTTAAAGATCCTTTAATCTAAAGGTCCTTGGACCTTTTCTCCTGGCTACACCGTTCTAGTTTCATCCACTGTTACTTTTTAAAACATGGTTTTCATGGGGCACCTGGCTAGCTCAGCAGAGTGGGTGACTCTTGATCTTGGGGCTGTGAGTTCAAGCCCCACATCGGGCATAGAGTTTACTTACAGAAAAACAAAAACAAAAAAAATCCACAACATGGTTTTCATTTCTGTTAACCAGTCCGTTCACTTTGTTCCCAGCCTTTTTTGTCTGTGCCTGTCGTGGTGGGGTTCCCAGAATGGACCATTATGTTCCTGGCCTGTTGAACAAACAGTGGTTTGGATTCACCTGCCATCTTCTAGACTTGCACACGAAATAGAGGTTACGGTGCCGAAATACACACGCACACGCACACGCGCACACACGTATACAGCTGTGTTAATTATACATCTGTTAATGCATACCAGTGATTTGGTGGCCATTTTATGCCATCAGCTGTTGGTTTGAGTTTTGCGTCAACCAACCCTTTCATGTATTTTACAAGTGATTCTGCTCTGCCACCTCTTTCCTACCTTTACACGATGTAGTTGATTCTAAATGCATACCTTGCGTATTTTCCATACTTGGTATATAGTAGGTGCTTAATAAATGTTTGAGTGATTATGCTTTTTACCCCTGAATTTACTTAATCCCTGAGTTTGTTTGTTTCTTTCCTTCTCGCCTCATCCCCACAGACTCTGTGCCTTGTTGAACTACCAGTTATTAGACCCCCAAACAGCTGACTGTGCTTCTGTACGAGTGTGCTCACGGTTTTATGTTTGGAGCAGCTCCTCTCCCCCCCTCATCCCTGATGTGTTCAGCTTCTAAAAGTTAGCTAGGGGACACCTCTTCTCTCTTTCCTGACCTCTCTTTCTTCCCCGCACTCCGTCGTGTCGTCTTCTACCCAGATAACCAGCTAAGTCGTCCACTAACTTGTTTTCTCCCTCGGAATGTATCTACTCTGAGAGCAAGGACTGTGTTTGTATTTTTCCGGCCGCAGCACCTAACACCGTGCCTGGCAGGAGCTGCGTCCTAAACTTGGTGGATGCGTGAATGAGTAAACGGACAACTGAACAGCTTCGGGGCTCGATGTTCCAGCCCATAATCTTTCTGCATCTGGCTTCTGTGATTCAGCCTCTTATCCATAAGTAGACCGAGCAGGTTTGGTCAGCATGCTTTCTCCGTCTTTACTTGAGTCACTGCCTTCAGTGTTGACAATGCAGGATTGAGGCCTGATTGCTGTACTTCAGGGACTAAAATTTACGTGTTGCTTTTTTCCCATATTTTTGTTTCAGAATAATATAAAAGAACAACAACAACAAAAACCTTAAAATTTCTGACTTCGATGGTGTAGAAACAGCCCAGACTAGCTTGCTTTGTATCCGGATTGAGAGTCTGTTTATTATTATTTCTTCTGAAAATATTGTGCAGGTAGGTCATTCTTGAACTCAAGTCTCAGCTGAGTGAATATTATGAGACCGTGTTGGAAAAGCTTTCTTGCATTTTTGAGGGTAAAGGAGTTCTGAGATCTTCATGGAAACCTACTTAGGCTGCAAGGAAGTGAAATTGGGAATCTTGTCTTTGCTTTCTGATTTGTCTAGCTGGGCTCGCAGTTGGGATTACATGTTAAAATTTGCCAGAACTTACTCTGTGGCTGATGACCCTTCAAAACTGGTGAAAATGCCAGCCCTTCTAGAAGTATATTGACATTTGAAAATAACACTGTGTAATGACAGTTTTTCTGGATTTAGTAATTGTTCTTAAGTTTGGACTGTTTTAATTTCCAGGAGCAGATAAGAGGTAATCTTTGGAAAAGAACTGTGAAATAAAATTAGTGTCTGATAGAATCAGTTGTGATTTGTAGCTGGGAAGAGTTAGTCGCTCTAGCATTTTTTTTTTTTTTTTTAAAGGTTTGATTTATTTGACAAAGCACAAGCAGGGAGAGTGGCAGGCAGAGGGAGAAGCAGGCTCTCCAGTGAGCAGAGAGAGTGGGACATGGGGCTCCGTCCCAGGACCCTGGGATTGTGACCTGGGCTGAAGACAGACATTTAACTGGCTGAGCCACCCAGGCGCCCCAGTCATACTAACATTTTAACAACACAACTCTGATGTTATTTATTTGTTTTTAAGGATTCTTTTTTTATGAGAGAATGCGTGAGTGTGTGAGCCAGTGTGGGGAGGAACAGGGGGAGAGGGAGGGACAAGTAGACTCTGCACAGAGCACAGAGCCAGACATGGGGCTTGATCTCAGGACCCTGAGATCATGACCTGAGCCAAAATTAAGAGTTGGATGCTTAACTGACTGAGCCACCCAGGCACCCCCAGCACAGCTCTGATATTTTAAAGAAGATTGGGGTTCTTAGATGAGTTCCACTTTGAAATGTTTTGTTCTTTATCTTATGAAGAGACCATGGCAAAACAAAGCAAATATGAAGGGCTTAGGACATGAACAGGATATGTAGAATTCTGTATTACATTAATATTTGGGGAATGAGTAGTCTTTACTAGTGTTTTTGGGTCAGAGAACACTACTCCTGAGAGGTTAGGAGTGTGCCCATATTCCACACTTTAAAGTTGGTAAATACCTGTAGAAATACTATCACTGCCTTGTAATTAGGTGTTTACATATCCTCTCTCTCTCTAACAGATTGAGAGCTCTGATTAATTACTGTGACCCAAGAGTGCAGTCTCTGGCCCTGGTTAGATGCACAAATGTTTAAAAGCGTAAATGAGAGACCCTAGACCTTTCTGTATGTGTCCTGTGTGATCCAAAAGTGCGTCTCATCATAAGAATTTGCATTTATTCATGCCTTCTAGAATAGATAGATCTAAAGTTCTGACAGTAGTTGCCGTATACAGTGTGTGTTACTATTGGAAGTTGCCTCTTTCCAGGTTGCTCCAAATTGTAACAAATGGACAGTCCAGTATAGACAAAGTACTGTGTTAGATGTAAAGTTCAGCATTCATCCCTAAGCATGTTTCTGGAATAGCTCCCTGGAAATGGGAATGACTTGGCTGCCATTATTTCAGTGATTGATATGATGCAGTTCTGCATTATCACTTGTAGGTCATTTCTGGTGAACCCACTGCCATTAAGATGAGGACTTAACTTGGGGCACCTGGGTGCCTCAGTCAGTTAAGCGTCTGCTTTTGACTCAGTTCTCATGATCTCAGGGTCAAGCCCCACATAGGGCTTCTTGCTCAGCAGGGGGCCTGTTTCTCCCTCTCTGTCCCTCTCCTCGTTCTTTCTCTGTCTCTGTCTCTCTCTGTCTCCCTCTCTCTCAAATGAATTAAAAAAAAAAAAAACTAAAAAAAAAAAAAAGTGGATTTAACTACTAACCTCTTTTTCCTTCAACCTAAGGACATCATGACTATTAAACAGCATGTTTTTTTTTTTTTTAAGTTTATGTATTTTTTTTTTTTTTAGTAATCTCTATACAACATGGGTTTCGAACTCACAACCCCAAGATCAGTGTCAGATGCTCTGCTGACTGAGCCAGCCATGCACCCCTAAGCAGCATGTATGAAATAACGTAGCTGGTCTGTTCTAATAAGTATGCTTACCAATTTTAGCCAGGACAGTTTGGACCCCAAACAGAGAATCCTAAAGTGTTAGTATGGAGATTATAGAGTTTGTTTTATAGAGGAATAACTTGAGGCCTAGAGAGATGAGGTAACTTGTACAGATTTTTTGAAATTCTTAATCTAGCTTACAGATTTGCTATTTTCTTTTTTTAATGGTTTTTCCCTTTTCAGAATAGCTTCTCTTGTCCCTCCCTGCCTTTGATCCCGTAACACTAACAAAGTCAGTATGCCCCATTCACTTTCTTTTGTTCTGAGTATTGAGTGTACACCCAGCAGGCTTGCAGTTAGACAAAGGACCGGAGCTTTAAGCACTGACCAGAATTCAATGATTTTATGTCTCTGTGAAGATGTGGAGACAGAGATACACCTTCCAGGAACGTTCAGTTTTATCCTTTCCCGTGAGCCGTAACATGGTGTGACCGCTGTTGGTTACATATCATTGCACCAGTACTCTCTTATCCTTGTTATCTGTGTACTTTTCAGTGCTATTTAACAAAAGTATGGCGGTAGCTTACATAGTTTTATGCACTTTCCGTGCTTCCTGTGACTTCTCGCTGGCCCCTTGTTGCCAGCGTGTAACCACACACATTGTGGAAGAAGCCGAGATGCCCAGCCATGGCACCGAGATAACTGATGTTCAACACAGTGATGGAGAACATCACAGCTTCGTAAAGGACTGTTGAGTTGCTGGAAGAAGTGAAGAAAATTGTTCTGAAATTTGCTTTATTAGAGTACAATTTACATAGAGTAAAATTCATCCACTTAAAACGTACAGTTAATGAATTGGTTCTGTCAGTTGCTTACGGTCATATAACCACCACCACAATCAAGGGAGAGAACTTCTCTGTCCTTCTAGAAAATTTCTTTTTTGCCTCTTGCAGTCAGTCCCCTCACCCCCACTCCAGAGCCCAGGCAGGCACTGATCTGCTTTGTATCACTACAGTTTTACCATTGCTAGAAATTTGTAAGAGTGAGATCATACAACATGTAGTTTTTTATATCTGGCATTTCCATAATGCTTTTGAAATCTATCAATATAGTTACATGTATCAGTAGTTCCTTTTTTTTTTTTTTTTTTTTTCCTGAGAAGTAGTCTATTTATGGTTATATCACAGATTGTTTATCTACTTACTCATTGGACAGACATTGGAATGGTTTCTAGCTTCTAACTACTTATAAGTAAAGCTTCTAGAAATATTTGCATGCAACTCTTCATATAGACATGTTTATATAGACATGCATTTTTATTTCTCTTGAGTAAATAAATACCCAAGAGTAGGATTAAGGAATGATCAAACTGTTTTTCCAAGTGCCTATGCGTTTTTCCCTTCTATCCAGCAAGGGTTCCAGTCACTCTTTACTTTTCAAATATTGGTATTGTCAGTCTTGTAAATTTAAGGCATGCTAGGGGGTGTATAGGTTTTAATTTTCATTTCCTTGAAGACTGCTAATACTGAGCATCTGTCTTCTTTGGTGAAAGGTCTATTAAATACTTTTTGGTCATTTTTTTGAGATATTTGTCATATTATTGAGTTGTAAGAGTCTTCATGTATTCAGAATACACGTCCTCTATTAGATATGTTTTGCAAATAATTTCTCTCCAATAATCCTTTTCATTGTAATAGTATCTTGAAGAGCAGGAAGTTTCTTATTTTTTTGGAGCCCAGTGTATTCACTTTTTTCTTTTTAGTTTGTGCTTTTCTTGTGTCCTCTGTCCTTACTCCAGTACTATAGGGTCTTGAACGCCATAGCTTTATAGCTCAGTTGTAAAGTCAGGTAGTGTAAGTTCTCCAACTTTGTTCTTCAAAATTGATTTGGCTCTATTTTAGTTGATTTGCACTTCTTTTTAGTTTAGTTTCTTTTTAGTTCTTTTAGCTCATTTCACTTCTCTGCATTATTAAATCAGCTTCATGATTTTCAGAAGAGAGTGTACTGTAGTTTTTATTGAAAATGCATTAAATTTGTAGCTAGCTCAGTTTGGAGAGAGCTGACATTTAACTATATTGAGCTAATCCATTAACTGGACATATTTCTCTATTTTTAAATGTCTTATGTAGTTTTTCTAAAAGCATGTTTATGTATTTGTAGTATTATAATATTACAATAATCTGTAATATATTATAATATTTTGTTAAATTTATCCTTACAGATAATATTTTGTTAAATTTATTCTTAAATATTTCATGTTTTTGGTGCTGTTATAAATACTTGAAATTTAAACTTCCAGGTTATTTTTGTTTGTTTGTTTTAAAGATTTTATTTACTTATTTGACAGAGAGGGATCACAAGTAGGCAGAGAGCTAGGCAGAGAGAGAGAGGGAAGCAGGCTCCCTCCTGAGCAGAGAGCCTGAAGCAGGGCTCCATCCCAGGACCCTGAGATCATGACCTGAGCCCAAGGCAGAGGCTTAACCCACTGAGCCACCCAGGTGCCCCTGGTTTTTTGTTTTAATATTTAGAAATGTAATGGATTCTTGTTTATTGACCTTGTAGCCTACCATTTTGCTAAAAATCACTTGTTATTTCTTTTCTTTTTTTTTGGACAGAGATCACAAGTAGGCAGAGAGGCAGGCAGGGGGGTGGGGAAGCAGACTCCCTGCTGAGCAGAGAGCCCGACGTGGGGCTGTATCCCAGGATCCTGGGATCATGACTGGAGCTGAAGGCAGAGGCTTTAACCCACTGAACCACCCAGGCACCCCCACTTGTTATTTCTAGAAGTTCTTTTGTAGATTCCCAGTGAGAAGTGATATTCTTGTTGCCTGTCTGGGGGTAAACATTCATACTTTCATCTCTCTGTATAATTTCAGCTGTAGGTTTTTAGTAAACTCCCTTCATCAGGTTGAGGAAGTATCTTTTCTGTTCCTAGCCTGCTGAGGGTTTCCATAAAGGATCAAGGTTGAGTTTTGTCAAATGTTGTTTTCCTGCATCTTGACATATTTGTGTAATTTTTCTTTCTTATTTTGTTGATGGTGGTGAAGTCCATTAATTTGCAAAAATTAAGCCAACATTGTAATCCTGGGATAAACCCCATTTGGTGATTGTATATTGTCCTTTTTTATGTTTCTGAGTTTGAAATGGTAACATTTTGTTAAGGGTTTTTCTGTCTGTGTTCATGAGGGCTTCCGCTTTTCTTTTAATATCTTTGTCTAGATTTAGTATCAGGGTAATGTTGGCTGCATGAGATAAGATGGGACATCCCTTTTCCCCAACCCCCCACTTCTTGATATTGGTATCATTTTTTCCTTAAATGTTTGGATGATGTTACCTTGATGCTATCTGGGCCTGGAGTTTTCTCTGTGGTAAAATTAACTAGGAATTCAAGTTCTTTAATAGATGTAGGGGGATTCTGGCAGATGTGCATCTCATTGTGTTCGTAATTTGGCTGTTCCTTAACAGCCAATGATGTTTCGCACCTCTTCTTGTGCCTACCAGCCATTCAGATATCTTCTTATCTGAAATGTCTGCACAGGTATATTACCTGTTTTTAGTTAGGCTGTCCTCTTACCGAGTTGGAAAAGTTTCTCGTAAGTTCTGGGCATGAGTTCCTTATCAGATATTTGATTTGTAGGTATTGTCTGTGGCTTCTCAAAGGTAAATGGGTTACTCTTATATGAACATAAAATGAACTTGTGCTGAAGATTTTATCTAATGCACTTATCAGTAAGGGATCCAGTAAGATGTTAAAACTGATTCCACGTGTCTAGTCATTTCTTATTATACGCTGAACATTGTGGATGAAATGCTTTAGAGGCCGCCATGGTTTTTACCTTTTAAAGATACTCACTTTCCTTCTGGTGAGCAGCTAATTGGATTTGCCCCAGACTCCCTCTTTAGTTTGATCCCTGCTCAGTTCTTTCAGCCCAACAGATCTGCTTTTTGCTGGAAATCTTAGACTCTCCCCAGTACATGTACAATTCAGGGGTCTGCCAAGGATTTGGGAAGAGCTTAGATAGAGCTTTTTAGACCCAGCTTTCTGTCTCCTGCATCCTGTGAGCTGGGCCTTAGTCACAAAGGAGTGTCAAAGTGAGTTTTTTTTTTTTTAAGATTTTATTTATTTATTTGACAGGCAGAGATCACAAGTAGGCAGAGAGGCAGGCAGAGAGAGAGAGAGAAGAGGAAGCAGACTCCCTGCTGAGCAGAGAGCCTGATGCGGGGCTCGATCCCAGGACCCTGGGATCATGACCTGAGCCGAAGGCAGAGGCTTAACCCACTGAGCCACCCAGGTGCCCCAGTCAAAGTGAGTCTTAACCAGTGCTTTCTTCCTGCTTTCAGTTCTCTGCTTCAGTCTCCTTCCAGTGCCTTCAAATGCTAGCTTTTCATACTTTATTCAGTTCTAATTGTTTATCTGAAAGAGCAGTAGTTTAATACAGGGTAGTCTGCCTTTAATTTTTTTGTTGGTTTTTTAAATAGTGGAGCTCTGTTTTAGTCTTCACATCATTACTTACCCTTATCCTTCTTCCCCCCCTCGGTGTTTCCAAATCCATTTGGTCTACCCCCCGCCCCCCCGCATTCAGGAAGGCAGTACAGGATTTACAGAGCATATGAAACAATATTCCCAAACCTTTGTCATCTCTACTTAACTTCCCCTAGTGTATTCCTAAGGAGGAATATCCCTAGTGTTCTCCTAAGGAGGAACTGGAAGCCTAAAAGTTCAGATTTTTGAAAGTGAAAGGAATAGGTTGGCTTGATTGGCAAGATTTTAAAAATGTTTTCCTTGCTTCCAGCTTTGTTTTGATGAGAACCCTGGAAAGTCAGAGCTTGCCTTGGGATTGTTAAGTGCAGCTAATGCTGACCCTTAATGGGGTTTATGGTCCCATTCCTTAGAACTGGAGGCCCGAGGCTATTAGCCCATATTTGAATATCAGCTAAGCAGGAGTGTCTCCTTGGAGATTCCATAACTGAGTTTTCAGATTACCAGTCTGTGGTATTTTTTTCCCCCTCTTGTACTGGGTGGGGAGGTATTCTGTGGGTGGCTGCATTCTTTATTTGTTCTTTGCCCTGACCTGGGATAGCATCAGGGTCTATATTGGGAGGTCGTGGATATGTCTCTTTGGTCTGTCCATCTTGCTTTGTAACTGCTTTGTATTTTAATTTTTTGTTCCACTTAATAGCAGGCTTCAAGAATGCTAATTACCTGTATGAAAAGCCAGTGTATTTTTCAGTATGTGCCATGAAGCAATAAGACGGTATATTCCTTTTATTAGTACTTGCAGTACTTATGAAATTTAATCTAGTACTGACAGAAACATTACCATTCACTTTCACTGCAGTTTTGACTGTGAAAGACTCCCTGCTCGCTCTCTCTTAAACTTGGGCATTGGGTCTGAAGCTTGGTTATTTTCATGAGATTTTTGTAGAATTTAGGGGAAAAACATTCTAAGAAGTTCCTGTTGCTTATGTAAGAGAACTAAATTTTTTGAGCAGCAGATTTCAGCTGGCGGATGCTAGCCTGTGTTTGTGTAGAAGGGAGAGAAGGGAGTTCATTCCCAGCTGATTCTCAAGCTTGTAAACATTCCCATTTGGATGTGAATAGGAACATGTTGGTCTGTTGAGTGGCTTTACTTGTTGGGTAACTGCACAGCTTTTTCTGCAGGTCATTGCCTGTTAATTTGGAGAAACAGAATAGGGCACATCTGTAAAGTAGTTTACAAGAGTAAATTTTGGGGGAGATGAAACAGATGAGGTAGTTTACAGAGAAGCTTTAGACAAGGTAGTTCTTTACCTTCTCCCTTTCCCTTCAGTGTTAATTAGTGAAATGCTACTGCCTCTACCAAGCATTTTCCATTAAAATGAATGAGAACTTCTCGTCCTTTGCTTTGTCACTGTGTTCAGTCCCCCGCTCACAAAAATCACCTTGCCTTGTTTGTATACCTAAGGCAGCCAGTGTTTCTGGAATGATGGTGTATTAGAGATGGAAAGAGCTTTCTTGATTACCCAGTCCAGCTCCTTCCATTCACAAAGTCAGAAATGGAGGTTCTAAGGCATGCTGCAAATCAGAAGAGGCAGCAGTGCAGTAGTCTAGAAGTTAAGTCAGATCTGGGTTCAAATTCCGGATCCCACCTTTTACTAGCTGTGCCAGTCTTATACAGGTTAGTTAACTTCAGCCATGAATCTCTACATTTGTAAAATGGATTGTTAAGATTAGCTAGATCCTTGAACAGAATAAGAGAACTATTACAGGTACCACTGGAGATGATAATGATGGTAGTTACGCCTTCATGGTTGATAAACTGTAAGATGTCAAGATTGTGGAGTTAAGGTGCCTACTTTATGGATGAACAAATAATGAACAAATATGTTGTATGGTTTTGGATGAGCGTGAGTTCTGAAAACCAGTATACTTGTAGTGTATGCTTGAGAGAATGAGGGAGGGAGGAATTTTTTTTCCAAATGCCCTTGGTTGAGTTTCAGAAATAGAAGTCGGATGCCAGGACTCAGCTTGTAACAAGAGGGTGAGATCAGTTGGTATAATTGGAGCTACTTGGTAATCCTTTTACTCTGTTCTCTGAACATTTATGGCGTTCCTATTTCTGTACATATGAGCTAGAAAATGACTAGGTCTCCATAGAAATGTCATGTTGTCAGGCTGGGGCGGGAGGAGCACAGGTGAGGAGCACGTGGGGTAGAGCCAGGAGGCCCTCTGCAGCCACCTTCTTTGCTAAGCGACAGCCTGTAGTGGATACCGGGGCAGTTTTATTCTACTTAAATGGTTCTGGGGATTATTTTAGAATGTGGTCTTTGGTTTGGTTATACCCAGCATTTAGGGAGAGGAACAGAGGGAAGGAAAGAGGAATCAAGAATACATTTTTAAAACTGAAAAAAAAAAAAAAAAAATTGACCTTGAGTTTGTACCTCGTGGGCTAGAGGCTGAGACTGCTGGCTTGGGGTTTTCAGCACCGCCGCTCCCTGCTCATGGAGAGCCAGCCACGATGACAGCGGTGACTGAGCCCGAGCGCGACAGCCCAGAGTAGTTTCTTCATCTTACTCAAGTCACTTAGAAGGACCATCGGTAGCACGGAAGTTTTAACTTGGGCTTCTAGGCTAGTAGTTCATCGAGTCGTCTCTGTCTTAAGGATTCTGCTGTGGCTGCCAAGTAAGGAGCAAGGATTCGTTTCCTGCTGGTCCCCATCATGCGTTACTGTTTCTGGCTTGTTGGTTCTTCCAGGGCACGTGTTCCTATTTGCTGGACCAAGTTTGTAGAGTATCTTCTCTGTGTCCCCACCACACTGAAGTGCTGCCCACATTTATTGGATTTACAGCAGTTTTCCGAGGCAAATGAGTATTAACTCTGTTTCGTACAGAGGAGAAAGGCCCTGTAGCGAGCCAGGGGCTGGAGTTCAGCGGCCTCCTCCCTCCTGGCCGTCTGACTGGCCACTCCCTTGTCACTGGCATGGGGTGTGGAAGGTGTTGATGCTTCGATCTGCCCACCTCAGGTCTTTGGCACAACCTTGAGTTGGTCTTCCAGATCATTCTGAATTCTGCCTGTCTACGAACCATGACCAGGCTAGCACGAACCAACTGTTTGCTGTCGTGGGCGCCTTCCGAAGGGCCAATTTAGTTAGTGTGGAGAATCGGCCAGGATCCTCCCAGGGCCCCCCTCCCCCCAGAGAGTTTATTTGGACTGTTTATAGTTGTTCTGTCCACAGTCTGTGTCTAGAATACACACTCAGATATTTGTTGAATTGAATTATTTCTCTTCGTTGCATTTCAAATACCTCCTGTTTGCATGTTTTTCGTCTCCCCTTCTTCGTCCCCTGGCAGGTCAAGTCACTTTCTCAGTAGCCTGGGACTCTCTGAAGACACAGGTACCAGTACCTGCCCCTCATTCTCACACGCACCCCTACTTTCCGAAAGCAGTTTTACTTTTAAGACTGTATGCCTGGAAATTTTAGTCTCTTCCCCCTAAATTCCTTTCTCATTGTACAGATTTTCGGGGAGAATAGCCAACTGAAGTGTGCGTTATGGCCAGACTATTAGCACTTGGGTCATTCTATGATAACATTGATTTTATGAAACACCCACATATATATATATATATATATATATAAATTTTTAATTTTGAAGTATTATAAAGGAAAGAGCACTGAGTAGTAGATGCCTTTCTCTACCTAGATTTTTGTGTGTATTCCTCAGCTATTAACTATTTGAAGTCTTGGGTACATAGTAACATGCTCCGTTTACTAGAAAAAAAACAGTTTATCAGTATGCATATCTATCACGTGCCATTTATCTCCTCACACACAGCTAGAAATTAAATGTTTTAAGGCAACTGGTTTGTAGTTTTCATGGCAACCTTATTTTTGAAATTAGTTCAAGTGGGGAAATTAATTTTCCAAATCTGCATTGTATAATGAGTTGTTAACGTATGTGGCCCTCTAAGAGTTTACTATTAAGAGGAATTCCGAAATTTGAAATTCAAGGAATAATCTCTAAAGTTTCTCTTTGTTATTTCTAAATCCAGAACACATATAATATCATCCATATTTAACCTGGCAATAACCTCTTAGTAGTTTGATGAAAAGCTGCCTATTTAAATCATTCTTTTAAGCCTTTTTCAATGAATTGATCAAGTTAGGAGAATTTGCAGGACTTTTTTTTTTAACCTAGTAGTTGATAATTTAACTCAGTTGAGCTCTAACCTTACTGAGTCTTTATCTTGTATTGTCAAACACTTGTTCTGTTTGCTTTGTGAAGCAGTAGGTCTGAACAGAAAGTGAACGATCTTTATTGATATTCAAACAGAATTAGCCACAGCTGTTCTGTAAGTTACATTTTCAGGATGCGTAGGTACTTCCTCATCTCCGCTCCTGAGGACAGACTCAGTTTCACCCTACATGTTACGAGGAGGAGAGATTGCTGAGGGATGCCATTCCCGTCTCATGGTTGAGAAATGATTCTGTTATTTCAGGACACTGATAAATTTTTGTCTTTAGATAGCAAAGTTCTTTGCTAAAACTGTGATTCAAGTTATCAGAAGTTCTGTAGTATGTTACGGTTTTGTGTGGCATCTAGATTGCTGGAAGTGTGGCTGATGATTTTTATGTACTATTTTAGTTGGCTCATCCTAGTTCATTCCACCTAAAATAAATTTACCCGTGCTTTTTATTTACTTAATTTTTTAAAAGTATGCTCTGTTAAAAAAAAAAAAAAAAAAGATGGTCTAACAACAACAACAAAAAAGTATGCTCTGTGCCCAACATCGGGGTTGAATTCACTACCCTGAGATCCATTAAGCCAGCCTATCAGTGATTTTGATTTTGATTTTATTTTTTAAAAAGATTTTATTCATAAAAACACTTCTTTCATTCATTCAGTCACTCGTTTGTTTTTATATTTATTTATTTATTAGAGAGTATGCCCTGAGGGAGGGGAGGAGTAGAGGGAGAGGGACAAGTAGACTTTGTGCTTTGTGTGGAGCCCGATGTGGGGTTCCATCCCACTACCCTGAGATCATGTCCTGACTGATATCAAGAGTCAGACGCTCAACCAACAGAGCCACCCAGGCGGCCCTCCTATCGCTGATTTTTAAAAATACTCTGCTCATTGTGTGTTATAAAAACAAGAATGACTCCTCAGGGGATAACTCAGGCCAGGGATGTTTTATAAATAGGAATTCTCCTTTAAAAATAAAAATGTTCACTTAAGTTAATAAAATGATACTTTAAAAAGGCCTAAATAGATGGTTGCTGAAACTATTGAAGTTCCTTTGACTCTGTAGTATTTTCACTTAATTATGAAATATATTTATTTCTTTTTTTGAAGTCTTTGTTATTCAAAAATTTCCCTCTCATTTTGAGATGGATTTTTAAAAATAAGTCATTCCTCTTGTGCTTTACAAAGTCATTGTTCTCAAGATGTGAAAGACTCAGTATTGAAGAACCACAACATTGAAGCAGGGTTCATCCTTAAGAGAGCCATTTTAACAACTTAAAAGCTCACCTGGACTTTTCCAGCATCTGCTTCTAGTACCTCTTCCTCCTGCCACTTGTGGGAGTAATGTGGTAGTGCTTTTGTCATGTAATGTGTCCAGGAAGGTGGGCTGTGTGTCCCTGTGAAATAATTCCTAACAGAGCAGCCACTCTAGGGTCTGGCCTTCGTCCACATTAGGTCGTCCAGCTCGGTCAGGTCTGCATGTGCGTGAGAGCCCCCTCGTCTATATTTTTAGTCTTTCCAAGTGTTTTATCATCACTTTAGCCCATTGGGTTGCTTGCTTTTTGGACGATAGAGGTTGGGAAGGTTGAAGGAAGTAGAAGGGCTTGAATTTGGCAGTCTCTTACCGGATATCTATTTTAACCCTCACTGAAGTTAATTTACATAAAGCCCAGCTGTGCATGAATTTTTCTAAATTCAAAGTTTATTCTTATTACCATAGGGATAAGAATGTCAGCACTTACTGAATTGATGGTCTTGCTCTCCTGTGCCTGGACCTCCTGGCAACTTACAGTTCCGTTTCCTCTGGATAACAGGATACAGCTGGCGGCAAACTTCTCACCTGTAATAGCCATTTGGAGTTTTCCCTCTCTATACAGATCTCTGCAAAGCAGCAGAAACCATTTTATTTTATTTTTTTTTTTTGCAGGAAACCACAAGGGTTTGTTAAGCCGCAAAAGAGAATTGAAATAACACGTGCATGTGTTCTTCCCAGAGGTACCGACCGTCGCATGAGAGCCTAGGTGTCGTGTTGAGCTGCTCTGTGCCCTCCCTTTTGCTTTGAGGTTTTCCAGTTAGGTGATGCCGAATTCCGCCGTTCCGGTCCCTATTACCTCTCTGGCCAATTAAGCAAATTGATCCAGGCTGGATTTCTTCACACTTGGCAGGATCTGTACCACCTTTAATGAGCTACTAGGTGAACCTTCTGGGACTTGACTGACAAGTTATTTTGGCTTTGATAGATTGGTTTTTGTTCTTAAAGCTGGAGCTGCAGATCTTTGCTATCAAAGGGGGCAGGAAAGCTGCTGATCAGTTTCGGCCTCTGATGTTCATATCGAGTATGTTAGTACTTAGTGCACTTGCAGCACTGCGCCAGATGCTGTGGCAGGAGTGCGAGTGGTGTGGTGGAAGACGTCCACAATGTCACAGATTGGAAGAAGCAAGTTCAGGAGAAAAGGCAAGCATGGAAACGAAAGAGAAGAAAATGAAAGAAAAAAAGTGACTTATTGCTGACTGCTTGGGTTAGGTTACCATCAGTAGTCCTGCTGTCCGAATCAGCAAGGGTGGGAGGACATTTTCATGAGCACAGTGTGAGGACTGGACCTAGCACGGTGCACGCCAGCAGTGTGGGCAGGGCAGGCTGGAGGGGGTGGGCCAGAGTGCCAGTAGGGCCGCCATAGACCAGCGGCTCCGCACTCTCGGGCGGCACCGGTCGGAGTGCTGGGGGAGCCTGGCGGGCTTCTGAGAGTTCACCAGCAATAAAGGGCTTATTTAGTAGAGCACCTCATCTGTTGGGGTCTACATCTCCCTCCTGGACGCTCTCCGTTTAGAATTTGGGAGCAGCACAGCGATGGCGGTGGTCCATAGGACGTGGAAGCTGCACGTGATGTGAGGTCAGTGCGTGCAGCTGGTCTGGTCATTCATATCGGGCAGTAGGGACAGGAACTTACCGAGTATTCTCCTATAGCTTACTACCGTGTTAAACATTTCACACACATCTTTTATTCTCATTTTACAACACACTTTACAGATGAAAATAAAGCTTGGCAGTTAAGTAACTTGTCCACAATAACAGAGCTGGAAGTGCCAGAGTCACAACTCAAATCCAAGTCTGTCTGTCTCCTTCTCTGAATTATATTGCTATTTCTGGTTTTAGCCTTACATTCTTCTACCAGGGGTTGTTAATGAATTCTTAAATGCTAGCAGATTGTCTCCAATCTAGAGTCATCCATTCCTTTAATATCTTCATCATTCATCAAAGTGGCTTACAGAGACTTAGTGTAAAATAAATGATATATATATATATTTTTTTTTCACCCTTTTGAGAGAGAGAGAGTGAACAGAGCGGGTGGGGAGAGGGAGAGAGAATCTTAAGCAGGCTCCATGCTGAGCCTGCCGCCTGATGTGGGGCTTGATCTCATGATCCTGAGATCATGACCTGAGCTGAAGTCAAGAGTCAGATGCTCAACCGACTGAGCCACCCAGGTGCCTCTGATTTTTCTTTTTTTAATAGAGGAAATGTAGTGAGCTTTGTGTCTATGGATACAGCCTCTGAGCTTAGGACCCCTAGGATGCAGGACTGTACCTTTAAGCCCTGGAGGTTGGAAGCTCTGCTGTAACTAAGATGGGTTAAATGTGTTTCCCAAACTGGGATCACATTTTATTTTTCAGCTTTTCTCTCTTTTTCTTGAGTCAGGACAGATCTTAGTGCCCCCTAGAACTCCCTAAAGAAAAGTGGTTAGTACCTCAAAAGAACCTTTCTAAAGGATTGCTTATTCCTGTGTAGGCAGAGAGTGAGCAGCAGAAAGAAAATAGTATTTTAGGAAGGTTGAGTCAGAGGTGCAGGTGGAGCCTGGAGAGATTTTCACAAGGTGATAAGGCCCGAGCACTCCAGTCTACAAGCCGAGGCAGGTAGACCGGCAGTGATTCCCACTTGGGGAAGAAGGCTGCTTCTGAGACCCCCTTCTAATTATAAAGTCCTGTGGCCAACAGAGTTTGGCTAGGGTTTGAGATGTGGACTCCAGGCCCCGCGGAACCTGACTGGGAAGCCAGCCGTCGTGTGCAGCCCCTCAGGGAAGCTGTGGTGTGAAGTCGGCCTTATTGCCTGCGGCCCACAGCATGGACTTGCTCGGTGTGAGTTTAGGCTACGTGATTGCAGACTTCTTCCGTGCTACCGTTTGTGAATCTTGTGAACCTGCAGTTTTTGAAAGAAGAGAAATTTGAGCTGAACTTAAAAAAAAAAAAAAAAAAAAGATAAGAAAAAGAACGGTAAGAAAAGGAAAAAACCAAACCAAAGACGTAGATTTGGTTGATGCCAATGCCATCATAAGGGTGGCAGGTCCTCAGGGCAGAGCGGGGTTTGTTTTCTTCTAGAATCTCCCTTCGTTGGCTTCGAAGGCCAGGCATCTTTGAGGTGTGTGGATTTGCACAAGTGCCTCTCCTGCGTCCTCTCTCCCATCGTGCCTTTTGCTTGCACTTCTCATTCTGACGAGTGCGCAGCAGCCACTGTGCTCCCTTTTCCTCGTACACACAGCTTCTGCTTTGCGCTTCTCCCGTGTCCTCCGGGTGAGACCTGCCTCGTGGTTGGCCTCCTCCAGTAAACTGTGTTGGGGCCTCCACTTATTAGCAAGTGTGTCCTTCTTTCCTGACCCTTGTCACATTTTTATTATTGTGCTTACAGTACTGTAACATCATGATCTGTTTATATCTGTCTGTCCCTTACTAAATTGTATTGTTATTTATCTCTGACGCTCAGCGGCTCTCTGCACATGGAACATTTGAGGGACTCCGAAACACAGGGAGATTACCTACCCCCATTGAGTATTTTTGTGCCGGGCAGATATTATAAACATATGTAGAAGAAAAGGAGGCCCTAAGTATTGAGAAGTTGTGGTGTACTCTCCTCTGTGAATCTCAGAGTAAACTCCCGAGTATCAGAAGTCAGAGATCTGGTTTTTAAATTAAATTTCTTTCATTATTGTTTTGGTGAGAGTTCTGATTTATTTATTATGTGTTAATGACTTTATCTGTAAGTGTGTTTTTGGCCTAAATTCAGCATCATTTTGCCTATTGGATAATCCAGCTCTGATAAGTAACAAATGTGCGAATGTGGGTGTTGGTGTTTCCGTTGTTCGGGGGGTTTCTATTTTAGTCGGGTGTGTCCTTTTGTTTTACTGTGAGCTCGCCCAGTGTCGGACTCTTCACTCTCCTACCTTCCTGTCGTAGATCCCCTTCTCCCTCTCATTCCCGTTGTGACCAGTGCTTTGCTTTTTTCTTGGTGATCTGTAGGAGTACTGTGTCGGGAGAGTGGGACACAGAGAATCAGGCATGTGTCCTGGGTCTCAGTGCCATTGTTTTACAGAGTGTGGACCACGATTCAAAAGCAGAAGCATCACTAGGTCTGATCTCCTGATTTGGACTCACTGATGGTGGAAGGGGGTGTAGGCAGCGGGCAAGAATCTGTATTCTTTTAATAAGGCCTCCAACTGATGCTCGGGGTTCCTGAAGTTTGAGAATCCGTGTTTAAAGCTAACTGCTCAATTATTAAGTAATGCAACTTTAAACAGAAGAAGACGATTAGGCTCCTGTAAGATTTCCTCAGCCCCTTATTCAGGAAACACATTTGGTACCTGTAGTAGTTTATATACACATATTTTGTAGAACTTGGCATCTGCAGCAGGAAACGCCTATTCACTCTTTGTACCCTGCTTCTTTGCTGCTGTTCAGAATTCCCTGCTCCCACCCCCAGTGAGAGCACATGTTTCTAGCCACCAGCCCAGACTCCTTAGGAATGAAGGAAAGTCTTTGGATCCTGTTATTTTCCTTGAAGAGCAGGATGCTGTTTCACAGGAATCCAGAGTATGCCTTGTCATTTCCATGTTAACCCTCACCCCCAATTTTTGTGGGTTTCAGAGGATTTGCGGTAGCCCAGCTTTAGCAGGGTCCCTTGGCCATGGAGATTGAGCTGAAGCATATTCAGCAGTGCCCGTACCCTGCAGGTACAGATCCTCTGTTTAACCCTGGCTGAGTCCCGAGCAGCTGTCCTCTCTTCCTTTCACGACTGGGGTTGGTTGTGAAGGTGGTTTGCACTTCTTTCCTTCTGAATTTGGAAGCTTCCCTGTTGTGAATGACAAAAACCATGTCCGTTGAAGTGATAGGTTCAGCAGACCTGGCCAGCTGGGCCTTACTTAGGACATGGCTTGAGGTCAAGAAGCTAACAGATTTCGGGGAGTTTTCAGGTCTCCGTGTAATTGATGCAATGTTGGGCTTGTGGTCCTCCCTCCCTCCCTCCAGGGATGTTTCATTAAGAGCTGAGCACCTCTTAAAGGGGTACGGCTATAGAATAGTAAGACTGATTTGTATTTACATACATATGGGTACAGGCATTCTTATTTTAATTGCTTTTCTTTTATCATTTCTAGGGAGCTTTAGTAAAGGTTGTCAATTTCTTCAGTTTGCACATTTTAGAAAAATGTCTTTTTATTTCCAGTTCACTTGTGGCGCGTTGAATGACAGGGGACTTAAAACAGATGTACTGTGTTTAATGTCTTCTTCCTGATGACAAAAGTAGTATCTGTTCATTGTCTGAATAGTTAGGAGTAAGAAACAGATAATTTAAGAATGAAAATTCCCTGTAATTCTCAGAAATGTGTATACTTAGCATTTTGTTATTTGTTCTTCCAGATTCTTTTTTCTAGAGTTATTTTATTTTAGAATTGTGATTCAACTACCAGCCTGTTTCTGGACAGATGTATCTCTTGATACCTGATGTCTTCTATTTTGACTACTTACCCTTTTCCAAGTACTTTCCTTGCTAGTCTCCATGAGACCTGGAAACTGCAAGGAAGATTTGTGTCTGGCAGCGTGCTGAAGCCCTTCCTTGGATTCCCTTTTAATTCTTCCACTGGCTCCATAGTGTAGACGGGAATTTTTACGCTCTTACTTCACTTAAAAAGACTGCGGGTAGACAGTCCGCTGACTTACTTGCTCAAGGTCATACAGTTAATCACTAGGGAACTTGGGATGCGCGCCCATGAAATTTGATTGCTGGGCTAAAGGATATTGTATAGAACGCTAGGACTTTCCTGTGCTGAGAAGTCTTTTCTAACTGGAAATATCTTCGAGACCTACAGAGCTGTTGAACGGGGACACCCTGCTCTTTGGCTTACTTAGAGGTATTTTGTTAGCTCTCGGTCAGGAGTGGGCACGCGGGCACAGTGGCTGAATCTAGTCCACTGCCTCCTTTTGTAAAAAGAATTTTATTGGAACATGGCCGTACCCACTCATTTACACATTGCGCCAGAGAGCGTATGACCTGCAAAGCCCCAAATATTTGCCATCTACCCCTTTTCAGAAGATGTTTGCCAGCGCCTGCCATGGACACTGGTTATTATGAAGACATGTCGTGTTTTGGTAACTTCTGTGGTTTTGCATTCATTCGCTCAAGCACACAGGTCGGTGGAAGTGCTCACTGTCCCTTACCCACCCCGCCCCGAACCAACCAAACGCCTGTATCCCTTCGTGCCCGAGCTTCCCTGTGATCCTTAGGAGCAACTGAGTTTCTGCACAATCCTTTGCAGGTAGCGGGACCTGCAGACGGATCCGGAACTCTCGCCAGAACCTGTGTCAGCACTGCATGTCCCAGACTGATCTGTGCTGATGGTGGTGTGCACCCGGCACCCTGTGAGGGAGAAGCTAGCTGATGAGCGTTTGTTCTCAAGGGCAGGAAGAAGGCTCACCCCGGGTCTGCTTGTCTGTTGAGCAGCACCCCGCGAGCTGCCAGAGAATTGCAGAGAACTGGAGTGACATCAGTGAGACCGTTGCTTTCGGGGTGGAGGGGTCCTGCTTTGACATAAAATGAATGTGTTACTTTCGTACAACAGTAAACTATTTCATTTGTTTTCTTTCAGCATTTTGCAATAAAATGGCAAGTGCGAGAAGAATGAAAATATGAAAATAAGAATGAAAACACTTAATTACTGAGCTTGTTTTTATTCCTCACCCTGCAGATTTATGACTCGTCAGAATTCTAGCTGGCTACTGCTGAATGGCAGATTTGGTGAACATACTTGAAATCGCATCATTTAAGTGTTTGAATTTTGATATTTCCATTTCACCGTCTTTCAAATGGGGTGCGGCCTTTACGGTCCCACCGGATCTGTCACGCATTGTCCTTGTGTTACATGAAAGCACCCCATGTAAATGTGGACTTGGTCAAAGTCATTCGCCAGTTCCTGGGTAGGGAGGAAATTGTAGGGTTTTTCTCTCTTAAAATTCCTTCATGAAATCATTCAGGGACACAGTGCATTTCTTTCATTTTCCTTTTGGGAAGGCATCAAAAATCCATGGACAAAGCGAAGACTTTCAGTTGGGTCTTAGAGAATAAATTTCGTTTTCAAGTGTGTTTACTCTGACTCAGAGACCCCCCTCCAGCAATATGCTTCTTCCCTTAGAACACAGTTCTCAAGTAAAGTGCGCTTACTTAAACAGGTGAAGTAAGTTGTGTGCTGTATGTAGCAAGTCTAGTGATGGCTTAGCATCAGAACTCTCGAGTTCTGTGTTTTGGGGCCGTTTTGGGAGTCTGGAACCCTTTCCACCTTCCTTATTCTCTTTGATTTTGGGGGATAAACGTCACCTCAGAGAGGCCTTCCCTTAGTACCATATGTAAAACATTTCCTGTTTCCTCTTCTCTTTCATTTTTCTCCATGGAACTTATCACTGAAAACCGTACCCACAGATACTTCTTGAGAGGAGCAACACTTCAACTTCAGAAGTTAGTGAAGGCGAATTGGTTTATAAAGTTACAGGCTCTTTCAGTCCTTTGTCCCGGGCAAGTTTGGACAAGACCGGGAAAGCGGATTAAAAGGCTAGTGAGCGCAGTGAGTTTAATTTTAAATTAAATGGATATTTAACGCATTGAAAAAAGTACTCAAGCGCTTCGGTCTTTCTTTTCCATCCATGCTTCCTTATTTGCATTTGATGGGCTTGAAATCTCTTCTTTTTCTATCAAAAGAGTTCGTTATTACCGCATTTCTCAAGCTTGATTTTCACTGTGGATTTTTGCGGTGATTTTAGCACCTAAGGGTACAAAATCATTAAATGAAGACAGGCAGGAAGAAAAGAGTGCCAGGAGCCAGGAGGTGTCCTGCAGCGTGGGGAGTGGACCAGAGAATGAACAGGTGCACGTGGAGGTGGTCGGTCAGGGTGGCGGAGCTCTCGGGCTGTTGGCGAAACACGCTGAAAAGCGTGTGGCCTGCGAGTGGTTTGGAGATGACTGGGTTTAGGAGCCTGATTATAGTTTTGGTTTTTGGTTTTTTCCCCCTAAGTGTGTGTTAACTGCGTTTTGGGTGAGCCTTGACCTTGGACATACACATACACGGCCTGACCAAAGTGGCAGGTCTAGGAGGATTTCAGTATTGGGAGGATTCTGTTCCTTAGGTTACACATGGTTGCGAAGGCATTTGCTGCTCTTTATTCTAAATATTCAGGCATTGAAACGCTGCTGTTTGTGCTATTTGGATTTCAGTTCACTGTTCCTGAGGTTTTTGTAATCTGGGAGAACACAAAGAATGTGATTTCATCTGTTTTTTTGCATGTGCGAATGACGTTTGTGTACTGTTGTTTATATTACTGGTTGGTTACTGTGTGCCTTAATTCATTTGACCTATTAGTAAAAAACTTCCTTAGATCAAATTATAATCAAGTCCCTTAGATCTGCTTCTCTGACTCCTGTGAGGACAGGATCAGCTTATACTCAAATTCGGGGTGTTTGGCAAAGGGCCTGCCATCCTGAAGTCCACGATTCTGGACCATGATGTTTTAGCTTGGAGCTCCTGGTCAAATCACCAAGTTAAACCTTTGAGAGCGTGCTGTTCTTGATATTCGGGAATCTGTTAGACAATCCTGTGAATCTTCTCTGACGTTCTTCCTAAGATTTTTGTGAGAATTCACAAGATAACAGTCGGGAGCCTGGCTTATTAATCTTGAGGAGGATTACAACGGTTAGTTGGTGGACCCCAGCTGCCATAGTCTCCCTTCTCGGAGGGCTGAGAGGAAGAGAGCGCTCTGGTCCCCTGAGGGCCCCCCCCGCCCCCCGTGAGGCTGGAGGAGGCTCTGGCCAAGCAGCACTTTGTGAATTTGGGGGATTATGTAAAAGTATAACTGAACATACACTGTTTTTGCTTTGGTAACTGCGTTTAATATCCTGTTGGTTGTTGAAAATTCTCCGAGGACAGTGGACCCTTTTGTGTGTGTGTTTCAATCAGAAAGGCTCTCCCCAGTTGAAAAGCTTGAACAGAAGGGCTGCAAGAAGTTTCGCGGTCCTTGACCTTCTGGCCTTCCCAAACATCTCAGGAAAGCCAGGCATCCAGTAATCTCAGATTTTGATTGTGTTCATATAACCATACTCGACATCTAGCATTTGTGGCTTTTCTGTTTTTTGGCGATAGCTTTTAATTTTGTTCTCATTTATTTCTCCCTTTTCTGTTTCAGTGTCCTGGGTCATGAAACTTAATCCACAGCAAGCTCCATTATATGTGAGTAAATCGCGAGATTTCTTGTCATTTCGTACTCATCTATGCTTTTTACTTGTTATGAGAAAACTCAAAAATGGTCTCCTGTGATTATCACAGGAATTTTTAACATCTGCACAAGTACTGTACTTCAGAATTTGAGTTTGGGTAAATGCTAAATGAGTCCTGCATGCCTGGCACCGAGCTGAGAACAGAGGGTAGCTGTGAGGTGTGTGAGGTACCACTGGGCAGGTGGTAGGAGGCACCTCCAAACAGTGGCATGGCCCTGCCTGCAGAGTGATGCTGGGCTGGTTTCTGAATTTCACCGCCAGCACATTTCTGTAAGTCCTGTGGGTGTCTTCCTACTGGCGTTGCGTTACCCTGCGTTGCAGCTAGGTGGCGCTCTGTCATTGGCCAGAGTGCCGTTTGCTCTGGGGCTCTGGGTGGAAGCTGATTCATCATCTCCCGCAAGTGAGGGAACTGTCAGGTGAAGTGGATGAATCAATGAATCAGAGCTGGAAAAGGCAAAGTGTAGGTGACTCTTTTTTTTTTTTTTTTTTTAATTACTGTGAGCGTGCATTAGCTGCACGAGGGTGGTGAAAAGTGGTGAGGGGTCCCTTTAGGGGTGTGAATAGTTGGAGCTGCCAGAGGCCAGTGGATATGGGATTGGTATGGTCTGGAGAGAGTGAGGAAATGGGACAGGATGGGACAGGACCTCAAGGATGAAGAAGCATTTGGTCAAGAACTAAGGCAGATGGCAGAGGGATGAGGGGCAGTGAGCATGGTATTCGGCGTGTGGTGGGAGGGTGGGCAGTGGAAAGTCTGGCCCAGCTGCACATTTGTGTTGAGGAGTAATGAGAGATGAGTCTGGAAAGGTAATTGAAGGTCAGCGATGAAGGCAAAAGGTGTGGGGACCACTGAGGAGCCTTTGATGGAGTTTATTTTAAAATCTGCATTTTACGCATTTACTTATTTTAAACCCTGCCATGTTCGTGACAGTCCTGTTACACCTTTCTAGCCTAGGACATTCTTGTGGTCACTCTTTTTTGCACAGATGATTTTTATGTTAAATATAACCTATAAAGAAAAATATATGCATTCTTATAAGGTATTTTATGTATTTATTTTCTTTCCAGATTACCTGGAGAACATTTATTCTGTATGACAGTGGGTTTGCTCATGATCTGAATACCGTGAACTTTTAAAAACAGCTTTTATTGAAATACAGTTCACACACCATAAAACTCACACATTTAAAGTCTATGATTCAGTGGTTTTTAGTATATTCACAGTTGTGTAATCATAACCATCATCTAACTTAAGATTTTCATCATCCCGAAAAGAAAAGCCATACCTTTTAGTAGTACTCACCATTCCCTGTCTTTTCCGAGCCCCTGGCAACCATTGGTCTACTTTCTGTCTTTATGGAGTTGCGTATGGTGGAAATTTCATGTAAATGGAATCATACATCATGTGGCCTTTTGTGACTGGCTTCTTTCACGTAGCAGAGTGTATTTAATAGGTACGTGTCCGAGCACGTATCAGTACTGTGTTCCTTTTTATTGATGGATAATACTCCGTTGTATGGCCGCGCCACATTGTATTTCTCCATTCAGCAGTTGATGGGCATTTGGCCTGTTTTCACTTCTTGACTGTTATGACTAATGCTGCTGTGAGCAGCAGTTTCTGGTAGGCTTATGTTTCCATTTTCCTCGGGTATGGGTTTAAGAGCACAGTCGCTTGCTTACAGTGATGACTCCGTTTAACATTTTGAAGAGTTGCCGTGCTGTGTCCGCAGCGGCCGCTGTGTTACACGTCCTCACCGCCAGTACTGAGGGTCACAGTTTCTCCACACTCTTGCCAGCGCTGGCTCTTCTCTGACTTTTGGATTGTTGCCGCCCTAGTGGGTATGAAATGATAAGTCTTTGTGGTTTTGTCTTGCATTTCCCTAATGGCTAATGATCGTGAGCATTTTAAGGTGGTTTTGGCCATTTATGTGTCTTTGAAGAAATGTCTATTCAGATGCCTTGCTTATTTTTAAATTTTTTTTTAAATTGTTTAACCTTAAGTGTTCTTTGTGTATCCTGGATTCAAGTTCCCTATCAGATACATGGCTTTCTCCCATTATAAGGTTATCATACCATTTTATTGATTATACTCTTTGAAGCACAAAAATTTTTAATTTTGATGATGTCAAGTTTGCCTGTTACTTCCTTTACTGCTTATGCTTCTGGTATCATATCTACGAAGGCTTTGCCTAACTCAAGGTCACAAAAAATTAACCTCTACGATTTCCTCTAGGAGTTTATAATTTAAGCCCTTACACTGAAGTGTATGGTTCCAGAGGACATTTTTTTGTATGCTGTAAGGGAGGGATCCAGCTTCATTTTTCACATGTGGACATCAATCTAGCTGTCCCACACCATTTGTTGAAAAGACTGTTCTTTCCACATTGAATTTTCTTGGGCATACTTTTTGAAAATCTATCATAATTATAAAGAATTACTTCTGGACTGTTAATTCTCTTCCTTTCCTTTAGGTCATCTTAAAATTTCTTCTAAGAATGATTTGTAGTTTTCAGTGTACAAACCTTGTACTTTTGTGAAATTTATTTCTAAGTATTTTAATTCTTTTTGATGCTTTTGCAAATTATATTGTTTTCTTAATTTCATTTTCAGATTGTTCATTGCTAGTGTATAGAAATGTAGTTGATTTTTGTCTATTGATATTATAACCTACAGTCTCGCTGAACTTGTTTATTGGTTAATAATTTCTTAGTGCATCCTTTAGATTTTTCTGTATACAATCATGTACTTTGAAAATACAGATAGCTTTCTTGCTTTTTATTCTGAATAATGCCTTTTATTTTTCTTGCCTGATTGTCCTGAGTAGAACTTCAGCATAGTGTTGAGTAGAATTGGTGAGAGCAGCCATCCTGGCCTTGTTTCTGATCTTAAAGATAAAGTATTCAGTCTTTCACCATTAAGATTAGGTATGATAATGTTAGCTGTGAGGGTTTCATTGATACCTTTAATCAGGCTGGAAAAGTTTCCCTCTATTCCTAGTTTGAGTATTTTTATCGTGAAAAAGCATTGGATATTGTCAGATTTTTTTGTGTGTGTCTGTGAGATGATCATGTGGGCTTTTTTTCCTTTCCTTTCATTAGTATATTAGATGGATTGGTTTTGAATGTTAAACCAACCTTGCATTCCTGGGGTAAATCCTGTTTTGTCACAGTGTATAGTCCTTCTCATATGTCAGTGGATTTGGTTTGCTAGTTGAGAAATTTTGTGTCTGTACATAAAAGATAAGTCTGGGGAAGCCTGGGTGGCTCAGTCTGTTAAGCATCTGCCTTCAGCTCAGGTCATGATCCCAGTGTCCTGGAATTGAGCCCCACATCAGGCTCCCTGCTCAGCAGGGAGTCTGCTTCTCCCTCTGCCTGCTGCTTCCCCTGCTTGTGTGCTCTCTCTCTCTGTGTCAAATAAATAAGTAAAATCTTAAAAAAAAAATAAAAGAAGATACAGGGGCACCTGGGTGGCTCAGTGAGTTAAATGTCTGCCCTCAGCTCAGGTTATGGTCTCAGGGTTCTGGGATCAAGCCTGGCACCGGGCTCCCTGCTTGGTGGGGAGTCTGCTTCACCCTCTCCCTTTGCCCCTCTCCCCTACTCATGTATGGGCGTTGTCTCAAATAAATAAAATCTTAAAAAAAAAAAAAAAAGATACAGTCTAGTTTCCTTTTGATGTCCTTGTCTGGCAGCATAAATGTTTCCCAAATGCATCCATTACTTAATCCCCAGAACCCGTGACTATTTATTTTACTTGGCAAAAGGGACTTCACAGATTTGATGACGTTAAGGGCCCTGAGATGCGAGCTTCTCCTGAATTATCCAGGTAGCCCAGTGTAATCACAAGAGTCCTTAGAGGAGAGTCATGAGTCCGAGACATCTGTAGATGCTACACTGCTGGATTTGAAGGAGGAGGAAAGGGTCGGAGCCACGGAGTGCAGCCTCTGGAAACTGGAAAAAACAAGGGAATAGTTTTTCCTTAGAGCCTCCTCAGTGAACCCAGCCCTGCGGACCTCTTTATTGTATTGTATTGCTTTTTTGTTTTGTTTTGTTTTTACGATTTTGTGTATTCACTTGAGAGAGAGACCGAGTGAGAACAAGCAGAGGGAGAGGCAGGCAGAGGGAGAGGGAGAAGCAGACTCCATGCTTAATCCGAGGACCTGGAGATCACAACCAGAGCTGAAGGCAGACACACAGGCATCTTGAGCCACTCAGGCACCCCTGTTGTCTTTATTTTAGCACAATGAAGGTTGTTTCAGACTTCTAACCTCCAGAACTATAAGATAAGAAGTTTGTGCTGTTTTAAGCCTCTTAGTTTGAAGTAATGTGTTGTAACAGCAGAAAGAAATGAATACAGTTGAAGTTTGGAAAAATTAATTGGTGGTCGAGCGATCAGGACTTTTCCGATTTTGCCATCCTGGAATGTGGCAACTCCAGAGTTCTTAAGGCTGTTGGCATTATGTGCTTGAGCCTCCAAACATGTTGAAGGACATCTTGGTGACTCATGGAGATGTGAGCATGGAACTGGGAATTCATTCTTTCTCTTAGGTCCCTGCTTTGTTCCAAGCGCTGTTCTGGGTGCTGGATACTTTGCCATAAATGAAAGACAAGGGGTCCTGCACTCAAGATCCTTGCTCAAATATAGTGAGGAGAAGACAGACAACTCAAAAGAAGAAGAAGAAAAAAAAGACACCTCATAAGCAGGAAAACACATCAGGAGGAAAAACTTCTTTTTAAAGCTTTTTTTATTTATTTGACAGAGCACGCACACAAGTAGGGGGAACAGCAGAGGGAGAGGGAGAAGCAGGCTCTCTGCTGAGCAGGAGATGTGAGGCTCCATCCCAAGACCCTGGCATCATGATCTGAGCTGAAGGCAGACGCTTAAACGACTGAGCCACTCAGTTACCCCAGGAGGAAAAACTTTAAAAAATAAATAAAACAAGAAGATGTGATAGTGCCCAAGTAGGGACTGTTTTTGGTTGCATGGTCAGGGAGGGGCTCAGAGGGGCTTGCCATTTAAGCTGAGACCTGGGGGCAGCTGGGTGGCTCAGTTGGTTAAGCGTCTGGCTCTTGGTTTCCGCTCAGGTTACAATCTCAGGGTCATAGGATCAAGTCCCAGGTTGGGCTCTGTGCTCAGCAGGGCGTATGCTGGAAGTTTTCCCTTTCCCTCAGCCCTTCCCCCGCCCCCAAATAAAATAAAATAAATCTTTAAGCTGAGACCTGAATGACCGGAAGGAGCCAGCCATGCGAAGATGTTGGCATGGTGTTCTAGCCCAGGGGAACAGGTGTACAACAGGTGTCCGGGATCTAAAGTGAAGGCTGGCCTGATAGATTTGAGGAATAGAAAGGACAGTGGCTGAGGCTCAGAGAGAACCCTGTGGGTGTGGGCTCAGTCTTTCCTTCTGGAGGAGGTCAGCGACTGAAGGAGGAAATGAGGGAAAAGCCTGACGGAGGATTTCACGGACTGTGGGCCCCAGCACCCATCTCTGAGCGTGCTCTGAACACTGCAGCGCCTCCCATGGCAGACCTCTTAGGGATCAGTGATTTATCCTAACGCTTGGAGATGCTGGCCTTGGGCGGTTTAAGCACATTATTTTGGAAACAGAGTTTGAGAACATTTTAGTCATCTTTTAAGATCCACGTTTTTGATGTAAATTGGATATTCTTGAGTTGAGGAACTTTTCTGTAGCAGATTTGGCTCTCACTTATCAGAGGAGCATGCAATAAAAAAAAATTGTGCCCTTTTTTTCCCTTTCGTGACTAAATTGCTTCATGGGAGAAAAAGCAACGTTTCCAAATCACTTGTTACTGTTAGTCCACTTGTGAACCTAAATAAGAGGTATGATATGATTTAAAGGTAGTCCTTTCACTTTGTGGTTTTCTGAGAATACTTCCCCTGCTGGTGGGACACTCTTTTCCATACACCTATATAACCTTTCTGGATAACAGCTTCAAAACAAGAGCCCCCATTGGTATAGTCCTTCTAGTTTTCAGAGCACTTGCGTATATATTATGCCATTTGGTTGTCACAGCAACCTTGTGAGAGTGGAAGAAGCTACTGTTGTGACCCTCATCATACTAAGGAAACAGAAGCTCAAGATGGCTTATCTGTTAAATGTGAAAAGTAGGGCTTTACCCAGAAATTGTGATTCTCTGACCCGTTTTCCTTCTTCTGCAGACCAAGCTGTCTCACACAGTTGTTCCATAAAACACAAATATCATAGCACTTAATATGATAGAGACCTGTACAAGTAAAGCCCTTTTTTCTTCTAAGTAACCCAAAATTAAAATTCCATTTCACGTGTTTGTAAAATTTTTAAATATTTTACTTAAGTTCAGATTTACAGGAAGGTTACAAGAAATGCCACTTTATCTCTACTCCTCTCTTACTGACAGCATTTAGTCACATTTACTTATCATTCTGTTATGTATTTGTCGAATTGTTTGAAAGTTGTAGACATCCTGCCCTATTCCCCCCTAAGTATTTCAGCATATATTTCTTAAGAACTAGGACATTGTCTTTCATAACCGCAGTGCAATTAACAAAAACAGGAATTGTAACATTGATGTAATACTCTTATGTAATGTAAGTCCATATCCAAATTTCTCCAGTTATCCCAATAATGTCCTTTATAGCATCCTCCTGCTTGCTCTCCCTTTCCCTCCCCTTCCCGGTTCAGGATCTAATCCAGGATTACACACTGTATTTATTTATATCTCTTTCGTCTCTTAATCAGGAACAATTCCTCTGCCTCTCTGTCTTTTGTGATACTGACATTTTGGAAGTTGTTTTGGAGCAGTTGGGGTTTATATATTGTTTTTCTCCTGATTCTGGCTGGGATACTACTTAAAAGATGTCCTTTGGCATACCAAAGGATGACACATGGCACATTCTTGTTTGATTTTGGAGATGTTAACTTTGATCCCTCGGTTGGGCTGGTGTCGAATTTGCATAGGTAAACTTTTATCTGTTCTGCAGGATTGGGCATTTTTAAAAGACGATGGTGTAATTGCTTACTCCTCCCCTCTAATACTGTTCCTGGTTTGGAAATGCTTTTTGCGTATGGAATTTTTGTAAAACGGACGCCCTTGTTCTTTGCAAGGTGTGCTCTTGAATGTAGGTAGAAGGGCTCATGTTAGCAGAGAGCTCAACTGTGAGTAATTAATTAAACAGCTCACTCTGTTTGAAGAGCGTTTTCTGTGCCCTCAAGGATACACACGTGGTTTTTAAATAAATGTAATTCTCATCTACGCTGTGCCAAGCATGTGTCACATAGAGCATAGCAGATGTTCAGCAAACACTTGCTGAGCGAGTGAATGAGATACAATTTAGATGAAACGACTAAAATTTTAGTAAAATTTGCTTCATTTTGATAGAACAACTGTCTTAAAGTTGCTCATTATTTCACAGGTTTCATTACTGATTTACCTTACAAGGATCCTGAATAGTTAGTTAGCGATGCCATTTTTGTGATTGAAGGTGTGTTAACAAAGAAAGAAACGTGCTTAACGGTGTTGTTATGGTACATGTGTAACTTCCCTTGCAGTTGGGAGGAAGTCTGCGCAGCGTCCCTGCGAAGTGTGTACAGATACAGAATGTCTGATAGAGTGTTATTCTAGAGATGTCTTCTTTGAAATGTGACTTTACTCAGTCCTTTAGCACATTGACAAGGCATACTAGAAATAGTCCCTGTATCTCTTGAGTCCTGAATTATGATCTCTAATCCTTAGGGACTTACGGTCTGAGCTGCCTGTTTACAGCAGACTACATACAGCAAACCATGTGACTGCTAATATTTTTTTACAAACATAGTACATGTACCCTTTAGCTCCAGAGCCCTTCTCACTGTCCAGATAAAAGCATAGGCTTTTCCCAGAAGAGGTAGGGGATGAGGGATGCTGTCAGATGATAAAAGAAAAAGCCAGGCACATGAAGCAAAGGTTGGTATTTATAAAACAAACAAAATAGGCCCTACCTCCACCCCCGCACACTAAGCACTACCGGACCTAGCAACCAAGCAACTGGACATTAGTGACAGTAAACAAATCCTCCCCCAGACTGACAGCTGAAAAGGAAGCAGGGTTTTTACATTTCCGAGGGAGGAGGAGGAAAGGTCTTTGAATGCCTCTTATCTCAGGCCCTAGACTTGTTCTGGAAGAGATCTATCTGATGAGGTCAGGCCTTAAGCTCTGCAGGGTACTAGGAGACAATGGGTGTCCAATGTCAAGAATAAGGAGACCTGGATGAATCCATACTTTCTGTGCCAGTGAAAGTTACCTCCTTTTTCTCCTATCACCTTACTTTTCTGGAGCAAAAGTTGTGCTGATGAACCCCAGTGAGTGTCCCCTAGTCAGCTCTATGTGAGGGAATGAACTTTGTGGGAGAGGTCAGGACTGGGAAAAATTTGATGAATCATTGTATTTGAGGAGTGATTGGGCCCCTTCGTCTGAAAGAGTGAAGAAAACTTAGCCACAGAGAGACTGCGGGGTTTGCCTAAAGTTTCACGGGGGTTTTGATAGATCTGGTCAGTTGGCAGAAACTAGAATTAATTAGTCTGGCTTATGTGCTAAAGGCAGGTCAGGTCATTAGTTGGTTTGAACTTCAGATTCAAAGTACATGTGTAGAGAAGTCAAAGTACAAGAGTTGGTGTAAGTGGGCTTAGTAAGGAAAAAGGTAGCAATGGGAGGACTGGAAGAAGAGAGGAGTATTTGAAAAGATAGCATTGAGTTCCTTTTTTGGAGTGAACCCATAAGGGTTAGAATGCCTTATGGGCTGTAGACATATTGGGGAAGAATTTATAGTTACTACTTGAAATCCCCCTTAATTGGACAAAGTAGTACTTAAAATGTGTATTATACCTTTTGATAGAGGGGCATCAGTAATAACCATCCCAATGAATTACTTGATCAGGTACTTACATATTTACTTTTATACTTAGAGCTTCCCCAAGAGGATGGGTGACTGGGTGACTTCTCAGCCCCAGACCAGTGAGGGGAAGGCCAGGGCCCTGGAGCAGCAGGAAGGTGTTTGTCTTTTAAGGCATGCGTCCTGCGGCAGTTCGGTGCTAGTCTGTATTAGAACAACTTTCGTTACTGGTTTTGAAGTGTGGTCGTGGCCCTCAGATGCTTTGTGGCTCATGATGGTGCACAGCAGTTGGCTGCAGTTAACCCTGACCAAGGAGGTTTATTTGGATGATAATTCACGGACAAAAATGACCATAAGAACACAAAAGGAGGGGCGCCTGGGTGGCTCAGTGGGTTAAGCCTCTGCCTTCGGCTCAGGTCATGATCTCAGGGTCCTGTCTCTCTGCTCAGCAGGGAGCCTGCTTCCCCTGATCTCTCTGCGTGCCTCTCTGCCTACTTATGATCTCTCTCTCTCTCCGTCAAATAAATAAAATCTTAAAAAAAAAAAAAAAGGGGGACAACTTGGGGTGCGTTTATCAGATTCTTAGACCATAAACTTGGCTTTCTGTGGTCTTAAACACCTCTCTAGGTCTCCGTCAAGAAAGCCAAAAGGCATTTTCCTTCTATAAATGAAATACTTTTTAAAACCAGAGAGATACTCAGATGTGAGATGTAAATTGTGCTCCAAGGCGTGCTTTGAGGCTAGCTATGGGATAATTGTCATTTTATCCCTTATGTTTGGGATAAAACCCACATTTATTAGATTTTCAAGGGGAAGAGCCATTCTAATTACAAAATGAATGTCCAGAACCCAAACAGATCTGGTTTATTATGTCCTCCTTGCTTTCTCCTTTTTCTTGACTACTCGGTGGTTTTGCGTATTACTGCTTCTGGGTGGAGGCAAAAGCATCCTGACAATAGAGGAACATCACTGGAAAGAATATCTTTGGCACTGGATGCCTCTCGTCACTTAAAATGTACAAAACAGAGCCATATGAAATGATCAAAACCATTTCTGTAAGGGACCATTTCTTTTAACGATGTTGCTCCTCACAAGACACATGTAAGATTTGGTCAGTATTTGCACTTTAGGGCCAGGGAAGTTTGGATCAGAGTTGTGACTGACTTGTCTAAGGGTGCACAGCTGTGGTGGGTGAAGAGTTCCAATGTCACAAGTGACTCCAGAGCCCATTTAACTAGACAAGATCAAAAGAACATACCCATTTGACTCACATTTGGATCTTGAGGAAATCTTATCAGAGTGATTTCCTGCCACCACATTGGACTCTTGCTGACTCTGGACTTCGGTTTCCAGCCTTGGTGAGGCCTTGGACTCTGTGCGGTGGGTTAGTGTGCTCTGTGTGTGCCGATCAGAGCCGCGTTCAGCCCAAACAGCTTGAGAAGACGGAATGGGTGGTGGGAGTGCGGGGTGGGAGCCTGCGGGAAGGAGATATGCTTAGAAGAGATTTTAAAAGTGTTATCAATTATAGCAGTTTATTCTTGAGTAAGTCTAGTTTGCATAAATAATCACACTTTTAAGGGCCACAGAATTTAGGTGGCTGCAGCCCAGTGTTCTCAGGTGGCTCATTGTAGGGCAGAGGGCCTGTGTGGTAATGGCCACACTGTATCAGTTCTTCCTGCAACGTGTTTCCAGAGCAGGAGTTGAAATAACCTGCCTTTGCCCCCTGCTTGGCTGTTAAGTTCCATTTCGCTCCTACAAAGAGAGCTTTATCAGCCCTCTGATCTCTTAAATGAATTACCTGCCTTCGCCTTAACAATACACATCTGATGGTTTTGCTCCAGCGTTTTGTAGACTGGTGGCCTTTTGCAGCCAGATCTGAGGACTCCGGTTATGGAACGGCACTTTGTCCCCAGGGCCAGAAGAAATAAGGAAGTCAAGTGTTCCTCCGTCCAGCTTTTGATGGTGTCCCAGAGCAAGAACTTCAGTTTCCTTCTGTTGGGCTTTTTCGTCAGTCTCCAGAAGCTTGCCAGGAAGTCAGTAAGCCGTGCATTTGTGGGTAGCATTTTTTTATTTTCGCGTGGCAGTTTCAGAGGGATGAAGATACATGCAAAGGACGAGGCTTTTCAGGGCCTGCCTGCAGGACGCCTTTACAATCACTTGGTGTTTCTGCAGCATCCACATGAGTAAATTTCCATGTGGTTCTAGTGAGGAAAGGCCTTGCTGTCCAGAGAAGGCCAAAACATAAGGCGCTGTACTTTTAATGCATTCAACAAGTGTTTGTGCATCACCTGTTAAGGGAATGGAGGGTCTGGTCTTGGGGGGATAGGTGCCTTCGCAGACGCTGTGGTGCGTGAGCCTGACTGCGCAAGCGCGCTGCCTGGTTGCACGTTGGAGGAGTTCCCTCGGCACTGAGGTTCGCAGAGAGTAAGAGGTTGGCAGAAAGTGTTGGGAAGCCTTCGGGAAAGATGGGGGCTCTTAGGTGGGGAAGCTGAGGAGAGGGAAGAGCAGAGTGAGAGAAGGAAATAGCAGGTGCGAAGGGAGGCATGGACCTGGGGTTGTCAGGGGCGGTGGGGCACGAGGCTTGACCGGGGAGCGCGGTTCACATGTGGGAGAGGACCTGGAGGTGGGCTTCTGTAGAGCAGTAGTCTCCAGCTGCATGTGGCTACTTAAGTTAATACAAATGAAATAAAACTTAAAATTCAGTTCCTCCACTGCAGAGTGCCCAGTCATCAGACATGGCTGTCATGACAGAACATTCTCTTGGCTGGCCCTCGTACAGGGGATTGGGATTTTATGTAACAGGGTGGAGAGCGGCTGGAGGTTCTCTGACCAGGCAGACAGTAGCGCGATGCTGGCAGTGCCCAAAGAACACTGATGGGGAGGGAGGTTGGAGTTGGGGGAGAGGGAGGCAGGGAGCTGCTGTCAGGTGGGTAGGCCTGTCCCTTCACCGTGCCCGCACACCGGATGGAACGTGAGACTGGCAGGACGCCTGGGTGGCTCAGTTGGTTGGGCGGCTGCCTTCGGCTCAGGTCATGATCCCAGCGTCCTGGGATGGAGTGTCACATCGGGCTCCTTGCTCAGCAGGGAGCCTGCTTCTCCCTCTGCCTCTGCCTGCCACTCTGTCTGCCAGTGCTCACTCTCTGACAAATAAATAAATAAAATCTTTAAAAGAAAAAAAAAAAAAGAAAGTGAGACTGATAGTGCCACGGATGTTGTGACCGTAGAGGGTGTCAGTGTGAGAGGCCAGGGCCAATGGTGCAGCAGCAGGGAGGGAGGCACGTTCAGCCTGAGCTGCCCTGGAAACCCGAGGGGGAGCACGTCTGTGCAGCAAGCGTAGGGGTGGGAGTGAGGATAAAGTGGGGTGATGCAAGCACATGTCACAGGTGAGAGAGGGAAACTTTAAATAGAGGTTGTTTTTGAAGAGACCTATCTTGGGGCACCTGGCTGGCTCCGTTGGTTGAGCGTCGGACTCTTGATTTTGGTTCAGGTCGTATTCTCAGGGTTATGAGATCGAGCCCTGCCTCTGGCTCCATGATCAGCGGGGAGTCTACTTGAGGCTCTGTCTTCTCCTCTCCTTCTCCTCCTCCCCCACTTCAAATAAAGAAACAAGCCTAAAAAAAAAAAAGAGACCCATCTCTGTTTTGGCGAAAGCAAATATACATTCTACTGTGTGGCTTTCTCTTGCGTCCTTGGCACATTTGCTTGTGCTGACGGCTCTCTCCCTGATGTGCGTGGAAAGGGAAGGTGGAACTACCGTTTACTGAGGACCTGCCATTAAGATGACTCACATACGTTATCTTCTCACCCTCGTGAGGCCCATATGATCGATGAAGGAACATAGCTAGGGAAGGGTGAAGCAGGGATTCAGACTCAAAACTCTCACCCTTTATCTGATATGTACAAGTAAGGATGGCTTCAGTCTCAGTTGATACGACCTTCTCTTGACCTTGATACTGCCGTCTCTTGACCTTGCTTGAAGCCTGGTGCTTCTATCACCTTCTGCCTTTAGTGGTTGTCTTTAGCACTGAACTCTGCTTGTCATCTTTTTGCTAAATTTAAGATCTAGATCCTCTCCTGATTGTTCACAGCAGTTACTAGTACATGGGGTGACTTGGACTGACTTCCAACTGGATTGTTCTAGAGCACTGGTTTTCTGAGTGTGGTCCCTAGTCAGTAGCATGAGCATCCCTGGGGCTTTGTTAGAGATGCAAATTTTCAGGCCCTACCCCAGACCCACTAAATCAGGATGTATGGGGACTGGGCCCACCAAGCCATTTTCTTATAAACGTTCACGTTAAATGGATGCACCACAAAGTTTAAGCATGAACCAAATAAATTGGAGAGTTTAAAAATTCTTATGCATTGAGGCCGCTTGGATAGATTTAAGGCTTTCTGCATGGCTGTTAATCCATCAGCAGTGGCTGACTGTGAAGGTCTATGGGAAGGGGCATGCCCTTTCAAAAAGGCAGATCTGTGGTAGATTCCCAAGTCAATTATTACTAGTAAATTATTGCTAGATTATTGACTGTGTGCTTTTGCGCACAGGGCTGGTTATCTTTGAGCGAGGTAGTAGTGATTTTCAGTTAAGGGAGTTAATGCTCCACATTGTTTTTGACGATATTTTTATATCATTTGGATTTCCTGTGAGTTCTTCCTTGTGTGGTTGTGGATAATTAAAGCCAGATCTGCCTTGTAGCTAGTTAGCAGAGCAGGTCATGATGCAAATGGAACTGCTTAGAGTGCCTGGGTTTTGGAATGAGGTGTAGACAGGCTTCTTCTGCACCTGATTTTTGGCCAGTGTAAATAAAAACTATTTTGAAGTCAGCCTTTGGGAGTTTAAAACTCCAGAGCTGTGGACCCCTGCTGAGTCGGTGATGTTTTGCGGAAACCACTTCCCTCTCTGTGCTAGCCTTCAGCCATGCAAGAATAGTTTTTGCATCTCCTCCTCTCTGAAATACAGTAACTCTCTCCACCACTCCCCACACACGCATGAGGAAAGGTATTCATCTTTCAGGATTCATTTCCTGTCACTTGTCTCAGTGGAACCTTTCCTGAGCCTTCACCTGCCTGTGCAGTCTGCCACTCCTGCGTCCATGCCCCAGCCACTCCGTACAGACTTTTTCATAAAACACCTTAAACACTTACGAGTATGCCTCTGTTTACATGCCTTTTCTCCTTTACTGTGTGCATCTTGAGGGCAGAGATTAAATTGTGGTTTTTTTGCTCTCATTTTAACTTCAGCTTCTGTCACAGTACCTTGCACATAAGTTCTCGGTGCATTTGGTTAAATAGAATTAAAGCTGTTTGGGAAAGAGCTTTGCCCCATGCATGGATGGTTATAAATGTCTCCTTAGCCAGATGAGATTTTGGGGGGAAAGATTTATGACCTCAAAAGGAAGATCACTGTAGATCATCAGTCAAGAGCTAAAACCACCCCGGGGAGCTTTGTGACCTAGAACCAGTGACAGAAGTGTCACTGAGATGGGGCCTCTAGGGGAAACATGGTACTGACACTTGGTGAAAAATCGCAACCCCCATAATTTAATACTTCTGTGTTGTGTATGGGCTGTTTACTTGGAGCCTTGTTGTGTTTGCCTCTTTCTATGCTAGCCTCATTTATTGGCTTGAATTAAACCTATGAGTTAGAAGAAAGTGTTTTGTTGTTTTACGGTTGGGAACTGAGAAACAGCAAGCTTTATATTTTGAAGGGCTAGTCCATTCATTATGAGACTGAAGGTTTTTATTGCTGTCTTTGGAGTTTGTTCTGCCATCTGAGATGAGGCTGTTAGGTAGATTTATAAAGTCAGCCCACTGAATGTATAATTCAGAAATCCATAAATAGCTCCGTCCAGTCGGAACACTAGGAATATATTTATATCAGCAGAGATGTAGAAGCTACATTGTCCTGAAAGGTACACTGATTTTTTGATTAATTGCCAAACAGGCAATGTGCGTCTTCCTTGCCTTTTCTCATGACTACATAGTCTTTCACCGGGGATTCTGGTAGTTCCCTTCTGTGTGGGGATTGCTACTAAGGGTCTTTATCCTTGCAACATCACCTGGACTCCCAGGGTTTTTGTTCGTTGGTTGGTTTACTCCTTGTGAAACCTAGAAGGAGCCGTTGGCCTTGTGCATCCTTGGAGCCCTCCGCAGAGCTCTGTGTTTGGATTATCTGCTGACCCCGTGTGATATACAGAGCATCTGGCAGCTGGGGGGAATTCTCAGCTGTCTCTTTGTTATGTCCACAGAAGGAAATGTGAGTTTTATCTTACTGCTAAGGCATTGGTACATTCCTTTTTTGGTCCATGGGAGCCAGTAATCTGATTGTGGGCTTATTTTCTACCATTCCTGTCATCTTCCTGAACTAGTTAGAGGCCGGGGGTGATCTTAACTTACCCGCATGACTATGAATTCCCTCTTGGTCACCTCCTGCATTCCTGAACACTCTGCTTTTGAGTAAAGCTTATTGGGTTTTGGCAACACTGCCTAGTTCATCCTGTCTTGTGTGGTTCAGGGGTCCCAGGCAGCATAATGTTAAGAAGCTACTACAGTGGATATTTCTCTTGGTCAGTATCTTTCCTCCCCACATCTCCCATTTTCCAGATCTCCATGGTTATTTTAGCCTAGCCACGTCTGTTGGTATGATTATATGTCATTCATAGCTTACTAAATCTCAGAATTAGAAGTGGGTCTTCTTGACTCTGAGACTAAGATGGGTGTTTTAAGAAACGGTGTAATGGGGGGCGGCTGGGTGGCTTAGTAGGTTAAGCCTCTGCCTTCGGCTCAGGTCATGATCTCAGGGTCCTGGGATCAAGCCCCGCATCAGGGGCTCTGCTCAGCAGAGAGCCTGCTTCTCCCTCTCTCTGCCTGCCTCTCTGTCTGCTTGTGACCTCTCTCTCTGTCAAATAAATAAATACAATCTTTAAAAAAAAAAAAAAAGGTGTAGTGAGATTCCAGCCCCAGTCTTGCTGTTGGGTTGGGGTTGTGGTGGTGATGCGTCATTGGTCACAACATATGTGTGTGTGCAGTGGAGGGCGGCAGAAACACATGTTATATGAAAATGGTCATCATCAGACATTCCACGTATTGAATATCTTCTAGCACTTAGTCCTTGCACTCTATCTCTTGCGTTCATTTTCTCCTTTAATCACCCTGATAGCCTCGTGAGATAAGTATCGCTTTCTGTGTCCTAGAGGTGAAGTAGTAGGGAGAACTGCAGTCACGTGCTGAGGTTCTGTGGCTGGTAAGTGATAGAGCTGGAGTTCGTACCGGGCCTGGGCTCCCAGCATCAGTGTGTCACTGCCAGGTCTGCTGTTCCCCTGTGTGGTGTGGGAAGCAGGCTGTTGCCAAGCACCTGTAAAGTCAGGGTATTGATGGGTCATGGAGATGGAATGAGACACAGAAAAGTGAAATGAGCTGGGAAGAAGGGGAACCCTCCAGGGACAGACACTAGACCTCCTGTGGTAACTGCTCTAGCTGAGTGTAGTGCAGTGGGCCTGTGGTTCTCACACTTGTGCAGCCAGGGGAGTCACATCGCTGGGCCACAGCCCCAGAGTTTCCCATTTACTGCAGTTGGGGCAGGGCCGAAAATGTGCATTTCCAGTAAGTTTCTGGGTGATGCTTGCTGGTCCTGGGACATCACTTTGAGGATCCTCGTAGAGAAACGTGACTCTGTGTAGGAGGCGAGTAGACGTGGGTTTTAAATTTCTGCTCTAGTACTAAGCAACTGTGGAAACCTTAGATTCTTCATCTGTAAAATTCAGCAGGGTAATACCTGCATTATAGGGTTTCAGGAGGATAAATGTGATTTTTTTTTTAAGATTTTATTTATCTATTCGACAGAGAGAGAGAGAGAGAGATCACAACTAGGCAGAGAGGCAGGCAGAGAGACAGGGGGAAGCAGGCTCCCCGCTGAGCAGAGAGCCCGATGTGGGGCTCGATCCCAGGACCCCGAGATCATGACCTGAGCCAAAGGCAGAGGCCTAACCCACTGAGCCACCCAGGCGCCCCATAAATGTGATTTTTAAAATGACAGCAATACCTAGCACTTGAACAAATTTTAAATCCCGGTGGAGTTAACATTCAGCGTTGTATTGGTTTCAGGAGTGTGGTACAGTGATGCAGTAATTCCTTCCATGTGTCATCCCGTGCTCATCTAGAACTTCTTAAGTATTTACTAAGTACTAGGTACTTCGAGATGTGTGTCACATGTATCATTTCTTCTTCAACAGTTAACTATTGCTGTCCCACATATAAAGGTCTTAGCACATATCGTAGTTGCTCAGACGATATTTCTGCCCTTCCCTGTCTATATTTAGGAAGGCTGGGAAATGGGTAAGGCACCTTAGATAGTCATAAAACTTATTTTTTTAAATTTGACAATTCAAAAGGAGAACTTAAAAAAATTGGATATTTATGTGAAATGGCTTTACCAGTAATGTTGGATAAGGAAAATGTTGCTATCATCTGAAATGATAGAATATCTCTTCTCGCCGTCTTCATGGTTTTTAAGTACAGTGGATTGTTTAGTGCTCATATAACTATTATTTATCACTTGAAAGGCTTAACCAGCTTTAAGAAATCTTTATAATTTATCTTTAAAACTAATCAAGTTTTTTACTCTTTCTGTGTTCTGTTAGGACTTCCCAGAGGGTAGGTTCCATAAAGCCAATTTTGCTGTCTAGTTAAAATTTTTCACCCATAATTAAATAAAACAAAAAATAATAAAATTTATAACTTTATTTATTTGGCTCTCCCTGAGAAATAATGTCTTACCAACAGAGGCTGTAAAGGAAGGTAAATATGTACAGATTCTGAAGTATGGGATATTTTTATTGGGAATGAATGGGGACATTTATTTTGTACCCAGTGCATACTACACACTTAGCAATACCTTCTTAAAATACTGACATTTACTTTATATGGTTGTTGAGGGGTTAAACGATAATCCTAATCAGTGTAAGACATTAAAGCAGTGCTGGCCTATAGTTAGCATTTGATGAAAAGTCATTACTACTATATCATGCTCTTCGGATATGTGAACATAATAGATACACTTCAGTCCTCACAGAATTTACAGTCTATAACAGTTCCCAAAAAGGATTTGAGGTAGTCCCTAAAAGAATCACAAAGCTCGTAACAAGTGAAGCTGGTCTTCCTTTTCATGTGATTGCAAAGCCTGTGGTCTTTCCTCCCAAAGCAATGTCTCCCATCCTGCATTGGAGCTTCGCCTCTTAATCTTGGTGTAGTTGACATGTGACCCACTTGCCAACTTTGAATATCTCCCCATGGTGTCATGGTTTGTTGTGCCCTGGGTTAGGAATAAGATTTGACCAGGTGTGGTTGCAGTCGACCTGCTGGGTTCTCCTCCCTAGGCCTTGTCCACGCACAAGTCCCATTGTTCACACGGGGCAGGCTCAGGGAGTTGGAGGAGATCTTGATCTGCATGTAGTGGGTGAGGCATGCTAGGTTAGATCGGGAAAGGAGACCAGGTATCTGTTCAGGAAAGAAAGGCATTTGTCTTTCTTGTTTCATGCTTTATTGTAATCATCTGGCTGTAATCATCAGATGACAGGAGGATGTGACAGGTAAAGGGAGCCACAAGGCCAAATAGTGACATAGGCAGTAGGAGTGAGGCTTCAGCTGTGTTTTCTTGACCTGCCAGTGGTTTGGTATGATCCAAGTGAGGGTTTGAGGAGAGGCTCTGAGGTCAGAGGAGGCTGGAGAGGGAGGCAAGGGCTAGGTCATGGAAGGCCTTGTGTGCCAGGAACTGAAGAGACAATGCTTAGGAGTTAGGATGTGATCCTGTTGGCCATCTGTGAGTTTGGGGTCAGTAACCTGATCACATTGTATTTTGGAGACTTCTGTGCCTTCTTTTGGGTGCTGGGCTGGCCTAGAAACCTGGAGACCCAATTTCTTGGTTGACTTCAGAGGAAAACCAAGAGAACTGACTGAGGAATAATCAAGGAAACTAGGTGAATAAGTGTGCAAGGTGGGTGAGGGCAGAAGTCAGGCTGGTTGATTTAAGTTATAGAATGTCTCTCCCCACTTCAGTCATCTGCTCTGTGGGATGGAGAGAGGGGGAGAGGGAAGGAGGGTTGGGGAGCTAGAGAGACCGATTTATCCAATCCTCTACATTCAGTTCTTTCAGTAAATTTCCCTCAAGAATTAATAAAAATCCTTATATTCTCTTCATTTTAACCAGAAAGCTGGTCTTGTCAGCAAGAGGGAGACTGTCTCTTTAAGTGTTGGCCTGATTATTCTAGCTGTTCCAGAGAGTTGTGAAACATTTGTGGGAGGGAGAGGTTTTTTTTCTTTCGTTCTTTTTTAAGCCACCAGCCAACACCCTCTGACCAATTTAGTTTTGCTTATTAACAAGAATATACGGAGAAGCCTGGGGTTGTACATTGAAACAAAAAGCTCATATACTCTTAAAGTTTTCAAAAATTCTGTTTTAAGGAACACTTGCCATTAAGGAAACCATACAAAATTTTCTGTAATTTGATTCCTTTCCCAGCTGAAGTTTCCAGATTCTTCCCCATTGGGGAGAATAGTCTCTAAAACCACTCCATACCAAGAACTCAACCAAGAGCTCAACAGGTTTATTGAGCGCCATCTACTGGTGTTGTGTTAATGGACCAAAAAGGCAGTGCTTGGAAACCTTTAAGAATTTGTATGTGTCTTAGTGTTGCAAAATTACAAAGCTGGAAAACAGTATGAATTTTTGTTAGTAGTAGTAGTAGCAGTAGTATTTAAAATAATAGTTTTGTGTTCATATTGGGAAGGGGGATGCTTTTGGCTGGACTATAAGTTGTGTGATTAAAGATGAAGAAGGCAGGTTATAGGGATTTCACTGACCTATACCTTTATCCAGCAAAAGGTTAGCCTGGTGGAAATAAAAATTAAGTTTGAATGTCAAATAAAATTGTTAAATATTTTCTAGCACTGATATCAGTCAGATTTCATTCCATGTATATGGAATGAATTTAGTTTATGCCAAAAGTCAATACATTTCTGTTTATGTTCCTTGAGGTACTTTGAGGCACCTTTTAAGGAAAGCTGTATAAACAGTTTTATAAACAGATAGCTTTGCTGTCCAGTCTGGAATGTAGGCTTTCTTATGAGGGGAATGGAGAATATCTGAATATTTTCCACTTAAGAGAGATAAGGGTAAAGCCCCTTGGTTAAATAAAAAGGAATGACGCCACTGTGTTCTTTTCTTGTCACTGGTCCTTTTGAGCCTTAGTTCTGTTTTAAGTGACTTTTTTTTTTGCTTTGTTTTTCTTGTTGGTTTATTTTTGAGGATCCCTGCCCTAAAAAGTTGGCATAGCTAGCTCATTCGATTTTAGATCTTTAATTTCTCATGCAGTTGTCGTTAAGTGTTTAAGGGAATTGAAAAGAGACAGATTGTTTATAGGAAGAGAATCCGGTTAGGAATTCATTTATTCACTCATTCATCCAACATTTACTGAGCACTTAAAGCGACCATTTCCACTTTTAGGTAATGATGTTGGATTGAATAAAGCGAATATGCTCCCTGGCCTCATGAAGCTTACAGAATAGTCGGGAGGAATCAGGGAAATGTATAAATATGTATGTACTCTAAGAATTTATACACATGCACACACACTTATGTACATATGAATATACATTGTGGATATTTACAAATAAATAAATATGCCAGATCGTAAAAAGTGCTATGAGGAACAAAAGTCAAGATAGATAAGGAGAGCTGTAGCAGAGGAGTCCATATTCTTTAAGATGGTCGGGGAGGACCTTACTAATAAGAGGACACTTAAAGAGTAATGATCATTAATGCTGTGTAAAAGTTGTTTGTCATTATCTTCTTTGATCTTCCACCTGTGTGTAAAAAAGTACGCAGGGCAGGTAATGTTGTTAACCTTCTATGCTTCTCCTTTGTCTCTGGAGTATAAAGGCTGAAACCCATAGCATTTATGTCCTGTCTTCTGCATGTGTGTTCCCTTTGCAGAAACTGTGGCACATGACTCCTCTGATGGACTGTGTTTGTTTAAAACATGCAGGAATTGACCAGGCAGACAAAGGGTAAAGTCATTCCAAGGAGAGGGAACTATAGTGATTCTTTTAAAACATGAATCAAGATGACTTCACTCTTTTCAAAACCTTCCAGTGACTTAGCATCACACAGAGGAAATAAATCCAAACTCCACCCTCATCTCCCACCCAGGGCATATTTCCTGGCGTCTCCAGACTGGCCTCCTCTGCTGTTCCTTGTACATGTCGATTTTACACCTGCCTTACCCTTGTCATTCTCTTGACCTGGAACACGTGAAACTTGCCTCTTCTTTCAGGTTCCCCCTGAAATGTGACTTCCTGAAGGAGCCCTCCCTGACCGCCCTCTCCGAAACAGCCGCTCACCCCTGCTTCACACACACTTGAACCCTCTCCTCTGTCCTGTTCTTAGTAATGGAACTTTCCCCTGATGTTCCTTTTTATAGTAGGTTTGTCCCTCCTGCTGAAGTGTAAACTCTGTGAGGCCAGGAGCCTTGTCTATTTCATGTTTATTTCTTACTTCTTAAGAGTGCTTGGCACGTGTTTGATACTATTGTCCTTTGGCTGACAAGCAAAATGGGCTCCAAGTGTTTATTTATCGGGCCGTAGCTATGAAGTGACCAACTCTGATCTTAGTGCTGAGCCCGTGTTTTTCCTACTTCACTGTCCTGTGCAGAATACTGTTAGAGTAGCATGTTTCATTTAAGAAGGGTGAATGCTCAAGAAAACTGAGGGTGTGTGCGTGTGTAGGCACATGGTTTCTCGCTGTTTTGTAATGGTGTCAGTTGCCTAGAAAACAGTACAAGTTACTTTGAGGAGATGTTAAAAAACCAATGAAATTGCACTGCCAGTGATTGGGGTTTGGGATTTTTTTTTTTCTTCTGCATGCCTCCTATTTTCTAGCTTGATGGCAACATCATACCTTTATGTTCATTCTTATCTTAGAGATGCTTGGGTACTACTTTGCCATGTTTTATTTATTTATTTTTTTTGCCTTATAAATTTGCCTCTTGTTTACCTAGAACACTCTAGTAAAGTAAGCAGCATGAATGTAACTCATGTGTCCTCCTGTAATTAAAGTTTGCGGTGTTTTCCTTTTGAGTGAATTCCAGTGTACAGAGAAGGCCAGTGTACAGAGAGCACTTCAGGGTGCTCACAAGGATGGACATACAAGACCAATCTTTCTTTGAGCTCTGCTGATATACGTTATTTTGTTAGCTTCATTGTATTCAGTGCTTAGAAGCTCTCAGATCTGACCGCTGCTTCCTGAATGATTTCGGATTTCGTTTGTAGCCTCTTTCACCTCCTCCCACACGTCACCCCGTCCACTCGTTGCAGCTATCATCTCTTTCAAACAAGAGTATGGAATCAGGCAAGAGAGGATTCTCGCTGTGGCGCCTTCCAGTGGCCCGTGTTTGAGATGGCCCCTGGAGTGGGCAGCCTCCCTCCCCTGACTTAGCTCAGCATAGCATCCAGAGCCGCCTCTGCTTCCTGCAGTATCTGGTCCTTGCTTGTCCTGCACTGTGTCTTACACAGCTGTAATCGTTGCATTTTGTGTTTCTTTCTTCCTTAAAAAGATGTTGAGCCCCAAGAGAGCAAGAGCTGTCTTGTCTCAGTATCTTTGGTATCTGCTGTAGTACCTCACCCAAGTGCCCAGCCAGTGTTTAGTTAACTGAAGAAAGGGCTGAGCAAAACAAGCTTAGTATTTTTGCGTATTTGTAACATTTTAAGGGTTGTTTTTTTTTTTTTTTAAGAAGGACGAATATTTGTGGTTCAACCCACAAATATCGATAGAGCACTTTCTGTGTATCAGGCCCTGTGAAGGGATGTTGAATGTACAAAGATGAACTACATCTACCAATTTCTTCTTAAATGGCTTCGCTTTCAGAATGTATGTTCCTGCAAAAGATGGTCTATGTTGAGCCATGAGCAGCACTGGGCATAGCCATTTCTCCATAGGAGCTTTCTTGATCATTCCCCTCAAGGCAGAGTTGGGGCATCCATTTCCTCTGCCCCTAGAGACACCAATTATATCACTTATCGTACAGAGTTCTGTCTCTGGGTATGTCTGTCTAGGCTTCTGGAGGGCAGGCACCAGGAATTATTTAGAATTCTAGAACCTGGTTTATAACAGAGACAAAATATGTTGAACAGAAGTCCCTGCGCGCTTGTTTAACACGAATGGACGAATGACTTTGGGCTGTGCTGAGGAGAACAGAACAGAAAGCAAGGTAACAGACAGATTCATATTAATTATGTTTGTACTAATTCACTTATCTACTGGATGAACTGGAACAGAAATTTTATACTAGTGGTAAAACACAAAAGTGTATATATATGCTAAAGGGAGGTTTTTTTAATTTTTGTTTTTATGTAGGCTTCACACCCAGTGTGGAGCCCAACATGAGGCTGCTAGCTCACGACCTAAAATCAAGACCTGGGCTGAGATCAACAGTGTGACACTTAACTGACTGAGCCACCTAGGCACCTCTAAAGGGAATTTTCAAAATAATAAAATATTTTCAAACCTTTCAAGGCTCATTTACATACCAGTGTTAATGTCTAATATAATATTTATATTTTCAGATACTCATATTTCAGAAATAATCCCAATACTAATGGCAAACAGTCTTTTGTATATTTGATAGCAGTACGTTATTTGGAAGTCCATTAACTATCATTCAGCCTAGCTTTCTGCCAAATGAGTGTCGATTAAGAGTTGTATTTTGCCTGGATTTTATCCTCTTCAAAGGCTTTTGTAGTTAGCGAGGGTATTATGAACAACAAGATGCTTAAAATAGAAACCTGAAACATTTAAGCCCGTGGAAATGAATTGTATCTTGAAGCTAGGAAATGATATTTGTTCTAGTTTATCAACTGAGCTCCCCGGAGGACTGGAGGAAATACATGTTCTAAGTTTTTCCCTGCAGATGGCCCAGTCCGCAGCTGCCATTAACAAAAAGCGGTATGCTAGGTCTCATCATCTTTCTTGGTGGCACTGGAGTTTGGATCCTGTTTCTGGATTTTGAGGCACAGGGAGAGATAGAGGAGTGGTACGTTGTGCAGAGGCCCTTTTACAGCTGGGTCTCACACAGGCTGGACGCAGCTCCTGAGTTCGCGGTGCTTCCGGCTCCCAGCCTCTCCTCTGTTGCCCACCCTGAGGATTGCTTGACATTCGTTCCTTTTCTCGTTGCGTGGCCAGTCCTTGCTTCTCTCGGTGCCCTTCGCGCTTCTTTTTGATCCGCCCTTCTCTGATTTCTCCTTTTCTCTGGCTGGCCTTTCTTGTTTGTTCTGTTTCTCCGGATCGGTTTCCTCTTCCTGCCCTCCCGTGCAGAAACACCAGGGCCTAGGCCTTGGCTCTCTGTGCACAGTGCGCCTGTGCTCAAGGGTGCCGGCTGACTCTCAGGTCCGCCTTGCCAGCCCAGACCTCCTGTGACAGCCTCATCTGCTCGCCACCTGTTGGATGTGTCTTATCTACTTTTCACCCTGCTGATATGTGAAACTTGACATTTAAAGCTTATCGCCCTCTTTTTCACAAATCATTCCCCTAGCCCACCCCCACATTTTTTCCTCACGAGATACCCCTTTTCGTGTTTACTCTCTTCCTCTCTTTGTCCAGCGCCCAGCCAGTCAGCCACCGTATTTCATCAAATTATTTTCAACAGAATGCCTTTCTCACATGTATTTCTTTTCAGATCATGTTACTCCTACCCATAGCGGTTTTAAGCTCTTTTTGCTTCCTTAAGTCATGTTTTTTAAATGTTTTCCCCACATGGTTTCCTCGCCTCTGTTCTCTTTTTCCTTCTTTAGGACTCTGCTGTGGGATAAAAAAACCTTTCATGAACATTTGCCGCTGTTAACACATCACCCTACACCCCTCTCCCCAGAGTTTTCTTTCAATACAGAGCACAGAGGGCTCTATTTTTTCTTCTTGCCTACCCAGGCCAAGTATGAATCATTTGGTTTGCCATTAACGTTCTCCATGAGCTGCTCTCTGCCACCTTTATTCATTCATGTAGTTGTTTAGAAACTCCCTGTGCTGGATCGGCGCTGTGTGACGTGCGTACAAGGACGCGGTTCTTGCTGTCCACAGGCTTCATGCAGTGACGAGAAATACGTACAGCTGACCTTTGAATGGTTTGGTCCAGGCAGACATGGATTTCTTTTCCTTAAATATATTGGGAAGTTTTCTAGAGATTTGCTATAATTAAAAAAAAAAACCCAACAGATGAACAAATGTAGCCTAGAAATACTGAAAAATTAAGAAGTTGGGTATGTCATGAATGCATACCATGTTGTCGATCCTAGTCTATTTTATCATTTACTGCCATAACCCATGCACAAGTCTGTTATAAAAAGTTAACACAGACACTTAGAGTCTGTACATGGTACCATTTTCAGTCAAGAGAAACGTAAATGAACATGAAAATGAATATCAAATCATAGTGGAATGAAATTAACTGTAGCAGAGTTTCATAGCCACTTCGGGTGCTCTGGCCTTGAGCTCACCTATTGCCAGTATCTGCTTAAAATTCCACCTGAGGGGTGCCCGAGGCACACCATCCCATCACCACACCAGCAGCCGGGCTCTCCAGGGAATTGCACACGGCAGTAAAAAGTCCTCTCTGGTGGGTCTCATAGAAGTAGTTAAGCTTTCGGGGCATCCACAGTTCTGTGGGTTTTTGACTGGAGCAGGTGCTCCCACCCCCCATGTTGTTCAGGGGTCAACTAATCACACGGTAGGATTAGATACCACTTTTGGTTGTCGTTGTCTCTTAGCCATCTTCAACCTGGCACACATCCGCAGCCTTTCTGTATCTTTCATGGCATTGACAGTTTAGAAGAATACAGTAATCCCTTCGTTTCTTCATAAGAGTATTTCTTATTTTTATTTTTCTGATGTTCCCTTGTGGCTAGATGCATTCTTGGCCAGAGTACTACGTAGCTCCTGTTGTGTCCTTCTCAGAGTATGACTTCGAGAGGCGCACAGTGTTCATCTGTCTTTATTGGGATGTTCACTTTGATTACCTGGTCAAAGTATTGGTAGATTTCTTCACTGAATAAATACATTTTTTCTTCCTTGCCACTACTAAGTAGTCTGTGGGGAGATCCTTGTAGAGAATGTACACATCTTCTTCCTCTTTAGAATTTCTCCGTAGATTGATAATTGATAATTTTTGCTAGAAGCAATTTTTACCAGTACTGTTGCAAAGTGATTACTTCCCCACTCTAGCACTGCCTCTACTGGTCAGCCTTTCATTCTGTCATCTGCAGGAATTCTCCCTTCCCTGTTTAATTCATTTACCTGTACTAGTATAGACTCAGGACTTCCATTCTTTAATTATTTATAGTTTGTTACTGTTTTTAATTGTTTTGGTTTTCAAATTGTCCCAGATTTGGCCAGAGGAAGCCACTTCAGTGTGCAACATGTCCCCATCTTTGTTTCTTTTCTTCTTTTTTTGAGCACTTCCTTATTTTCTGTCAAAAACAAGATGTTCCAGGATCCTCTTGTACATACCCTGACCTTAGGCCTGGAAATAGCCTTTCTTGGAGTAGCTTTGGTTATTTTTAATAGAGAATGGTGTTTAGTGACCAAGAGCTGAGCATCAGGAAGCTCATTGCTCCTGGGTGGCACTCTGTTGTGTGAGCCTTTAATGAAATTGAAAACCAGTGGCTTGATTTTCCAAGGGAGAGACTGTTGATTTCAGACTATGGAAAAACTGTAGCTGACTATAAACCTTTGGTTGCCTTAGGAAATGATTGGGTAAAGTGGCTTATCAATCGCCTATTTTAAAGGAGAAAATGAAGCTAATTGCGTGAATGCAAATAAGTGTGTGAATTGTCCAAGGACTCACTTTAGAAATTACTCTCTTGGTACTATAATCATTTGCCACCTTGTGGAAAGATAGTACTTGAATGTTCAATATTTATATTGTATTACCTCCTTTCACTTTCCCCATATGAACATTAAGTATAAATCTTGTTATTTGGCAAACTGGGAAATTGATTTGGGAAGACCTATAAACTCCTTTAAGATTCTCAAACAAAAGGCAGCTGTTGTTATAAGTCATAATTCTGGAAGCCTGCAAGAATATCTTTACTAAATATACATATACATATGTCTGCAGGATGCAGAAAACACCCTTAAAAATGTAATTTAATTTTGCACCTTTTAACTTTGAGTATTTGCTTACATAAATTATTTGAGAAATTGTCCCTTAGAAATTTATTTTTTGAAATGATTCAAATTTATAGAAAAATTATAAGAATAGTTTACATTAAACCCAGATTCACTGTAATATCCTGCCATATTTGCTTAATTATTGTCTCGTTTTTTTGAAAGTTGCAGACATCTTGCTCCTTTACCCCAGATACTTCATTGTGTATTCCCTAAGAACAGGGATAAACTCTTCTAGAACCACAGCACAATGACAGGAAGCCAGGAGTTTTAACATTGATACGTTAAATCTGTAAGCCTCCCTCAGATGTTGCGGGTTGTCCCAATAATATCCTTAATAGCCACTCAGCTTCCAACCCAGAATGATGTGTCGCGTTAGTGGGCAAGTTTCTTTAGTCTGGAGTGGTACCTCAGTCTTTCAGTGACATTTTGGCAGAGTACTGGCCAGTTTTTTTTTTTCTTTGGAAGGCCTCTCAACTTGGGTCTGTCTGATGTCTTCCTATGACTAGATTGAGGTATTGCATTTTTGTTGGGGATGCTGCAAGTGATGTTTTGTCCTCAGTGGGTGGCATCAGGTGTAGGGTGCTGGTTTGTTTAATTATTCATCATGTTACCTTTTTTGATCACTTGATTCAGATGGTATCTACCAGGTTTCTAGCTTTCCCTTTGTAATTTACAAGGAAGCAGACTATTTAAAAAACAAGGATTTTTTTCTTTCAAAAATAAACCATCTGTATTTGAAAATGCTAGAAGGGTGCCTGAGTGGCTCAGTTGGTTAAGTGTCTGATTCTTGATTTTGGCTCAGTTTATGATCTCAGGGTCTTTGGATTGAGCCCTGTGTTGGGTCTGCCGCTTAGCTGGGAGTCTGCTGGAGATTCTCTTTCTGCCCATGTGCATGCACTCTCTCTTTCAAAAATACATCTTTAAAAAAATATATATTGGAAAACATAAGTGTGAAGTACATTAAAGTTGACCTCAGCCACCATCTAGGAGTAGGTAACTGCTATTAAAGTTTTGGTGTTTTTCTTTCTTTTCAAATGTGTGTTTTGAGCACCTGCTTCTTCCTATTCTAGACTAAGGGGCTATCATGTATAAAAGGTGGGGCTTACATTCTTTTTTTTTTTTTTTTTAAGATTTTATTTATTTATTTGTCAGAGAGAGAGAGGGAGAGAGAGCAAGCACAGGCAGACAGAATGGCAGGCAGAGGCAGAGGGAGAAGCAGGCTCCCGGATGAGCAAGGAGCCCGATGTGGGACTCGATCCCAGGACGCTGGGATCATGACCCGAGCCGAAGGCAGCTGCTTAACCAGCTGAGCCACCCAGGCATCCCTGGGGCTTACATTCTGACAAATAATAATAGCTAGTATTTCTTTATTGAGATACAAATGACATAAAACATATTAGTTTTAGGTGTACAAATGATTTAATATATGTATATATTACAAAACGATTACTATAATAAGTTTACTTAACATCCGTCACCACATATAGTTACAATTTTTTTCTGGTGATAACTTTTAAGATTTACTCTATTTGCAACTTGCAGATATGTGATACGGTATACTAACTGTAGTCACTATGTTATATGTCACATCTGTTCTCTGTTACATCCGCATTACAGTTATTAGAATTATTATTTATTGAACATATGTCCCATGCACTGCTGTAGGTGTTTCACTTTTGTTTTTTTTAAAGATTTGTTTATTTGAGAGAGATGGAATGAGAGAGGGAAAGAGTGTGCATGTGTCGGGGACGGGCAGAGGGGGAGGGAGAGGTAGACCGGTCTCAGGCAGATCCACAGTGAGCACAGAGCCTGACACAGGCTCTCAGGACCCTGAGATCATGACCTGATCCAAAACCCAGAGTCAGATGCTCAAGCAGCTGAGTCACCCAGGGGCCCCCAGCCCCCAGGTGCTTCACTTTTATCAGTTACTTAATTCTTACAACCTTTGAGGTAAGTATGATTGTCCTCTCTTCCAGCTGAGAATTTAACAAAACAAAGAGGTTAAACAGAAAGCGTTGTCCCATGCTGTGATTCAGGGAAAGACCATCCCTGTACCCACTGCCGTATGTTAATAAGTTAAAAGCCAAATTTGAAAGTTAGAAAACTGATGGACTTAAGGTGTGGTGATAAGACTGATCTTTCCTGAGCAGAATTCTGGCAGCATAGTTATCTGTGGACCTGGGATGCTCTGTACTTGGCGCTGGTTTTCTCGGATGGCCAGTCCTCCACTCTCGTTCTCATAAGCAGTCATCTGTCTGGATCCGGCCTGCCATGGCATATCCTTGCCTTCCCTTTGGAAATTCCCTCGCTTTCCCTCTCTCCCATTCTGCTAATCTATTCTCAATGATGTGATGATTAAAAAAAAAAAAGAAAAACTCTGATTTGTAGCATTTGCCGATTTCAGTGGTGTAAATACTGCTATTATTGATTTGAGGCTGGCAGTGCCACATCACTGAATGCAGGGCTGGTCAGGGGTGTGTGCTGGGGAGAATGTGCACACCATCGCTGTAATTTCAGTCAGAGAAAATAGATGTAAACATCGAGATTATAGGTACCAGAAAAGTGTGATAAAATAATTAAAAAGTGAGGAGTTTTAAGTATTTATTAATCTGTTTTTTATATAATTTAATTCTGCGCTTAGTTAATTTTTTAATAATGGCTGTGTTCAACAAGTGGCTTGCAGAATTCCTAAAAATATAGCGATGGGCTCTCACGAGCCTGTACAAGCCATCTCCAGCTTACCACGGCAGTTACCTTGCTGCTGATGGCGTCCACCGCCAGAAACCTTATGGCTGGCACTGTGTTACCATCTGAGACATCAGTGCTGGCTCTTCTTTGACCACTCCTCCCACAGAACTTCCTTACTGTCTCATTCCCCTCAACTTCAGCTAACATCTTCCCTGTTTCCAAGGCCTTGTTCCTTTCCCACACTGTAATTCACTTTCTCCCTTCGCTCTGATGCTTTTCCCTTGCCCATTCCTTTTTTCCCTGATCAAGATACTGTCACTGGTTTAAGGAAGACCTCAGGCATAACTCATATCTTGGGGCATGGAGAGTCTGTCGGCAAGATGTTGGGTCTCACGTGGAGACAGAATCCTTGTTCTACAAAAGGAAGATCTGTTCTTTGAATTCCAGGTTAGAAACCTGAGTGGGGAAAAAATTCTGTTTTTGTCATTAATAAATATGTGAAAGTGATTATAGCACCATTAATATATATATCTACTATATACATGAGTTAAAGATGGGGAGAATTGGGACCACAGCTGCCATTTAAAATTTTGTTTTTCTGATGGGCATTAAGGAGAGCATGTGATGTGATGTGATGAGCACTGGGTGTTACACGCAACTAGTGAACATTACATTGAACATTACATCAAAAACTAATGAGGATGTACTATATATTGGTTAACTGAATTTAAATAAAAATAAAATTTAAAGAACAAATACAATTCTGGTTTTGGGGGGGGCAAGTAAGTTACTTATTGTGGCGTTTAGGGCTACAGTGCATTCATATCTTGGGGATCACCTATATCTACAAAATAGGGCCATTATAAATTGTCATCTGTCAGCAAAAATAATCAGGACTCTGACCATCCTGTGAGGTTCAAGGATATGTTTCTTCTGTTTACTGGAGAAGTGGAGATACAGATGCTTCTCTTCCTGGGGCTTTAATCAAGAATGTCCGGAAAATTGCCCTTGTTAATAAGTTCATCTGTTGTCCTTTTAGATGTATGACAGACTTACTAACTGGGCAGCCAGATTGACCTATGTGTTCATTCCATGGGGTGTGTCCTTCCCACGAGCAGGGAAATCATGTACCAGAATATTCCTCAGGGAAGGTGTGGTTCCAGCAATCACCTCAACAAAAATTCTTGCGTAGATCTGTTTTTCAGTCACCCCTGCTCTAGCTTAGTCTTGTGAGTCTGTCTGCACGGCCTCTCGGTACCCCATACTGGTGTGGGGACACAGGGGTCTTGTAGCTGATATGCGGTGAGAGTGTGGATCGTTTGCTCCCAGGGACTTGAGAGTGCAGAGGGCACTCCTTCAGGGAGAACAGGTACTCTCTCATGCCAGGTGCCTTTTTAATCTGAATTTCAAGTAGTTTTGAGGTGAGTGAGGCTTCTGTGTTCCCATCTATCTAGTATTTTGGGTAGTTTGACTTAACATTAAAAAAACTATTGAAGCTTTGTGAGCAGTTTAAAGCTTATTTACTTTTGTCTTGGGAGTGAAGCAAGAAGTTGACGTCGAACGCTTTGTTGAAAGGATTTAAACTGTCCCATAACCCCCTCTTCTGCCCTCAGTTAAAAGAAGGTCCCAGATACCACTTAATATCTTGGGCACAGAGTCTTCTAGCAAGATACTGGTTCTCACATCTTCAGAGGAAATCCCTGATCTTGAGAAAGGAAACATAGTCTTAGAATTCCTTTTTTTTCCCCCCTGTAGAAGAAGTCCACACTGTTAGTAATGCAGGCTGACAGGGCACACGGTCTCAGTGGGAACTGCGCAGCTCCGCTGTGGCTCATTATAGTGCGAAAGGAGCCACCGACTACGTGTAAACAAGTGAGCCTGGCTGGTTTCAAGAAGACTTTATGTACGGACACTGAAATTCAAATGTCATGTCATGGGGCGCCTGGGTGGCTCAGTGGGTTAAAGCCTCTGCCTTCTGCTCAGGTCATGATCCCAGGGTGCTGGGATCGAGCCCTGCATGGGCTCTCTGCTCAGCAGGGAGCCTGCTTCCTCCTTTCTCTCTCTCTGCCTGCTTGTGATCTCTGTCAAATAAATAAATAAAATCTTTAAAAAAAAATGTCATGTTATTTTCACAGGTTAAAAGATATTTTTCTTCTGATTTTTTTTTTTTCCCAACCACTTTAGAAGTGTAAAAACCTTTCTTAGCTTTGAGCCATACGAAAACAGGCTGAGAGCTGGATTGCCCCCATGGATCAGTTTGCCAACCTGTGCTCTGAAGGATGAAACTTTAGAGCTTTCTTTCACACACTTTTTCCCCTCCTCAGGTTTTAATGGTATTTCAATGCCTTGAGAAATTTATTCTTCTCATGTGCTGCAGACATTTTAGCTGGTTGTGGTTTATCATGACAAAGGGTATTAAATATTTTGCCAGCCTAAGCTTTTCAAAATGTTTCCAAGGTAGGGACTTACACATGAGTCTCAGTTATAATTCTCAAGAGTGATTGCAACCCGTGATAATTCTGTTTTACCAACTGTGCTGTTCCTTGTGGTAGGATGCTTTGGAACTTTCCAGTTCAGCATTTGTAGGAAGTCACAGCTTATTTGTAGCTCATTCTGAATTCTTACTGTTGCATTGAACAGGTGTGGTCCCCTACCATGTACAGGGCACTGCACAAAGCACTGGGGATCAATGAAGAGATGGGCATTTGGGACTTTGGGAAATACTTTGAACTCTGTTTCCAGAATCAACGTTTTGGAGCATTGCTTAAGTTTGATGTTGTGATTTTTGGTTTTCGGTGTTGAATAAAAATATTACCTGCTGCTCTGTAATGCTGCTGGGCCTAATAAATTTTGGTCACAGGGTGGCATGGTTCTCTCAAAGGCTTCATTGTTGCCAAAATGGAAAAGAAAAAAAAAAAAAAGCTCTAAGGAAGGAGCATTCTTGCTCCTATTTAATGCTGAAGTAGCCTGGCTTTTTCTAAATTGGTTTTTCCATAGTGCATTATTCTCTTTTTCCTTTAAAAAAAAAAAATAGTGCATTATTAAGATTTAGATGTTACTAAACCTAGTGCTTTAAAATCTTTTGTTTATGGTTCCAATGTGAATTGCCTAATGTTATGATTGAGAGAGTAATAGTTAGGACTGTATTTTGTAGAATATATTTAATTTAGACACTAACCTCAAAAAAAAAAAAAAGAACGTGTAAAAACTAGAAAGAATATTTGCGAATTAACAACAGATATCCTCTTAGCAGTTGCAGAGTCACGGACAAAGGTACTGATACAAGGTTTTTATCTAATTCCAAGGATTTGATGGAGAGATAGCTAAAGAAGAGTAGGGATTCCAGATGGTCAGGAAACACATCACCGGAAAAGTGATTGTCCTGTCCTTGTAGAATAAGAATATTATCATAGACTGAGAGCTGAATGTGTTCCAAGAGTGTTCATGTATTAGCTGCAGGAAGAGGAGGTATTGTCTCCATTAATATAGTCAGGGACAGTGGGGTTTAGAGGATTTAAGTGAAGTCTTTGTAGGTTTGACTGGAGCCCAGGTGTATGCTCTTTGCACCCTGCCACTTCTGGGCTAGCTCATCGGAGACTCTCCCCGTTGGAGAATGGGGGGATTTGGCAGTGATTTCTAGGATATAGGACTGAGAGTTATTACTACCACTGGAACACGGCTCAAGGGCGCGTTCAGGCTATAAGGATGTAACTAACTGTTTAATATGCCTCCAACATCCTCTTGGCCTTGTTTTTGGATTCTTTTGGATTTCTTTTTTACCTGTTCATCAAGTAAATACCCAAACCAAACCTTCTTAGTTTACTCATTTGTCCAGCCACCTCCACTAAAACCCTCAGCTTTAAGGAGGACAGAGATCTTATTTTCAGATCATTTTGTATTCTCAGTGCCTACAGTACTTCCTGGCATGTAAGTGCTCAGGGTTTATATTTGTATAACATACTCGAATGGGACCCAGTTTGGATGAGACATTTGATTTTCCCTTGAATTTGATGTTTTGTGAAGACAGACTCCCAAGGGGAACCTGACTCTCTCTTTCCTTTCCTAGGGCGATTGTGTGGTTACTGTGTTGCTGGCTGAAGAGGACAAAGTTGAGGATGATGTAGTTTTTTACTTGGTATTTTCGGGTTCCACCCTCCATCACTGCACAAGTACTCGGAAGGTCAGCGCTGATACGCTGGAGACCATTGCTCCTGGTAAGTGTTGGGCAGAGTCTTCACTGGCCTTTCCTGGCTCATGCACACTTCTATTCTGTGTCCATTAATGTGGAGTGAGAAGAATGAATCAGGGCGATAGAATTCTTGTCAAATCTTTATGTTAATAATGCATTAGAATAAAGCGTTCTCTTTATATTTGCTTGTTCCACAAAAATCCGAGCCTCACTAGAAATTAGCGAAATAAAATGGTGTCGTAAGTTTAAAAGTAAAAAATCAGGATCAGCAAAAATATTAATAAAAATCAGGATCAGCAAAAATATTAATTTATGAGAACGTTGAGATTTGGGGAGAACTAAAACAGGTGGAAGATACACGTTCTACTGTGGTTCCCATGGTGTGACTGCAGATTTGAATTCTGAATATCATAGTGGCAAAAGTAAAGGTAAAACACAGTTAATGAGTACTTAATCACTGTTGTAATTATAGGTTTAACAATTAAAAGGGGAAGATAGGTAGTTATTAAAAATGCTTTACAGAAGTCAGGAAATCATTGCTACTTCCATGAGAAACGGCTCATAAGATAATGGCTGTCCCTTGCCTGTCTGTCCCAGCACCTGAAGGTGTATTGATTTGTGTTTGGAAGTGAGCTGCTTTCCTTCATTGACCTGGCTTCGAAGTTAACAGTTGACCAGTTTTCATCAGGATACAATACAAAGTAGGGCGCACTTGGGGGGAGCGCCTAAAAAGTGCTGAGTTAACTGTTTTCCTTTAGAGAGTGCAGTGGATTTACTTCTTACTAAACCATTTCCTTTTACCAGTGTTTTTACAGAACACTGATTCCACTATGTTGAAATAGACCGTGTGAAAAATTATTAGTTTATGAAGCACTTTTAATATCTAGTCTTGCTGGTATTGGTTCAGATTGCTGTGCCATTTGATATAAATGAACTTCATGTCGGATACCCACCAGCTCCTGGAAATTTTTCTGCAGTCAAGGACTGGGATTTAACAATTAGTTGAAAGCTGTATTTATCCTCCTGCTTGGCAAAAATGACATTGAAAAATATAGGATTTAAAGATTTTTGACAATTCCTATGAACATCTTCCCCCCACCCTTTCTCCCCCACCCCCCCAACAAAGTTTTAGAGATTGGAAATTCACCTGGAGTTTAGGATAGATACTGATTTCTTTCTAAAGCGTATTAAGTATCCTCCTTTGTAACTTAAAACGCCAATCATCTCGTTTCCTGTGATGTTTATCATGTCAGAAAGGCTTATCTGGAACTTGAGGCCTGCCCTGGAGCAGGTGCCATCCAGTATCACCCTTGCAAAACCTCTGTCCTGTGTGGGTGATGGTGAGAGACAGCTCCACAGGGGGTCAAGTCAGCCGTGCCTGGACTGGACTCTTACCGGGAAAGGAATGGTGGTAATTTTTATAAACTTACTCCTTCCTGAGTTAGAAACAGGTCAGGAGTTAAAGTTAGGGGGTGGTGCGTTAGGGTGTGTTCATGACTGCGTGTGCGCATGTGTAAGAAAGCACGGAGGTGGATGTGGAGGGCGCACGGAGTGCTGAGGGAGAGGACAGCTGTGGCAAGGGTGTTGCCCTGTGCCCTGGTTGCAGTCCTCAGTCACGAGGACATCTGCCCAGCAGCTCTGGTCCCTTTGCTGGCAAGGCCTTGCGATGAGGATGGGTGGCAGGCAGTTCCTTTTCTTGGCTTCACAAGCCCTCTGTACCTGTGTAACAGCCTGGGGCTCTGAGTTTGTTCCAGACCCTCTCTGAGCTCCAGCCTCCTTTTCCGAACTCTAGTTCCCATCTCTTCCCTTGCCTTTGGTTCCAAACCTTTCTGTGGGTCTCTGCACCCCTCCTTCCCAGTCACACCCATCTCTGGGTGTCCTTCTGTACTTACTCCGAGGACCCTTACCCTGCTGACCCCAGCGAACCAGAATGGATATGGTACTGTGCTTCTTTCTGCTAACTTGGAAGTTAGCTGGAAGTTAGCAGAAAGTTAGCAGAAGCATCCCTGACACACTTGGGTGGGGCCTGGAGTCCTAGTACCTGCCTTCTCCATTTTCCGCTAATCAACTACCCCCCTTTAAATTATGATCTCTCGCACCTCCTGTGTCCTCTGTCATGCTTGCAGGGCCCAACAACCTGTCCCCTTTTCACCCCACTTAGCCTGCATAGACTGCTCCTCCTTCGTGTTCATTTGGGCTGGTGGTAGGAGTGCTCGATCGCAGCAGAGGTGACAGAGGCTTGGAGTCCCTGCACAACCGTCCTGTACAAGCAGGCCAGACGGAATGTAGAGCCAAACTGTCACATGTGAACCTTTGATATGGATGCAGAGCAGTGGCAAGGTCCTCGCTGGTGAGGTAGGAGCTCTGTGAACTGTTCAAGCGGAAGGGATCCTGAGTACTCCCTGTTGCTCTGGTCACCGTGTGTGAGATCTTTCCACTGACGTGTCTTGTTAAGCTGCCGCATCTGCTGTAGTCATGAGTGGAGGTGTAGGGATAGGGGCGTTGAGGACATTGAGTTGATTTTGAATTTCTTGTTGATATCATGGAGTTAAATATTTTAGTCTAGAATTAAACTGCCTTAATCTGTTTTTAGGGACGTCTTAGACTTGTTGCTTCCCTTCCTTCCGCTCTTCACTGAGCTGTCTCCTTCTCGTGCCTTCCTGTCCACCTTGTAAAAAAACACAACAGCCTTCAAAGGGTGCCTGGGCGGCTCATTTGGTTAAGCATTGCCTCTTGATCTCAGGGTCATGAGTTCAAGCCCCCCATTGGTCTCCATGTTGGGTGTGGAGCCTACTTTAAAAAAAAAAAATACACAGTGGCCTCCTGTCTGTATTCCTTCTTGCCCTTCTCTGATTTATTTTTCTGCACTGCACTTACAAACTTCTAACACATTATATCTTCTGTTGATCTTATTTGTTTTCTACGTGCCTCTACTAAAGTCACCTTCATGAGGGCATAGACTTCTGTTTTGTTGGTGTGTGCTAAGAAGGCTGTCCTACGAATCCCTACCAGTTGATGGAAGAGCGTTTCTACTTTATCTGAATTCACCCCGGTTCTTGGAAGCCGTTCTTCTTGAAAGGCTGTGCACACACGGGTGTGTGCCTGTACACACACATGCCATTTCTTTTGAGAAAAATGCAAAAGGAGTTTGCTCTGGCTTCTTGAGTTGAATTCTTCCTTGCGGGTGGGAGCCCGTGTTCTCTTTCCAGAGCTACCTATGATGATTTGCGTCAGTTAGCTGCATTGATAACCTTGGATTTCCTGTCTGCTGTGGGCAGTGTCAGATTAGTCAAGATTCTCCATTGAAAGTCTGAGCTTGCTTGGTGCATCCCAGTCCCGGATAAGTCTGTTTGCAGCAGCTGCTGCTGGAGGCAACGTCATTGCACCCTTTCTGCTCACGTGTGGGATGAGCTCTGCCAGTCCTAGTCATTTGGGTTGACTCTGGAAAGAAAAAGAGCTTTGTGTCTTGTTCTTGGTTTTAATGTCATGTTTCATCCACATTGCTGGCTCTGATTTTTCTTTGAGTTCTCTGCATGTTTCACTGTCAGTGTTTTGTAACATTTTAGTTTTTACTAAAACCAGATGATTGATTGACCTTCAAAAGGCAACTACTTCTTGATGTTAGTCTGTAACCTTTTATTATTAGGGGGTGGAAGAGAGAAAGGAACATTTCTAAATTGTGTCCTTTAAATGTTTTAACTTCGGATATGAAGATTATTTTTTTCTATTTTCTCCCTTTCTTGCTTAATGAGATGTTTTTAATGAATTGTGTGTGTCTAATTATAAATTGTAAAGGCTTTTTTTTTATAAATAATCTTCTTGCCTTACCACCATCAAAAAGCTGTAGACATGATATCATTCCCCCTTTTAATAAAGTAAGGCCAATAAAAGCATCTTAGGGGGCAGTTAGGTGGAGACTTTGGTTTCTACTTTATTTGCTTTTGAATTGTTTGGGTGCTTTACAAAGTAATTTTTAATAAAAAACATTTTGAAGACGAAAACAATGTCCTCTCTTCTGAAAATAAAGCTGTCGGGTTCTGATTAACACGAGACACAGACAGACAAGCTATGTAATAAAATGTTACGTTCAAGACACCGATGCATTTTCTGGTTAAGAATGTAATTTGCTCTGAAATACTGCCTAAACTGCATATCCATCTCCAAAGACGAAAGGTATGGCCTTTGTAGTAGAGGAAAATACCTCCATTCTTTTCTCTTTGTATGAAACGAATCTGACTGCAAATCTCATCTTAACTAAACAGTGAGTTTCCTTTAGAGATAAAGCTGAGATTTTTCTTCAAAAGACTTGTGTGGGACTGGTAAGTAATGTAAAGAAGTCTGAGTATCCTTGGAAGATAATTCTTGAGGGATATGGAGTACTGCCTTATTATGTTCATTTTTATTAGCTAAATGTGAATTTAGACCCAGCAAACAATGATTTCAGAATGGAAATGAGACAGGATGTTCAGTGGACGCCGCACACTATTTTTATGCAAGGCTTTAGTGCAGGTTCTCTCTTTTCCCAGCATGTGTTACTTAAGAATATACAGCACAGGTTCTTGTTGGACAGGAAAACTACAAACATACATTGACCTAAAATTTGACCCAGCTCTTATGTTTTTCTTTTCTCACTCATCAGAGGGAAGGTACTATATATAGTAGATTTGTCATTTAAAAAAGAAAAAAACTTAATTGCTGTGATCAGAATTCCTCTCGGGCTTATTAAAAATCAGTGCTCACAGCCCAGGTCCCAGTAAGTAGCTCTACAGGTAGATCACGATGTATCACTCACTTCTTGTGAACCCAGACCTGTCTCTAGTAGCTGATGTCCAAGGTTGCCAGATTGAATTACACATTCGAAAAGAAGTTGTAGACTTTACACTGGCGTAATTGCAGAGTGCTGGACCCACCTCTGTGGCAAAGGAATCGTTACTTTTGTGTTGGACACTTTCTAACAGTCTTCCCTATTCTAAAACACTCCTGCTGTAAGGCTATCCCTAGACAGGTAGGATTATAGATTTTAAAAAATCTTCAGTTACTGTCCCAGTGCTAGTCAGTGTATATAGTTGCTATGCTGGAAAAACAAACTGGGGACTAGTTGAAGGGGAAAACCTTCTGCTGTGTACTGTCCCAGCTGTCATGCTTATGTGGACGTTGTGTACTTGGAGCTGAGGGTCTAAGCCAGGACTCTGAGCCACACACATTGTATGGAGGCAGTGGTCCTGCCAGAGGAGTGAAAATTGGCTCGTGGGGGGCAGAAAATCTTTCTCTCTCTCTGTAAGCAGAGACACATGTACAAATAGGGGCTAAATCTATAGCACCAAAGTTTCATTAGATGGGGGGATGAATATAGAAAAATGTCTACAAAGACTCCTTGGGGGGATGACAGTGAGTAAAATACTGAGGAACACTGCCTTACAGTAATAGGCTGAAGTATGGCAGACCGTGTTCTGTATTAACTAGCCCTTTTCCCACAAAAAATATACATGATGAAATTCCTGTGCCTACTGTTTTTTTGTCCCATTCTGCTTAAATACTTTTACACAGAGACATTTTACACACATACGAAATTTGCACATCCGCCACCAGACCACCCAAAATGAGCAGTAGGTGCTTTCTGCACCTGCACATGATCCTGAAGACTGGACATTTCCTTGAACCCTGTATCGCCACTTCTCAGGTACTCGGATGCCAGACTGAAAGACTAAAAGACAGTGTTTCTGTGTTTTCCACCGTTGACTCCTTACCACAGCCTTTCTCTTAGAACAGGAGTGGGGCTGCCTGGGTGGCATCATTGGTGGAGCGTCCAGCACAGGTCATGATCTTGGGATGGTAGGATCAAGCCCTGTGAGGCTCTGAGCTCAGCGGAGAATCTCAGCTTGAGATTCTCTCTCTGCCCCTTACCCCTACGCTCTCCCTCTTCCCCTCCCTCACCATGCTCTCTCTCTATCTCTCTCTCTCTCTCACGCATGCACACACACACACACACACTCTCTCTCTCTCTCTCTCTAATGAATAAATCTTTAAAAAAAAAAAAAAGGAAAGAAAAGACCATGCTCTGAGTGGGGCTGGGCTGAGCTGGGCTGGTCCAGCAAGCACTTGCAGCGTTCCTCTTTGGATAGTTGGTCAGACAAAGTCCCAATTGTTTCATTCTCAAAAGAGAAGGCCCGGATGGGATGTGTGCCACTTTTAGCTTAATAGGAAATGAAGTAATTCTTGGGTCATGCTTCAGCGCACTTGTTTATCTGTAGCAATATTTCGTTTCCATGGGTACGGGGCTTCATACGGTGATAAGGAGCCTACAGAAACGCTCTCCAGCCGCATGAGCACACACACCTCCTGACCCGCCAGCTTAAAAAAGGTTGGAATTCAGTGCTTTTAAGAGGAGCATTAGCAGTTACTTGACATTGTTGCTTCTCAGCTAGGTGGTGGTTCTTCTTCTTCTTCTTCTTTGAAGATTTTATTTATTTATTTGACAGAGAGAGAGCACAAGCCAGGGACAGTGGGAGGGAGAGGGAGAAGCAGGCTCCCTGCTGAGCAGGGAGCCCAACACAGGCTCCATCCCTGGGCCCCAGGATCAGGCAGACGCTTAATGACTGAGCCACCCAGGCGCCCCTCCGCTAGGTGCTTTTTATTGTGTTCTTGTTTATTCTGGGTCCCCCCTCCCCCCTTTATCTTTTCAGTAGTGCCAAAGGCAACTTTTAGCTCCGGAGCTTTACTGGGTCCTGTGGCAGAAGCTCTTTGTAGAGTATTGGGAATCTCTTTTCCTTGAGTGACCTAAACAGGAACATTTTAGATTTTTTTCATTTTCGTTTAGTTTTAGAGAGGGAGAGGCGGGAAGGTCAGAGGGAGAGAGAATCATCACAGGTTCCACGCTCAGCGCAGAGTGGGATGCAGGGCTCCATCTCACAGCCCCAAGATCATGGCCTGAGCCCAGATCAGGAGTTGAACGTGTAACTGACTGAGCCACCCAGGCGCCCCTCCACAGAACATTTTAATAGCTAAATAATAATGATGATGATAACTACCAGTCTTTGGTGCCTCTCAGGCCCGGTGCTTTGTGCATGGCCATCCCTCGTGGTTTCTCACCGTCGGGACGGCGGGTGGCCTTGGGCTTCAGGGCGGAGGGACTTGTTCAGGGTGACCTCCCCTGGGCGCAGCGGACGGTGAAGACTCCAGCCGGTGTTGTCTGACTCCTCCGCTCGTTGCCAGCAAACCTCAAGACCCCTCAGTCGGTCAGGGAAAGATCTCCCGCACTCCGGTAGTTACTGTGGATTTCTGATGTAGAAGGAATAACGGGGCCTGGTCGTGAGGCACTGAGACGGCAGGTTAAAAGATGGAATTGTTGGGGCGCCTGGGTGGCTCAGTGGGTTAAAGCCTCTGCCTTCGGCTCAGGTCATGATCTCAGGGTCCTGAGATCGAGCCCCGCGTCGGGCTCTCTGCTCAACAGGGAGCCTGCTTCCCCCTCTCTCTCTGCCTGCCTCTCTGTGTACTTGTGATCTCGCTCTGTCAAATAAATAAATAAAATCTTTAAAAAAAAAAATGGAATTGGTGACGCTTAGGCTTATTCTTTCACTGATTTCTCTGTCTTCTTCCCTTCTTTAGATCCTCTGGAGCTGCTTCCCTCCGAAGAGGCTCAGTAAAGTTTTCAGACCTTCCTTTTCTAAAAAGACTTGGGATTCTTATCTTCCTTCTTTGTTAGCAGGAGGTTGAGTGGAAGGAGAAGCACCGTGCCCCTGGCCGAGACCTGCTGCTCCTCTCTCTGCTGCAGTTTTTGTGTAAAGAGAGGTTGACTATGGCGATGATAGCAACTCGGATGTGGTTTCTGTGTCTTTTTGGTATAGATGTGGGCATCCTTAACACCCTGCGTTTTGTGTGTGATGGCCCCTGGAGAGAGTCCTGTCTCTAGGGCGAGTTTATGGCAACAAGACGTTTTATGCAGCGGGTTTTATTATTGGGTCCGTTTTACATAGCTTTGTTTTTTAACATGTTGGGTTTTTCCCCCCTAAATGCTTTATCTGAAAGGTCATAGGAATTAAAAAATAGTCTTGAGACCCAGTCGAGCATAATAGAAAACCCCAGTGTGAGAGAATAGTGCCTGCAGGCTTGGGTGCTGGTTTCCAGACGCCGGGGGCAAGTGCTGTGGTTGAGGGCGGCAGTCGCTCTCCCGATGTACTCTCAGTTTTTAATATTAAAGGCCGGTCCAGGACACCTTCAGCCCCCCACTCCTCTTTTACTCCTCAGTGTTTCTTTTGAAAAAGGAGCCTAAAATCATACCAAACACGTTCCAGATTGATGGCACATTTTACTTGGGTTGATCATAGTCTGTCCTTCAGATTGTGAGTTCATGTCCGTAGGGAAGAACATGGGGCTGACAGTCGGATCACTGCTCCTGGGTTGCTGCTTCCTGGCCTTTCCTGACATTCGCCCTCCTCTGATACGTAGTTTTATTTTACACAGAAATGTATACACAGACGAGCTGACAGTAGTTCACCCAACCACCGCCACCGTCCACATCTGCCTGCTCACCGATTACTTCTGCTGACGCAGCAGGAAGAGCCAGGCACGCGTAGGCTGCCGATAAACACACGTGCGTGTGTGTGAACCACCTTCTCTGTCTGTCCCCTCTGTCTGTCTGCACCCTTTCCTAGCCGGATAGAGTTCTGTGCAGACGCTTCTACACTTGGCAGTTTTGAATAAGATGGTGTTGCTTCACAGTGGCTTTTCTGCGCTCAGTGCACCGTGTGTGTGTGTGCGCGCGTGTGTGTGTGTGTGTGTGAGAGAGAGAGAGAGAGAAAGATATGAAATTGAAGATCTGGAATATGGGATGAACTCTGTCTATATAGAAGGAGCTCTTAGAGGGAGGGTGATGGTATTTAGGTGTTTATAGGGTGATGGATGCCATTAGTGGCATTAGGACTCCCTTTCTGGTTCAAGCGTTTGGGTTTTTCACCTTTGCACAGGCTTGAGGCTTGTAATGCTGTGCTGTGTCAGTTAGATTCATGAACCGTTCTTACTTTAAAGTAATTCTTCCAACTGAAATACCTATTGTTACACTTGTCTGTCTGATTTCATAGGCAATGAATTGAGGCTAGGTGATGTTGTTTTGGTGATATTATTAAAGAATTTGAGAAGACTCTTCTAATTCTGCTCTTCATGTGTAAGACCTGGAGACTGCCTAGATTTTTTTTTTTAAGATTTTATTTATTTATTTGACAGAGAGAGATCACAAGTAGCCACAGAGGCAGGCAGAGAGAGAGAGGGAAGCAGGCTCCCTGCTGAGCAGAGAGCCCAATGCGGGACTCGATCCCAGGACCCTGAGATCATGACCTGAGCCGAAGGCAGCAGGTTAACCCACTGAGCCACCCAGGCGCCCGAGACTGTCTAGATTTAACAGAGAGGTGTTCTCATTTACCTCGGGCCACGTAGCTGAGAAGTAAAGGAAATTGGTTTGGACCCAGGTCTCTGCTGTCACTAAGCATCCAGGTGTAACCAAGTTAATATCCTCCCAAAAGTGTCATTTCCATCCCTTGAAGTTACCTTCTGCTTCCATGTTTGGGCTCTTCAAACTGTTCTCTGTTCTTGGAATCTTGTTAACGTTCTCTCCCTGTCCAACTTCTGCCTACTGACGCCCACAGGCTTTGACCTCTGGAGGAATGCTGGGGCTCGTAGGGGCTGCTCCCTCATGCAGTGAATGAGGAAGTCAAGGCCCGCAGAAGCAGAGGTGATCTGGGGTCGCACAGCCTCACAGAGTTTCCAGCCAGGGTTTGAGCATGGTGTGTTTATTGCTTCCCTGTCGATTCTTCCACGGTCCCCTTGTTTCCTCTTCAAGTCTTCTTGTACCCATAAATCTTGAGAGAAGGGGCAGCCTCTAGAGCAAGGAAGCGGGCTCAAGTTCTGATTCTGCCACCCAGGAGCTGCATCACTGTGGGCAAATGACTTAGTACTTCTGTGCGTTGGTCTCTGCATCTGGTGAATGGTATAATAATAGGGTCTGCCGCATAGAGTTGCTATGAGGAGTACATGAACGGCTACTTGGAAAGCACAGAGAGTAGAGCCAGCACACCGCACGTTATGGAGTGTGTGTGTGTTAGGTGAGGTAGGTGCCGTGCATCTGCGTCCTGAGGGCTGCAGAGCTGGGAGCAGGGCGACTGCAGAAAACTACTTCTTAGCAGCCACCTGCTTTGTGACATCTTCCTGCTCATACTCACGGGAAATGTCCTGCGTCTCTCCCACCAGTTGCACTGTGTGTTTCTTCTAGAGCCCATCCCACTCTGACTTTTTCGAAGTTCTCTGCAAATTGCTTGATTCCCCCTTACAGACTGTAAACCTCCGGAGGGCTGAAACGGAGGGCTGAGTCTCTCACGCTTGTAATCCCAGTGCCCTGGGCTTGGTGCCTGTCTAGCTGTTGGATGTTATAAAACAGTTGGTTTTTTTTTTTTAACCTTAAAAAAAAAAGATTTTATATATTTGAGAGAGAGTGAGAGAGCGCATGCACAAGCAGAGGGTGGGGAGTGCAGAGGGAGAGAGAGAGATGCGGGGCTCCATCCCAGGGCCCTGGGATCATAACTTGAGCCAAAGGCAGATGCTTAACTGACTGAGCCACCCAGGTGCCCCATTGTGGAGCAATTTAAAAGAAATACTTTTGCCGGAAGAATCTCCAAACCTACTACCTGAATCTGTTGACTTGTTTCTAATTGACATTGTTGTTTTATACAATTAGGCTGGCTTCCCTTCAAAGGAAAATCAGACATTTTTTCCCCCTAATTTCATTTCATATGTTAAATGTATAAATTCAGCACATGCATTGAGTTGAAGTACATACGTGGGCGTCAGGCACGTGTGGGCACAGACACGCACCAGGCAGGGATGCTCCCTCTTCTACAGCCTTCATAGAAAGAATTCAACTCGGAAGGCAGGACGTGTACGTGGTGGAGTGACGTGTTCATGTGGAAGCAGATCTCAGTGGTTAGTGAACCTGTTCTTGTTGCTCAGTCGTCGTACTGGCCTGCTGTTCGAGTATTAGGCTCCTTGCAGGCAGGGACAGAACTCTTGCATCATGATACACTAGGCCATGACCTTAGGCATCAGACTTGAATTTAAATAATGGATTCAGCTTCTTATAATACCTTTGTGACCTTACTTCTCGAAGTCTCAGTTTTGTCATCTGCAACGTGAGGATAGTACATACCTCATAAATCTCTTGTACAGAGAAAATGACATGTCGGGTGCCTGATACGTGGTAGTCACTTGGTCAGTAAATACTTGTAACCACCCTAAGGTTACACAACAGTGAGAGATTTGTCACCAGGGTAAAGGGCTTAAAGAGGCCCCTGGAGAATCGTATGCGGAAAATCAATTTACTTATTATTCTCATTGTTCACATGGGAAAAACAATTACAGTTTTCTCTTTCAAAGGCAGTAGAAGGCTTCGTCTGTTCTGTCCACGTCTGAAGCCTCTCCTGGCCTGTGGCCACAGTATGGAAAGTGAACTCCGTGGCCCTATAGAGGGCTTCCTCGGCCTCACCCCCACCGTGGACAAGCAGTCTCTGCGCGCGAGGGGCTGCAGGGAAGCGGGGCGGGCCGGGGCCTGCGGGGAATCGGCCAGAGCACCAGGTGGCATCACTCACGCAGCAGAAAGACAGGCTCCATTTTCCTTTCTGCGTTTCTCACCAGAGAGGTTTTTTGGAAGAAGAATGATGATGTTAGGGGCGTACTTCTAGCCAGCTGAGATCAGTGTTGGGAAGTTGAGGGTCAAGAGGGTGTTCCAATGACCATATTCTGCATGTTGTACATACTTAACTCTGTGAGGCTAAAAATCCAGCAGAGTCTGATTCTCCAGGAAGGCCTTTCCCGCAGAAACGGTGTGGATGTTACTCGAGTGGAGCTGTCTGGGGTGGCACGTATGTGGCAGCTCATGAGGTCTGCCCCGTCTGTACGGTGGGCACTGATCTCCGGCATGCTTGCCCTCCCTGAACCGGGCTTCTGGCCGCAGCATTGCGTCATCCCTGTGAACCAGGCGATGTTGTTGACATCATTACATGACAGGAAAGAACATGTATCTGACAGCAGAGTGCATTTTGTAGGCCTTGAATTTCTAATAACAGTGAAATAAAATCAGGTAGTTTTGTACTTTTCAAAATGTTTCGTCATTTGATCAGTTGCGCTGTGGTGATAATAGGGCAATGCTGGGGAATCTGTAAAAATCCTCCTATATTAACCAGTCTGAGTGGCTTTCTTCCTGTTGGGTTTCCAGATCTAGCTCAGTTCAGTCGTATCAGACTTGCTAGGCCTGACAAGATCCTTGAGCTTTCATTCTTTCCTCTGTTTGAGTTGAACAGCCATAATTCAGTATGTCCTGGGATCTCAGAGACTGTTCGGTGCCAGACGTTAGCTATAGGGGATACATTTGGGGAACAGAGTTGTTTACTGGCAGTAAGGGAACTAATTCATTGTTGCAAATAATAGTTCAGAAAAAGAGCTGAAAATAAGTGTAAAGAAGTTTGGATTGCTGTCAGAGCAGAGGAAGTACTTTCTTTTAGGAAGGAGAACTTGTGTATTGTGCAAGAAGAGCAAAGAGGACCTACTAGTGTCCTCCTCCCAGCGGGAGGACTCTGAGACTGTCCTCCTCCTAGCGGGAGGACTTGGAGAGACTATCCTCCTCCCAAGTGGGAGGACTCAGGGACTGTCCTCTTCCCAGCGGGAGGACTCTGAGACTGTCCTCCTCCCAGCAGAGGACTCGGAGACTGTCCTCCTCCTAAGTGGGAGGACTCAGACTGTCCTCCTCCCAGCAAGAGGACTCTGAGACTGCTCTTCCGGCAGGAGGACTCAAACACTGTTTTCTTTGCTCTCTGTGTCTTGTTTAGGTCACGACTGCTGTGAGACCGTGAAGGTGCTGCTCTGTGCTTCCAAGGAGGGCCTTCCCGTGTTTGTGGTGGCCGAAGAAGACTTCCAGTTCATCCAGGATGAGGCGTACGATGCAGCCCAGTTCCTCGCGACCAGTGCTGGGAATCAGCAGGCCCTGAACTTCACTCGTTTTCTTGACCGATCAGGACCCCCATCTGGGGATGTGAATTCCCTTGACGAGAAGGTCGCCCTGGCATTCAGACACCTGAAGCTGCCCGCGGAGTGGAACGTGTTGGGGACGGATCAGACTTTGCAGGGTAAGCACTTAATGACCCACAGAGAGACCGAATTTAGAATACTTTGGTTTCTCAATGCGGCTGCTTCTGTACGATCATCGTCCTCAAGCCTTTCACAGTGGCTGGGTAGATCTCGCAGTTACTGGAGTAGAGTGGCCTTGATGCCTTCTCTTCTCGGAGCTGTTAAACCTGTTCTTGCAGTGAAATGCCCCAAGCAGGGGCTTGGTGTGGCTCTGTGCGGCTGCTGTTCGCAGCAGAGGGTGGCGCACGCGGCGCTTGGCTGTGGGTCTGTAGTGCTCGCGTGTCCTCCCAAGCACAGGAAGTGACCTGTCCTTCATGAGGACAGTAACAGAGTAATTTTTGTCATCCTTTTGGTATTTCATTATCAAAGAGCTTTCATTATTGTATTCTGAAGTTTTTGAGAGGCTCCATGGAATTAGAGGAATGAAAAGATGGGGGATTGAGGTGGGAGGGGGGCACCAGAGCTGCCTGGCTTCTGCGAAACCCCACACTTCTTCAACCAGAGCAGTTTCACTCTTCACTTGTTTTATCTACTGGCTTTCCATGTGAGAGTTCACGGAAGAAAGGGTTCCACTTAAAAAAAAAAAAAGCACTGGCATAGTAACCATATGTTCCTCTTAGGGGTTTTCCTACATAATCATTTATGTAGCAGATGCGTATCTACTAGATGTCATGGTTTTATGACTGTATTTAAATGAAAGAGTATACGTTTGGGGTCTAATAAGTAACACCCTCATTCCCTCCTGAGTTCAAGTCGAATGGAAAGGTTTAGGAGTTACGCAGATGGAGGTCAGAAGGTTTGCTTTGCTACTGATGACCGCTCGTTGGGCTGCTGATGCTGCATCTGCCGGAAGGGTTTGCTCCTCTTCCTGCTTTATCCCTGAAAGAGCGCGACAGTCACGGGACTGCCCTTCGGTGGCCACCCGGCTCTGATCATCGTACTCCGTACGTAGGGAGAGCAGGCCAGAAGTCTCCCTCTCTGCCCGAGAGCAGATCCTGAGCAGGAACACCCAGAGGGGACTGGGTCAGGGGCATGCTCAGTGGCTGCTCTCACAGACTTTCTCCCATGGAAGAAGGCTACAGAGGTATTTGCCAGCTTTGGTCCTCCGAAATGCTGTGGCCGGGGCGGCAGTGGTGTCCCTCGGCATCGGGGGCTGCGGCGAGCTGCCTGCCTCAGTGAAATAAAAAGGGAAACGCGGACTCTGAGGTCCCTTCAAGGAAGGACACAGTTATCCTTTTCTCTGTCTAACTAATATAGACCAAGGAACCCCTCCACTGCTCAGAACTAAAGATCAAAGTATTTGCCATCATTGAGGACAAGAGCACCTTTTCAGAAACCTCCCGTTGAGGCTTTATGCCACAAGCCCCTCCTGTTCTGTATTGCTGTGGCAGCGGGAACTCTGGTTGCTGTGTACACATCCGTGTCAAGACGGGGTCACCTTCGTCATTTACGGGGCTTATGGTGTTTTTATGGTTTTGTTTTTGTCTTGAAAGAAGGCACAGGAGTGGGATCATTTGTTCATGTTACCACGATTAAAAAGAGCTGTGAGAAAGAGCACAGGTCTGAAACTTCGGGCCTGTCACTTCCCCTCTCTGGGCCTTAGCCTCCCTGCCTTTCATAGGGAACTGGCCAGCTTTGCCAGCTTTCTGTGGACTTGCCACGTGCTTCTTCGGTTTCTGTTGCACAAAATTGCTCAAGCGTTACTAGCAAAAGCTGAATCAAGTTTGAATAGTTAGGGAAGTGTGTTAAAGACCACAGTGAGGTACCGTTACCCACCTGTTAGAATGGGTAAAATAAAAAATACCAGGGGCTAGCAAGGCTGCAGAACAGTGCCTGCTACATTGCTAGTGGGAGTGCAGAATGATACAGGCGCCCCAGAAGACAGTTCGGCAGTTTCTTACAAGGTTAAGTGTACATTTACTATATGACCCGGCAGTTCCACATTTGGCTGTTTATTCTAGAGAAATGAAAACTTCTATTTACTCGGAAAATCTTTGCACAGATATGCCTACACCAGCGTTATTTATAATCATTCAAAACTGCGGACAACCCAGATCTCGGTCACTGGGTGAATATGTCAGCCAGTAATGATATGTCCACGCGGGGGGACACCACTCATCATGAAAAAGGGGGGTATAACATTGAAAAATAATAAAGGGGACAAATTGCTGGGGGTCCAAATGCACCAGCCTGGATGCATTTTGCTGCGTAAAGTCCATTTCCGAAGGTTACGCAGTGTGTGATTCTACTTGTGTGGTCGTCTAAAAAGGGCAAAATTATGGGAACAGAAAGATGAGCAGTTGCCCGGGACTAGGTCTGACTGCAGGGGGCTGCCACGAGGGAGCTTTTTGGCCGTTGGAACGGCTTTATGTCTTGGTGGTGGTGGTTAGAACAATCTGTGCGTGCGTTCAGACTCACAGGACTGTACGCCCCCACGAGCGAGTCTCATTGTACATAAGTTACAAATAATTAAAAGAACAACAAAAAACTGGACAAGTTAGGTGTATGTACGTTGGAAGGTGAAATGCATGCATGGACCTCGATAGACCTACCTTGAAGTCAGTAACTGGGATCAGGAGCCTGATGCCAATGCCAGATCCGCATTCTGCAGCTGAGTTGTTCCCTTCCTGGTGGGCTAGAGCCTGCGCCACTGGGTGCCTGAAAGGCAGTGTGGCACCGGTCACGAGGTGCGTGCTGCTGAGGGACGAATGTAAAGAAGCATTCTGCTCACATCAGTGAGTTGCCAAGATTGTTAAAAGAAGCAGGTACGAGGGGCGCCTGGGTGGCTCAGTGGGTTAAGCCTCTGCCTTCAGCTCAGGTCATGATCTCAGGGTCCTGGGATCAAGCCCCATCGGGCTCTCTGCTCAGCAAGGAACCTGCTCCCCCCACCCCTCACTCTGCCTGCCTCTCTGCCTGCTTGTGATCTCCTGTCTGTCAAATAAATAAATAAAGTCTTTAAAAAAAAAAAAAAAAAAAGGAAGCAGGCACGAAGCAGGCTTATCTCCTGGGGTAAAGAGGCAGGTACACAGGGCGCTCTGTTACATAACGGGACTCCTTGCTGTTGAAGGTTAGGATGTTGACAGTTGTTCCAGCCTGATATTTGCACAAAGGGGTCATACGAGATTTGTGGTTACCCCTCCCACTCTGTGTTTAGATGCAGTGCTTTTTAACTGTTTCCAGGTCAGTGACTCCTTTGAAAATAGCTTAGATCTCTCCTCAGGAAGAAGTGCATCCGGCTGCCTACCCAGAGAACACTGACCTGTCTTGGTCTCCCTGCGCAGCAGGCATGAACCTGACGCTGAGAACTCTTGGTTTCGAAATGATACTGTCATGTGGGCAGTAGGCTCTACTTGTCTATAGCCTTGCTTCGTTGCAAGAGTTTGTGCAAAGTACTTCACCTCTGGTTCCCTGTTTATCTGTCAAATGGAGGAAGACCTACTGGGAGAGTGTGGACTGGTGGATAAGCGTTTTGAATATACCTTGACCACCGTCCAGTAACCTGTTAGAGGCAGAACATCGATGAGCTCTGTAAGGGACTTAACCTGTTCTGTAGAAGGCTGCCACAGGACAGCACAGGAGGAACAGTTCCTTGAGGCAGAACGAGGCTGTTTCGCTTTTGCTTTTACTGATCTCTGAAGTTACTCTTCGCTTTAAACCACGAACGGGAGGGAGGGAGTTTGTCCGTCTAGTCCTTCCATCCGCAGTTACATAAAGAGCTTCTCTGCTGTCCTTTTGGCCTTAGTTCTGCTCTAAACATCAGCAATAAGGTTGCATCTGGGTGGAGGGTGAATGATGGCACGGGGAGATCTTCCCTGTGAGTGACCAAGTCTCACTTCCTCGGCCCTGCTGCTCAGTCCCTCCATGGCTCACGAAGGTCAAAGGTTGAAGGTTGAAGGTCTGGTGAATGGAGATGATTTTCACCTGAAAGACCCTGCAGGGGAGCGGGGGCCGGCAGGCTGCAGACTCGCTCTGAAGAAAGGGTGGAGGAGTAACATCCTGGGGGAGATCTTTGTTCTCAGTCACGGTATTATACGACTGAATGAAAAGATCTTATCATCTTTTGGGGTAGGAATCCTTCCCACAAGGAGAAATTTGGGTGGAGAGAAGGATTAGACAGGTTTAAGAAAGACTGCACCAAAACCAGCCAGGGCGGTCTCAGTTCTGTGTATCTGACGCTGGTGACTAGAACCTCAACCTAATTGTTTGGTGTTTTAGTTCCCACACCCCTTCCGTGGGACTTTTTCCTTAGCTACACTCTCTAATATTTGTATCCTTTTCCAGTTGTCATTGTTGCTAAAAAATAAAATAATAAAATATAAAAAGATCACTGGGGATTTTTTTTCTTGGCAGAGGGTTAATATCTGTTGATTTCCAGGACAAGCACTTCCTGGTCATGGCAGGACTTCAGCTCCAGAAGGTTTCGTTGCCTCTCAAACCTTGATTGTGTGGCAGGGCTACAGGTGTCCTTTTCGACAAGCCCATTGCTCACACCGGCCCACCGTTTTCCTTCCCCGTGGAGTGCGAGAATTCCTGCCTCGTGCGGGGCTGCGGGTTTATCCAAGAGGCGGTTCAGAACAGCAGAGAGAATGATGATTTGGGAGTCACATAGGTATGAATTCAGAGAGTACTGTGAGCAGGGCATTTAGGTGGATTGATGGGGAAGGAAAAACATGTAGTCTATACTACATTGCTATACTGTTCACAGAATTTAGAACATTTTGCTTCATCAGAAAATCTGACTTTGTAAAAGTATGCCGCAGCATACTTATCATGAATGTCTGCTAGGCACGTCAGCTTTCTCTGCAGGTCGGAGGGAATGGGTGTGGGAGGTGCTTCCACTATACACGTGGATAGCAAGTGAGACTTAAGGCATTTTCTGCTACCTTCTCGTGAGTGGAAGCCGGGCCTCCATAGAGATTTTTCCAATTGAGCATGGTTAAATGGGAAAGCCCGCGAGCCAACCTGTGGCCTATGAAATAAATTACAGCCTAAAGGAAACGGAGAAGTATCAAGAGTATTCAGATGGAAGACTCCCAGGTATAATTTATTCAGATGGAAGACTCCCAGGTATAATTTTCTTTAAGAAGCCAAAGAAAAATTTAGAAGAGCGTTCCCATTTGTCCTTTAAAAGCTCAAAGAAGTAAGACCTATTATGAAATTAGAAAAGGAAGCAACCAGGAGGACAGTAAGTTTAGGGACTATCTACTTAATATGCCGGAAGCTCCTCGGTCAGGTTTCAACCAGAGCATCAGAAGAGCAGGAGAAATGTGTGGTAAGACTTCTTGCACGGCATGGCTTACACGATTGTGGGGGCTGGTTAAGCGGGTCCAAGATTCGCAGTGCAGGAATAGAGGAGAAGACCAGGGGCAAGCTCAGACCCACTGAAATGAGCCAAAAGTGTCATCCTCAGTGAGTCAGGAAGGGGAGATCCGGAGCAGGCTGGAGTTCCAAGAGCACAGGCTCAGGCCAGCCTCCAGGGGAAACCTCAGCCCTGCTTTTAAAGCCTTCCAGCTGATTTAGTTAGACCTACCCAGATTATCTGGGATAATCTTCCTTATTAAATCAACTGATTAGGGGCTTTAATTACATCTGCAGAGAAGTCATCACAGTGAGGGCAAAGATGGAAAGGGAGTTGCTTGAAATGATGCAGGGACATCCAGAATCCCATAACGTAATTAAATTCAAACTGGGGACAAAGGACTCAGTTGACATCACAGGAAATGCAGTTAGTGATCTGAAGGACAAAGTTGAGTAACTCACAGAATACAGAGGGAAAAGACAAAGGATCATGAGAGGAAGAAATACAGAATATAGAGACCAGAGAACAGAAATTGGTCCTAAATTGTAGGCGTGCTGGAGTTTAAACTGAGACAAAAGAAATAAAAGCAGTAATGAAGGATAAGTTGGGTAAACATTTTTACTTACTGGAGGGAAACATGAAAAGGTTCTTTGTAAACCACATGAGCTCGCTTGCCTGATTGCTTTTTACAAAAAGAGGGTGGAGTTAATGGAGAAGTTATGGTCTCTAGACTTGACAGAAGAATTTTCAAATCTTGATGGCTCTTGTTGTGGGTAAGTTATTAACCTGTCTTTGCCTCAGCCTGAGGATGGTGAGACCTCATGGGGTTATTGTGAGTGGGAAAAGCGTTAATACAAAATACATAGCCCAGAGCAGACATCTCGCAGGTCCTGACCACACATCACACTTCTGGTCGTCTGTTAATTGCATAAAGTGGTCAACCTACAAGTGCATGTGGCACCTTCTGCTCAGGACCTTAGAATCAGATCTGGGGAGGACGCAGGTGCTGGAACCAAGGTGCCAGCTTGAGCAGGTGCATGGCTTTGTTGTTGGAACTTGTAAATACGGAGCTGACTCAGCAAATCAGGGTCGGAAGTGGTGAGGCTGTAGAGAAAACTGCTTTGAGGGGGTGTGGAGGTGTCACGTAGTGAGGCAGGAATTGACCAGTCTCTAAAAAGTCACATAGTTCCTGGTCGGAGCCTTATTAGCTTTTTGGTTTTGATAAGGACGTCAGAGTGCTTGTGACCAGCTGTAAGGCACAAGTCAGGTGGTGATATTTGATCTTCTCTGAAGGTTCTTTCTGCCCTTTTGTCTGGCCCTGCCACCTGCTCTGAGGTCTTGATTATTATGGTTTGTACCTGCCCATGCAGGTTTTCTTCTGGGGTGTTGATCTCTTTCCAGCCACGTGTCTCAGCTGAACACCCTGTGAATTCTTGAAATAGTCAGTGTGCATAGTTCTGTAGGAAAAATGTAAAATACGGAAGATCGCTTTTGCATCTAAGAATTTACCTTGGTGATAGGGAGACTAGACTGAAAGACACATGACACTGGAAAGCAGTTCGCTGTAAAATCGCTGGTTCAAAGCTGGATTCGTTTTTCACTGCTAGTCACATGAGCAGCACGGAGGATTTGAGTGTAAAGAGAAACCAGCGGGGTCCAAGAAGTCTGGGAATGCCCAGGGAAGAACTTGAGACCGGTGGTAGCCACGGAGAAGGAGAGGAGGCAGGCACCGCTCCTGGGCGTCATTCCCATTGCAGTGTCTGAGTGGCGCCCCCTGGAGGTGAGTTCCGCCCAGCCTGTGGGGCCTGGTACCGCAGCCCTGCCGTGGCTGTCGTCCCAGGTTGGGCACAGGGGATGGCCTGAGGAAGAGAGAGGTGGTTGGTGAACCTGGAACGGAATTTGAAGTCTGAGAGGAGAGAGCCGGGAAAGGAAGGGAACCTGGCTTTGAGTGTGGATCTTGTAGCCCGTCTTTATCCCCGCACTCCCCCTGCCTCTGTTCTGCGTGTGCGGTGAAGGTGCCCCACCTAGGGATGCAGCAGTGAAGCTCCGAGAGGTGAGAATGGTTCGGCCCCAGTCTCAGATGGTAAATGGCCACTTCCGAACCTGGATTTGTCTGCCTCCCGAGCCCTCCCTCATTCCACCACCTTCAGCGTGACTCGCTGTACCAAAGAGGGGCCTTCCCTGTAAGTGAAATAAGCCCAGGTGCACGTTTTTCTTACTGAACTTACTAGTATATTATCTTAAAATTGGGCTTATTATGCCTGGAGATGCATTTCTTTCTTTCATTAAACAAAACAAAAAAAAAGTAGGCAGTGCTGGCAATTTGATTTGCCCTTAATGTGGGGGAATAGAAGGACCTGTGTGTACTTAACAAGCAAAACCTGTTCTTAGTGTTTACCTAGCCAGCTCCTGTCTGGGTGTTATTTTTTCTTTAATTATACCTTTTACGATACACCCATCTAAGCCCCAACAGCTATTCCCGGTGTGTCCCCACATTGTGAGGCTGCATTCCCCCCCCCCCCGCCCGCCTTCTTGTTTAAGGAAAAGAACACATGTGTGAATTCACTCTTACAAATCCGCCCATATGAATGGATTGCACAAATGTGGTAAATCAGGATATAGAAATGTCATGGTTCTCTTCGGAGACTTTGCTTCTCAAACTGTGTTCAGCTTTGTTCCGTCTTTACGCAGGAGCTGGTCGTAGCCCGCCGCCGTCAAGCCTGTTTATGTTGCGGTTTAACTCTAGGATCTTAGGTCCTTGGAGGTGGCGGTGCTCACGTAACTTGTTTTTCTGTTTGTTTGCTTGTCGTTTTCACGTTCTCCATACTGATTTTCTCTCCCACATACAGATGGTGGTCCCCGGGAGACGCTGATGCATTTTGCCGTGCGGCTGGGGCTGCTGAGGTTGACGTGGTTCCTGTTGCAGAAGCCAGGTGGCCGAGGGGCTCTCAGCATCCACAACCAGGAAGGAGCGACACCTGTGAGCCTGGCCTTGGAGCGGGGTTATCACAAGCTGCACCGGCTTCTAACTGAGTAAGTGCTCCTTCTCGCTGTTTCCTTCCCCTCATGCCCAGCCCCACCCCCCCCACCTCCTGCTTCATAGCAGCACCGCCCACTTGGCATCTCCAAGTGAGTTTGCCAGCAACTAAAACCTCAGCTCTGTGCCTTGCCTTCTGCCGGAGGCTGGTAAGCTCGCTCCTGCTAACCACTTCATTTGTGAGACGCAAACGTAAGTCCTGTTGCCAACTTCTCTCCCTGCCTCCCTGCTTCTCGCCTCTTGATATTTCACTGAACCCTGAGACGAGGTCTCGTCTGTGGGGGCAGCATTCCCCGACCACGTATGTAGCTTATTCCGACTTGGTACAAGAGAAGATTTTTCTCTGCCATACATTTTCTCAGTTATGTCTTCAAGACTTAAGTTAATTAGAAACAAATATCTGAATGTAATCATTGCGTGCAGAAAATATGCTGAACCACTGGGTTTGGGTCTGAATGTAATTTCCGTGAATAAAATCAAGAGCCGTGGTCTCTTCGAATGAGTAGCAGAAGAAAGCCACTGAGTTGTCCTAGAGATGGGCGGTAGGGAGTCCTGCGCGTCTGCACTCTTTGGCTGGACGCTCTGACTCTTCAGAGAGTCTTTTGAAGGAAGGTTGTCAGTCAAAACATTGGAGGAGGCCTTTTCTATTTCTTGTAGAAATAGAGAAAGAAGTACATTACAACAGCCAACTGTTTTCCCTGAAATATTTATAAAAGGCAGAAACTTCAGCTGTAGTTTCTCTTGCTTAATACATAGTTTTTATTATTTTATGGTCACCACATCTTTTCAGCCACATAATCTGACCGAGAATAAACCCTGTGGGATTCACGTTCTTCGCTAATCGAGGGACCCTTGTAAGTTAAGTGGATATTCCCAAATTCCCAGTCTTTTGCTCCTGTTAGACTTAATTTAGTTGCTTTTTATTTTTTGTCATTTGTAGCTGTATGGGGGAGTGTGGGGAGTCTGGATGGGGCAAGAAGAGATTTCAGCGTGTAAGGCTACCAGTGTTACTTAAACAGGTCGGTTTTTTGGTTTGTTTCCTTCACCTGCCTAGCTGATAACTTTTCTAGTCAAGTCAGACAAAAGGTTCTTTTCAGAGGCTCTCTGATGGGTGTGTGGGATACCCTGACAGTAGGAGGGGCGCTCTTCGTCTCAGATGAGCTCCGGATACTTGAGCTCTACTGCGACAGTATTCCAGGAGTGATCGGTTCCATTCCTTCGTACTTCCCATCTGGCCGGTGATTCGATTCCTTCTGCTGTTTGCCTCAGGGCTTTCTCATAAGAAGCCTGTTCCAGAAGTTGAAACAGTTAACTCTGCATGTAACCGTGCTGCCCTTGGAGAGCATTTCCTCTAAGTGTAACCTTGTAGCTCCGGGTTTTTGCTGGGAAGCAGAGTTGGTTAAGGATTGTCATCCAAATGGGGAAATAAGAGTGATTACAACAGCTTTATTATATGCTTGGTGAGGATGTCACAAGACTGCGGCGCAGCTTTAAGGAAACCAGGGTGTTTGTTCTTGGAGAAGATTTTTTGGCTTGCTTTATAGTACGAGCTCTGTTCCATATGCGAAAGCCACTCACCTCCTTTTGAAGGGAAAGCCAACTTGAGAAATCTTCAAATGGGGGACCACAGTAGGATGTTGAAATCAGCAAATTAAAAAAATGGGAAGGAGGTGATTTTACTACATCACTCGATTTTACCATGGTGTTAATAGACTTTGCTAGAATTTCAACTGTAGGTCAGGAGAGATCATCATTAACGGATAAGGAGGAAAGTGAGATCCAGAGAGGCGGTGACAGGATCAGGGTGACAAGGTGGCCCAGCCAGAACCAGAAGCCAGATCACCTAAGGAGCTGTTCAGAGCTCCTTCCGCTTCTAGGATTCTGAGCAGGGGACACCGAGAACAGACTGCATGGGCTCCACGGCCTTTACAGTCCTAGGCAGAAGTTTACACACGTGTTTCTGAGCGAGGAGTTTGTCTGGTGAAACTCACAGGGTGGTTTATGAAAAGCTGAGAGTTGTTCCGTGTGTGACGCCGTCTAATGCTTCACTAAGATCTTTAGACTCGAGTGTCCTACCTCTCCCCTTGTTTAAATTAAATTTCTCCTTAGAGGCCCATTTCATTTTATTCTGTCTTTTCCGTTAATATGAAATTGAGGTAGGGTTACATACATTTTTGCCCTTAGAAGATAACTATTTGCTTGCCAGTCTTCATTGAAAATTCAAGTTTGTCAGTCCTTTTATATGTCTCCCAAAGTAAATTTGTTGTTTTCATTCCTTGCTGCTTACCGTGGGGTTTTTTTGTTGTTGTTGTTGTTGTTGTTGCTTTTAGTTTTTTTTTAATTTTTGGAGGGAGGGGAAGAAGACAGTGCTGTTAGGGTCCAAGTTTTGTTTGTGTTTGTGTCTAAGGCGTGTTAGATAATTCATTTTGATAAATGGAGTCACTTCTGTGTGAAAATCAATTCTGCTGTCCTTGGAAGTAGAAAGATAATCTAAATATGACCCGCGCCTTTTGAGAACTCTTGAATTGATACTAAATCCTAGCAGATAGCAGTAATTGTTAAGATGTTTTTGACAGCTTCCCTTTTCTGTAATCTGTTATTGTTAACTTCCACTGAGTTCCGTGACAGGAAAGGAGAAATTTTTTTGACTCACTGCTCATATTTTGATCTTGCATTATCAATATGGTTGTATTTGTGATCGGAAAATTCACCTTAAACAAAATGTCCCAGTCTTGCCTGAGAAGAAATCTTACCCAGAATGCTTAGGCCTCCCCTTGCTTTTAGGTAGATGCACAGTTGTCTCCCCCATTTTGAAAAGAAGTTAGTTGAATATCCCCTGCCTGAGGTCCCCTAATTAGTGATGGGTAGAAGAGGGAGGGAACCCAAGTCTTGAGGCTCTTGGTTGGGCTAAGGCTAGGAGGTGACATTAGATGGGTGTTGTGTTGGAGTCTCCAGAAGGACATTGTGAGAGCCGGGTGCTCTGAGACATCCCACACACAACACACAAGCAGTCTGGGGACCTGGATCACTCCTTTGGGCGAGGGAAAGAGCTGAGACCAAGAGGCAGTTCCAGGTAGTGGCTGATAGCTACGTGTGCAGACTTCGGAGTCAAACCGGAGTTTGTGGTTTGACTCTGCCATTTGTAGCCACGTTACTGTGGACACTTCACAGGACTCGACTCTCTCAGCCTCAGTTTCTCTATCTGCTTAAAAAGAAACAAGGACAAAAATCCCTGCCTCCTGGAATTATAACCAAGTGCCTGACATGTGTGCTGTGGAGAACCGGGGGTTGTTTGTCACACAGATGATGGTCGTTGCTTAGAGCAGGTACAGGGCAACAGGTACCGTAGCTCGAAGAGTGGACAGTATGGTCTAGTGGGCCTGCTTCGGGACGAAGAGCTTAGCTAAAATCGAAGCTTCCCCACTTAGTAGCCTGTGTGACTTGGAAGAAAGCGGGAAGTCACCTGCCCGCCTGAGTTTCTCATCCCTTGGACGCTACCCGGTTGGCCCGTGTCAGCATGCCATTAGACCTGAGTGAGCTGACTGCGGCTACTCTGTCAGACTCTCAGGTGCTCTGTGGAGAAGTTTCTCATGTAGTTGCGTAATCAGTAAGATGGTAGTTCACGGACCAGTGAAATTCAAATTCCAGTTGAGGGTCTCCCTAGAGTATCTTTTCTGTGATATTTATTGTCGGTCTCTGTGAATTGAAGTTGGTAGAGAGATTGGCAGAATTTGTGCTGAGGTGGGCGAGTCTTCAACCCAGGATCTGCCCCTGTGACACTGTGCTCCCGGGTGATCCCCTTTGCTCCTGAAGCCCCAGCCCTGTTTGTAACATGGGAGAAACAAGAGGGCCATCTCCAGTGTGAGTTGCTTCGAGAAATAACGTACATAGAGTGCCAACACAGCGACCGATATCAATGGTGTCCATTACTGCCCTTTCCTTGATTTCCCATTACTTCTAGAGCCAGAACGATTTTACATACCTTAAAGAAATTTTGCCAAAATCTTGAAAGGATTTCCGGGCAGCGTGTGGTTGTCCCTGCTTTAGATAAAGAGTTTGAACTCATTCCCTCGGGTAATAGATATCACTTGTAAAACCATCAGTTTGGTTCTCTCTCCATGCTGTGGTGGGACGCCTCCGGGTGGCGGAGCACGAAGCTCCAGATGCGCGAGTGGGGGTTGCCGTCGCTGCCATCCTGCAGGAAGAGCAGTCCTGTAGCGAATGTCGGCTCTGGAGTGCTGACATGAAAGTGCTGAAGTACCTCCTTTGCCCAGAGAGCACGTTTCAGTGTCCGTCCTCGTGTCATTTTCTGTACCAGTTCAGTAAATCTCTGTATTTAATGAGGGCCTGCCGCGTACTAGACATCATGGCCGGAAATAGTACGGCTAATATTTCACTTCAGTCTTGGGACAACCTTTCTGAAATCGGCCTTATTTTTGTACTTTTTTGTGTTGTGTGGGCGAAGTGTGAAGGCTCAGAGAGCTAAGGCAACTAGCCCGAGGCTTCATAGAAAGTGATAGGGCTCCTGTCACACACACATTCATGGAATTCTGTTCCCCTCAATCTTCCCTGTACAAAACCTTGACCGGAGGAGAGACTCAGGAAGAGGCCACCGGGACACAGGATGATGAACACTTCATTTGGAAAGGGTGAACAGCTTTCTCTTTGGTCCTAGCCTCTGCTTTTCATTCATGTTACCCAGCGGATGGTTTTAAACGTAGTGTTGTTTACACTCCAGCTGTCTTTTTACGTTGGTTCTCTTGACAGCCTACGGAGTAGATGGGTCAGGTGTTGTTATCCCTATTTTATAACTGAGGAAGTGGAGGTAAAGTGAGTGGCTAGAAGTACAAGGCTACAGAGTAACAGAACCAGGCTCAAGGGCAAAGTCCAAGGACCTGTCCAGGTACAGAGGACACGTGTGTGCACACGCAGAGCACAGACGCAGCCTGGCAGACACGAGGCACTAGGTGGGGGGTTGTTCTTATCTGGTACGGCAGATCGGCTCCTCTCAAAGCGATTCTATTCTCAAGTCCTTCTTGTAACACTTTACACTTGAAGCCTGGGGTCAGGGTCAGAGGGTACAGTGACTACTCCTGTGTACTTATTGCACAATGGAGCGGGTGCTGTTGAGCAAGACCTTCTGTGGACACAGCAATTGCCTCTTCAGGCTCCTCTCGGCGTCCTCTTGACAAGTGGGTCCTCAGGAGCCCATCTAGCACAAAGCACGTTTGCAGCCTTTGCTTTTGCTTAAGAGGAGAAAGAATGAGACAAATGTACAAACTTACTTTCAAAAAAGTAGCCAGAGACGGGGATTTTTTTTTTTTTTATTAACTTTACATTTCTCTGGCTCAAGTCCCATCTATCTGTCCATCTTTATGTTTGTCCGTTCACCCATCCCCCTTTCTCACTGTGTGATCTGGGTCTCTGTTCTGGTGAAGATAAGGTTGTAGAATTCTCTGTAGTGGAAATTGGAAGTGGGGGTGGGCACACCCATTTTCTGGGTACCTGCTACTTTGGTGCTTCAGTGTGTTCTCATTTAGAACCTTCCAGCAGATCCTCTGAGGTGTAAATATAGTCCGTATTCCTCTAGAAATGGGAAAGTTTCTAGAGGCTAGATAGCCAGCCCAAGGCCATCTGGAGAGTGAATTGCTGTTCACAAGCCTGTCCTTAGGATGTTTTTAAACTTCTTGATAGGATTTTGTGAGGAAGCATGTTTGATAACATTATCAGTCTTCTAAACTAGGTCATTTAATTAGATGATTCATTGATTTGGTTCTCAATGACTTTTTTTCTTTTTCGATGAATTTGGAATGGAAGCTTTTTAAGAATTTTGACATCTCCTAGTTTTTTTAGAAAGCCATTCAAATGGTAATCTCAGGGTTGTTGACCTGTGTGGCAGCATGCTGGAAGATTGCAGAATGCACTTTCTGAGAATAATAAATGTATTTATATAACAATAGCACCAGCTGTCATTTATTGTATTTGTGCTAGGCACTTTGCATAAATTCTTGTATATTTTATTCTTTCTCCAACTCTTTGGAGATGGACATATTCTCCTCATTTCAAAAGGTAATCACCATAGCTGCTAAGTCATGGACCAATAATTTGAAGCAGTTTATAACTATAAAACCTCTGAACTTTTACACTGTCTTGGACTTTATAAGAAGATGGATTGGTGTTGCACGTTGGTTGGAATAACAAAGCTCTTCCATATGTCTTGTGTTCCCTTGTGTGTACTTCTTGCTTTGTGCATGCAAATGACCCTAGCCTGTGTTTGCTCTGAGTGCCCTACAACTTCAGGCTTCAGTGTTTTTTTTCAGAGAGCTGTAGTCACACAGCTTAACCTCTGGTAGCAGATTCTTTGTGGCAACAGCACGTGATCTTGACAACATTTCTGACTTCACTGTGGATCCTGGTGGAAGAAAATAGGAGCCTAGAGGATGGACTTGATGGGCGAGTCCTCCACACTCTAGAACATATAAACCTTTCGTAACCATTATATGTGATTTTTATTTGGTCACTTTGGGAGTTTCCTTAAGGGGATACCTACAGAAAGAATGACTTGGAAATTTTACATGCATGTATTATTAACAGAAATAAAAGTGATTATTAAGGAAAAAACTAAGCATGTCAAATAACCCTTTTGGCCAAAATCAATATTGGACCAGCACCTGGCTGTTCAGCCTTCACCGTGGGAGAGTCGAACATGGGTGTGTCCTGATTGAGTATCGCCTCGGAGCCTCACTTTTCTCGTCTGTACAATGGGAAATGCTAACATGTACATTCTAGGTCTCTTGGGATAAAATGGGAATATGCTTGTGAAGTTCTTAGAAACTGGGCGTGTTCCTCTGCCTGGAGAGCTAGGGAGGAAGACCCATTGGAAGTAAGATGACCACTCAGCTGTGTGGAAAGAGGACCTCTCTGCACCACCATCCAGCTTCTGACACACCATCTAGCTTCCGACATGTTTCTTTCCTGGTCAGCCTCACGCACAATGCTAACAATGCCTTGACACAGCCAGGAGGAAGAGCCCTAATTTCCTCTTAGATTTTTGGGAGTAAATAGTCGTAGGGTGATGTGGGTGTCATTTTAGTTGTCTGACAGTTAACTCACAAGCAAGGGTTCTGTGCCCTTTTTAAAAATACATAATTCAAAAATTGTCTTCTTTTTTGTTCCTTAGAATTACACCAGCCCTATAGTATCCCATATAGTCACAATTTATTGAGCACTGTGGGAGGACCGGACACCATGTTGACACTTTACATGCATGCTTGTTGGCTCTCCCAGCAAATCCAGCATTCCCACTTCACAGATGAGGAAACTGAGCCACAGGGAACATTCGGTAACTGACCCAAGATGATACAGGTGGCACCGTCAGAGTAAAGAATGGAAGCAAGTCTGTCTAACTTTCCAGCATGTTCTGGCCATTACCTTAGAAATGTTTCATTTTGAGTTATTTAACATCGCAGAATTTATAGCAAATTGCTAATACACGGTTGTTGGTCAAATTATGTGCCCTCTTTCCTCTGCATTCTTTCTGTATTAGTTGAGGGCAGAGTGACAGTATAAGGTCAAAAGAAAAAAAAGGAAGGAGAGAAGAACCAAGTATCGTGTGCCTGGACGAGAACTAGTCTAGCAGTCTTACAAGCATTCCTTACAAGCACCTAAGATAGTAGCCTCCTATCCATTGTGGGGGCATCGGTCACCCCCGTGCCCCCCCCCCCCCGTTTTCTGGCATTTCGCCTCTCCCGCTGCATTTCTGTGCAGTTGCATTTGATCTCGTAGGACTCCCTAAGGCTCGGCACGGTGGCTGTGAGGTGGCTTCGGGGACGAGATTGCAGCAGCCCTCAGACCAGGAACTAGATGCTGCATTTCCTGTCCCAGGGAGACTCAGCAAAACGCGCCTTTGGGAGGGCTGCTTTACTCTTAAAGCTGCAGTATGACGCCGGGGCCCCAGATAGGATGGGCTTGCGGTATTCGTGGTGTTCGAGCCGCCACCAGTGAGTATCTGCTTCCAGACTGACAGGTTGTGGGTCTTCAGTGGTGGTTCTCTGGCACTTGACCTGGCCTTCGCTGATCTCAAGAAGACACATCTTTGAACTCCCCCCTCCCCACCCGCCCCAGGAATGACTCGGGTTGTTAGTACCGGGAAAATGTTTTTTTCTGCACTCGATTTGACAGGATTTTACATGTATGTTAGCATCAGCCCAGCCTTTTGCTTAAGTTGCACCTGCTAGGTAAGGTGAAGAGGAGAGGCTGACTGGTTGTTGATTGGGGCATAGCCGTGGGCATGCTGAAATGAGTTGAAATGCACTCTGTGATTGTTGAATTTTGGTGTTCCACGTACATAAACCTTTGAGTTTGGGGGCCAGCCGTGGATCCTCTGTTTGGATGCTGTAACCCCATCTCTGAGGAATGGCTTCTTAATGTATGGTTTTTTTGCTATGGATCCTGAAAAAACTTGTAACAAAATCTAATCTACCTACTTAGCTTCTGATAAATACCGTATCAGACTTAACAGTGTGTACAGTTGGAATGTAGTCATCGTTTGACAGTGTTAGAGGGTCGTTTTCACACTGGACAGTAGAAGGAGGTACAGAAGTTTCAGAATTAGGTCTGGGTAAAATTCTGGCCTTTTCACTTACTGGCCATATACTTGAACAAATTTTTCCTTATGCCTGTTGTTTCCTCACATGAAAAATGGAAACACACGGATCCCCGCCTCAGAGTCGCTTGGAGGATGAAAAGTAAGTTACACTCATCTGACACCAAACTAATAATAGCGTTTTATTCTGTTGTAGTTTCACCTTTGTTCTCCTCTTCCTCACATTTTCTCACCCAACTCGGAGTAAAATCCTAGTTGGTACCATGGTCTGCAGAGCCCCATGAGATCCGAACCCTGTCCAACTCTGACACCTCATTTCCTGACGTTTGCCTTCTTCCCGTGGCTTTCTCTACCTGGGATCCTTGTGCTCTGCTGTACCCTTTGCCTGTTCTGTCCTGTCCCGGTCACTCCATTTGCTGGCTCTTCCATACTGGTCCCTTCTCAGAGATTTTCCTGACCACCTGTCTGAAGAATACACTTTCTCCACCCACAGGATGTTTCTGGCATAAGCACCAGCTTTTTTTTTTTTTTTTTTTTTTTAAAAGCATATCTCTAACTGTAACTATACCCTTTTCTTTTCTTTTTTTTAAAAAATATTTTATTTATTTGAGAGAGACAGAGATAGTGAGAGAGAGTATGAATGGGAAGGAGAGGGAGAAGCAGACTCCCCACGGAGCAGAGAGCCCGATGTGGGGCTCGATCCCAGGACCCTGGGATCATGACCTGAGCTGAAGGCAGATGCTCAAATGATGAGCCACCCAGGCACCCCAACTATACCCTTTTCTAATAGAAGCTCTGTGATAGTAGGAATGTTGGCTCCTAATTTACTCATTCGTCTATTCCTAGCATTCAGGAACATAGTAGATACAGCATGAATAGATGTTGAAGGTTTGAGTGAATAAATCCATCACCTAGGTCATTCATGTTCTGAAAATGTGGTATTTTGAAATGTCTTGAAATAAGAACTTAATTACAACGTAGAGAAGACCAATTTCCAGGTGGGATTCGTGTTTGATAAAATGTCATCCCATCTGTAGTATTATCTTTTTCGATGGGCTTTTGGAGACATTTTATCAGTAATGGAAAAATACTTATAGGGACACTTGCAAACAAGTATCCATATAGAACCTAATGCATTTTTGTGTACTGAGAAGTAGTATCTTTTTGTCTATGTGTATACTCTTAAGATTTTATTTACATGCGTGTTTTTAGAAAATGTATGCTTATATGACAATGATTTTGTCAGTTAAGAAAGAGTGTTAGAGGTGAGAATACCTCTTTAACACCTTTTTAAATGTAATCTAAGAGAAGCATTTTACTCTTAGCTTTTCTTACAGCTCATTAATCCATGCAAGTTTAATACTAAATTACTTGGAATAGATTTTAAAAATGTATCTTTCAGGTGTGCTTGGGTGGCTCAGTCGATTAAGTGTCTGCCTTTGTCTCAGGTCGTAGTCTGGGGGGTCCTGGGATCGAGCCCCTCATTGGGCTCCCTGCTAAGCAGGGAGTCTGCTTCTCCCTCTCCCTCTGTGCTCATGTGCGTGCTTGCTCTCTCAAATAAATAAAGTCTCAAAAAAATTGATCTTTTAACCCTCGTTCAGCCATTAGCTGTGTGAAACTTTGGTTCGTTTATCTGTGCTTCTGTTCTTCATCTATATGCAGGTCGCTGGCCCTTGTCACTGGAAGAGTAAAATGGTATTTATGGTGAAATTGCTCTGAAAAACTGAATCCTGCTTTATGCTGTATTATTTTATTATGTACTGTGATTAGTTCCTAGTATTTCACATTCAGTTCAGGGAACTCGTGTCAGTGAATTAATTCTGGAAGCTCTTTGTGACTTTGCTTTTAAAGTGGATGTTTGGATGCTTTTGATTTTTTTTTTTTTTTAAGATTTTATTTATTTGACAGAGAGATCACAAGTAGGCAGAGAGGCAGGCAGAGAGAGAGGGGGAAGCAGGCTTCCTGCTGAGCAGAGAGCCGGATGCGGGGCTCGATCCGAGGACCCTGAGATCATGACCCGAGCCGAAGGCAGAGGCTTTAACCCACTGAGCCACCCAGGTGCCCCTGGATGCTTTTGATTTTATAATAAAAATAATAATAAACACCAGCTGGAATTAAACTTTGAAAATACTCTTGACTGGTATTGAGTAAGCGTTCAGCTTTGCCCGGGCCTCTGTGAGGTGTACCTCGGGAGAAAAGGACACGTGGTCCAGAGCATCTGTGTGTAGCTGGTTCCGTGTTCCATGTCCCTGTCTGTGCCATGACTTTTCTTTCTCCTGCTTGCCTGTCTCGCTGGGGTCTGTAGATGTTAGGAATGTGAAACATGGTTCCTGGCAGTCTGTGGGCTTCTCTGTTGTAACCCACTGCTGCTCACAAGGAGGCAGGCCCAGCTGAGCGCTGAGCGGCCCGTTCTTTGTCACTGATCTGTGATGAGATCAGTGTGACGTGGAGAGAATGTGTTCAGAAACTTGTATGCTAAGTTGACCAAGTCATTTTATATCGATTGAATCTAACAAGAACTTTGGGCTTCAATTTTGTATTTTGTGCATTTTACTTTTCTAGTAATTTTTAGAATTTTTGCTTCTGTAATGAATTGGAACTTTTTTTTTCTTTTTTTAAAAATCTGGTCCTTCATCAGTGGTTTGAGCAGCCGTCCTGGAACCCACCTGACCACTGATGGTACAGTGCTGTGCGCAGGGAGATGGGAGCGATGTTCTGTGTCGCTGCATAAGGAGCACGCTAGAGAAGGGAGACCTGAAAAAAAGTCCTGTCTAGTGTGTGAAAGAGATGTTGTTGCTTTATTTTCACATATGTTATTTGTTTAACTGCTTCAAAACAAGATGAATCCATTTCAACAATAACTTAGGAAAAATGCTGCCTCAGGGCAGTGGATCATATAAAAACACGAGCTCATTAGAAGCTTACTGGACTTAGTAAGTATTGGTTCTTTTCTTAAATTTTAATGACAGTAACCTTATATTAAAGTCAAGTGAACTTCATGTCTGAAGAGTCCTGCCTGGACTAATGAGCAAGAGTGTTTTTTTGTTTTTTTTTTTTTCCCCTCGAACTGGAAAAAGCTAGTTTACAGAGTGATGACTTTGTTTTGATTAAAGTTACCAATTTTTGTAAGTAGAACAAATCACTTATCTATAGGCTTGTGACAGCTTCCCCTTTGGAAGCTTGTTAATCAGCTGCTTTTAATGGTTACCATTACCCTGGACTTACAGAATCATATTTAGGTCTTAATATTTTATGTTGAGTTTCAAATGCTTTTCAGAAATAAGACTGGGAGAAATGGGCATGCATTCCTTGCCCTCTATTGTGATTAGCTGATTTAAGCTGGTGAACATCTAGAGTTGCTGTTTGATTTTTGTTCTGTGTCTTTGCTTCATGAGAAAGCTAAAGAAACTCAGCCTTTTTAAAGATGTGTTCTCTCTTTTCTAGTGGTTGCATATTGGACTTTTCTTCTTGATCTGTTTTTTGTCATCAGTCCTAAATTATTTTATCCAGATAGTTCTATTATTCTTTCCAAGTTTCAGATTATTTTGTAATCATTTCTGTTTCTTTCCTCAGCCTGGAATTTGATGTTAGTCACAGTGATAATGGCTTTCTTTCAGGGTAATTCTCATGTGCCTGTATTTCTCCTCTCCTTAAGTGCACTTTGTAGGCAGAGGACAGTAGTAGTTATGAAGTCAGTAACTGTCATAAAATAGACAATTGTATGTTCTGCGAGAGATCAACCTAGCTTTATAGAAATAAAGATCCAAGTAATACTTTAATAGAAATCTCTGTGTCCTCACTTAGATGGCCTCAGTCATCTGGGGAGGGAAAGGGTAGGAAAAAGAGAAAGCGCGTCACTTAGTGAGTGGGCATCAGTCATTTGTGTTATTTCTTAGATGAGGAACATCTAAGAAACACCATTTGGTGTTGGCCTGGTGTTGGCATGGGGTTAAGTTAGATGTAACTATGTCACAGTGTAGACTCAGGTTCATTGCTCTGTGCTCCCTGCCATAGAGCTCTTGGTGACACCTGCATTATACCATATAAGTGTGTGTGTGCGTGTGTGTATATATATATATATATATATATATATATATATATATAGTATATAGTATATGTATATACTATACACTGCACTATATTGTATCTGTCCTCCAATTTAGGCCAGAAGCAAGAATGATAGCAAGGAGGGAGAATTAGCATTGATTTTTTTTTTTAAACGGTTAGGTTAGACATAATAATAATACTGATAATCCACCACCAGTAAGACAGATTCATTTCATTTTTAGATATTACCTCCCACACTGTGTTGTTTTTTTAAGTGGTGCGGCTGATTTTCTATTTGGTGTTCCGATATTTTTACTTTATCCTATTCTCATCTATTAGTTCTGTGGTCTTGTAACTATCTTGGGGGCCCTCTAAAATACTTTATCTTGAGGATTTAAGCCATTTGCCCAATGTTAAGTGTTAGTTTTAACATTTAAAAAATCAGAAATTAAGTAATGAATGCTGCTGTGAGCTTCATTTTTCCTTCCGTTAAATTATTTCTATAAGCTAAATTCCGAGGACTTGCATAATTAGATCAGAGGATCCAGGACTTCAGTATTTATTGCAGACTTGTCAGCCTTGACTGTGCTTTTCTAGTTAACGTGAACTGGCACCTGTAGGATACTTTAATGTGGTGTTTTACAACTTTGGCTGTACCTTAGAATCCTCTCAGGATTCTAATTACACATTAGAATCTCCCAGAGAGCTTTAGAAACTACTGATGCCTAAGGGCCACCTTGAGAGGCTTTTATTTAATTGGTGTGAGGTGTGATCTGGACATCAGGATTTTAAAAAGCTCTCCAGGTGATTCTAAGATGCAGTTAAGGTTTAAGAACTTTGCCTTGGTGGGAAAATGAGACTTAACATTACATCTGAAGGTTAATTCCTGAGAGTTCTCTGAATTAGGTTGGTGGCTTAAATCTGAATCAGTTTAAAGAAAAAATCCACAGCTGAATAGGTTGATCACATCAGTAAATGTTAGATGTCAGTCTAGTATAAATTTGACTTTAATTTTTACGTGTCGTGTGAATGTTGGTATGTTAGATACTTATGCAGATATAATTAGTATCATGGTAAGATACTAAAAATCGTTTCTTTTTTTAAGATCTTGAAAACAGTGCAGTAAAGGTGAGACTAGAAAATGGCAGAATGGCTGTCAGAGCAACAAAGTATTCCAGAAGTCATGGAGTCGTTGAGTTAGCCCAAGTAGCCTCTCCAAGGGGAAAGAGAAATGACCATGGAAGCTATGGGCCACAGAGTATAACCTCGTATCTGTCACGCACAGTAATCTAGAATCTGCGCCCCCAAAACTTAACCCCCCAAAGAGCATGTTAAAAATACTTCATGGGCTTCACTGGTCTGCATTTTTTGGTGCAAAATAGCAGAGGTGGTTTTGGGTGGTGGTTTAGAGCATTGGCTCTAATTCTGGCTCCATGCTGCGAGGCAGGGCATTAAAGAACCTCACACCTTCAGTTTCCTCATCTGCAAATTGGGGTGATGTCTTTCTTCACAGCATAGTTGAAGGAATAAATGAGGTGACACACAGAAAACACATAGCTCAATATTCGGAACATCGTTAAACCATTAATGAAGGCAGCTGTAAGAGGAAGTGACTAGGGCGTGTACCCCGTGCTTGTGGAAGGAAACAGAAACTAAATGTAATAGTAAGTGTATCTCTGATCCCTAAAACAACTCTGTAAGAAAGCTATATTATTGCCACTTTTTTGTAAACGGGTGAAAAAACTTGGGCTTGTAGAAGCTAACTTAGCCTTGAGCTGGCCGTGGTAAAAGGGGAATCCACTCACCCCACAACAGCCTTTGCCATCATATCACCCTGTGATTTAGGCTCCAGGGAAATCTACATTCAGTGCAATGAGATAAATTTGTGGGGATGTGTTATGGCAAGTAAAATATTTTTTCCCGTTAGGTAAAATGTAGGGCCCAGTTAGTGTCCATTTTGTGACAAATGGGATGAACAATTTGAGTGTGCCATTTTTTTTTTTAACTTATTTGAAGGAATGAATGTCACAGTTGTCACTGTCTTTCATTTGAGAGGAATGTGCTTATTTTGAAAGGAGCGAGGCAGTGAGAATCTGGGCTGTGCAGTGTGCCCTGCCTATTGCCTGGGTCTCCCCAGGCACTGGAGAAGGGCTTTGGCTGATCTGCGGCTGCTGTGGAGTAAGGGGGGTAAGTGGGCAAATGGGGGACTTCAGAACATTTCACCAGAGAATCCCTGTGTGGTGGAGAGCACTGGGCTGGGAATGGACATTCTTTGAATTTGTGTAGAAATTCTTCCGAAGGCCTCTTTGCTCTGTATAGACTTCACATGACCCCAGGTGCTTCCTGCTGTGGCAGCCCCACAGCGGGGATGTCCCTGTAAAGAGCAGCCCCTGCCACCTACAGGTGCTGCAGGAGATGGTGGGGAGCCCAGGGTTGTAGGTCCGTCCAGCCCGGGTTCAGATCCGTCACTCCAGGGCCTGCTAGCTGAGCGCTCAGTAAGGAGGTACTGATGCTTCCTGACCGCCTACTGCATGGCCCGCCGTGTTGGATAATCTGTTTTCCGCCCCCCTTTAATCGCCACAGCAACTTCGTAGAGGGCCTGTGACCGGCTTCTTACGGATTGGAATGCTCGCTCAAAGAAGCTAAGCCTCCAGCCCGGGCTCTCACTTCTACTGAGTGCTGAAATTTGCCACTTGAGGGTAGGCTGATCAGGCTGCTGGGGGAAACAGTAGAGCTGGAGCAGATGAGTTAGTATTTCTGAGCCTCCATTTCCTCTCCTCTGAACTAAGAATAGCACTTCTCTGAAGGATTCTTACAAGGATCAACTAGTGTCCCTAAAAGCACCTGCCTGCTTCTTCGTTGATTCCGAAATTATACTAGTTTTTTAGCTGCGTTGACTGCCCCAGTGACCTGCCCAGCCAGTCAGGAGGAGGATGGTCCTGTCCTCTGTCTCCGTCAGCATTACAGGAGCGAAGAGAGCATCACAGCGCGGTGTAGCAAGGCTTTCAGGGCTCAGCCGGAGGGGGTTACCCTGGGGGTTGTGCTGCAAACTCGGGGTGAAGCGGAACCAGCCCGAGAATGGCTGGAAACAATGTAAATTGTGTTACGACAAGATGATTGCAAGTTTCAAGGTAATCATGGCATCAGCGGGCCTTTTCTGTCTTGTAGTCTGTTCTGGGGTCTGGCCGAATGTGGCAGTCTGAGAGATTCTTGGAGGCCTCAGGACTGTCTGACGGAGCAGGAACGAAGCAGTCCCCACAGAGTATAACTGTCACAGTTCGTAGGAAAAGTGCCCCTCTCTTCACAGGGCTGGCGTTCTTGGGAGTAGAAATGAGATTTACATGCATTTACATGTCCTCATCTGGAGCTCTCCCGTGCGCTCGTGTAAAAATATAAAACAACAACAAAAACCTCAGCTGGTGGCTACGGTCCCTATTAATTCACCAGTAACAACAACCGGAATCTCAAGTCAGCTTGTGGGTGTGCTTTTCTGTGTTTTCTGACTTGATTTGGTGGCAGTAAAATCTTTGTGTAATATTTTTAAGGCAAATTTGAGACTCTCAGGCATATTCCCCTCTGTGGCAGAAATGCAAAACCGAGGGACAACTAGATTACTCACTGTAGACCCAAAAGGGGCTTCTTGTCAAGAGACAGCTGAGCCAGTTTCGTCCCCTCCAAGTCCGGAGGAGACAAAACAAGGAAAATGGCTGTATAGGGGGAAGCACTATAGTTATACATAAAAAAAAAGTCTGTAATTTTGGAATTACAGAGTGTTTAGCTCTGCCCTGGGTTCCAGGTGGGAGCCTCCTGGCCCACCCAGGAGGGAAGGTGGAGGGAGAGAGATCAGGGCTCTGCCTTCCCTTCTTCCCTTACTGGCCCTACCACCGAGCAGTTCTTTTTTTGCAAATGATTTTATTTGAAGATGTTCACCTACATAAAAGTTTGAAAACCGTGTGTTCGACGTCTCTGTGGAAGTGTACCGAGCCAGGGTCCCCGGGGGTGCCTTGCAGCTCGGTCCACAGCCTTGGGGCTGCTTTCTTCCCGTGTAACCTGCTGTCCGTCTGTTGCGTGCTTCAGGAACACGGGCGAGTGTCGGCATTAGTGGGAGCGTGTGTAATCTCTTCTCAGTTGTCGTTTTCCGGCTGTGAGATCGGGTGCATTTTGATCAGCACTGCTCTAGTGTTGTGTCATAATTCACTGAAGTTTTTTCCTTCCTTGTGGTACATAAAGTAATGGTACTTTGACAAGTACTAGCATCATAATTTTGATCAAACGTGGTGTATTTAGTACATCAGGTGCCACACTTGTAAGTGTAAAACTTTTTTTTTTTTTTAAGATTTTATTTGTTTATTTGACAGAGAGATCACAAGTAGGCAGAGAGGCAGGCAAAGAGAGAGGAGGGAAGCAGGCTCCCCACTGAGCGGAGCCCAATGAGGGGCTCCATCCCAGGACCCTGAGATCATGACCTGAGCCGAAGGCAGAGGCCCAACCCACTGAGCCACCCAGGCGCCCCAGTGTAAAACTGTTAACCAATTGTCTCCTGACCGCCAGTGTGCCAAGCTGTGGCTGTCTCACAGCGGTTCATATTTGACCTCAGAGTGTGCGAGCGCGTCTATCCTTGAGGACAGCGGTCCTGTTTGTCCTTGTAGCCCTGGCACCTCGCGCAGCGCCTGCCCCTTAATAGGTGTTCCGTAGGTGTTTCACTGATGATCTTTGAATATGACCTTGTGAACAAAGATCATACATACAAGGTTCTAGTTAGGAGTAATTGGAAAAAAGAAAGTAACTTAATTCAAGTGCAGACACTAAATCGTGCACTAAATCATGCAAGAAAGGGCGAGTACTCCTAGGACGTTGCACGGAGTAGCTACGAGCAGCCTTCTAGGTGCCAAATAATGGAGACACCGAACGCCACACCACAGCTAGAACTGCCCTGAGGAGAACCGGACGGGCTGCGTGCATGTGGCTTTAGGGAGGGGGCAGGTAGGGAGCCGAACGCTCCCTCCTGGCGTTGGGAGGTCGGTTTCTAATGCTCACCAGCCCCAGCTCCCTCATTCCCCTTCCGTGTGCGTGTGTGTCTGCTCCGTGACTCTGTTCTCTGGAAGAGTATGGTTTTTTTCTATACCACAGGCCCAGAATGATGGGCCGCACTTCCATTGGTTACTAAGCCAAAGAAAGTGGTGATAAAGACAAAGTGTCCGTATACTTGTTCTTCAGCCTGATTTTCTGTCTTAAACCCTCAGTGAATCTGAGCTCCAGTAAGCACCGTCCTTGTCTTGCGGAGCCTTGTGTTCTGATGAGAGGGATACGACAGGTCCATAAATAAGCATGAAACAGCCCAAAGAGGTTTGGTCTCTTTGTTTTAAAGCCACAAGACAGTAACAGAATAAGGTCTTGTGTAGTCAGAGGGGAGGAAAGACTGTCTCGCTGGAGAGAAGAATGGAAGAAGTTTGGAAACCGGACTGAAAGAGGGGTGAATTCTGGACAGGCTGGCGCTGCTGGCTGATGAAGTGTGCTTGGGGAATGGACATTTACAGGTAGGCTGCAGAGGGGGTACAAGAAGAAGAAGGGACAAGAATACGGCCTAAGAGGGGGCCTGGCTGGCTCAGTCGGTAGAGCATGCGACTCTGGATCTCAGCGTTGTGTGTTTGAGCCCCATGCTGGGAGACAGAAGCCGGGATATGACAAAAGAAGAGCAGGGCATGGAAAGATAGTCGACATGAAGCACGTCGGTGCCTCACCGTGGAAGCCTTGCTGGCCAGCTAGAAGCATCGTCGCAGTGGTGCACCCATGCAGCTGTCATCCCGAGCGGAAAAGAGATGGTTGTCGTTCTGGTGTTCTTACTAGCCGTGTGGCCTTGGTCGTGAAGTTCTGTGGGCTTCTGTTTTATATCTCCTTACAAGACAGGTGGGATGCAGGGGTGCTTCCCAGAATGCTTAAGATTAAAAGGGAAAGCCTAGGCGATAGGGGCACGCACATGTGCACACTTCACTCCCGATGTGAAAAGAAGAACAAGAAACACAGCAGAACTTTCGGGCAGGAGGGTGGCATCACTTTTGCTTTCAGATGGTTTCTTTGGGTAGATCCGGGGAGCAGTGCAGGTTCTAGGGCAGCTGGCCTGTAACAAGAATGTCTGCAAGGGTCCAGATAATTCCGTGAAGGCCTGAGCTGGTGCAGTGCTTGCAGGAATTGAAGTAGGCACTGAATGGGAGACATAAGACCGACGCAATGTTCTGACAAAGAGTGACAGTATTACTAGGGCTGCCAGTGGTTTCCTTCATGGAAATAAGTTCGGAGTTGCTACTGCTTTGGGGAACGGGGGGGAACATAAAATTGAGTTTTGAAATTTGAGAATGTCCACTGCCATCCTGGTAAAGACATTGAAATAGTTGTAAATGTGGGGCGGGGCACAGACTTGACAGCTGGAGAGAGATTTGGGCGGCAAACCAGTGCTGTGGGAAAGAATGAATGAGAGTAGGAAAGTGTAGAAAGTTGACATGCCTCCACATCTAAGGTGTGTGAAGGAGGAGAGAGAGCCAGAGAAAACTGTGTGGTTTTATTTATTTATTTATTTATTTTTAAAGATTTTATTTATTTATTTGACCGACAAATCACAAGTAGGCAGAGAGGCAAGTGGGGATGGAGTGAAGCAGGCTCCCCACCGAGCGGAGAGCCCGATGTGGGACTCGATCCCAGGACCCTGAGATCATGACCTGAGCCGAAGGCAGAGGCTTAACCCACTGAGCCACCCAAGCGCCCCAACTGTGTGGTTCTTTATCAATGTCCAGTGAGAATAAATTTCAGCAGAGAAATCAGGTCACCATTTTAAAATTCTACAAAACTCAAAGCTGATGGGGACAAGGAAAGGCTGCTGGATTTGGCGTTTCTTGTCCATGGACACATGTGATAAAGAGGTTTTAGTAGCAGTGGAGTGAGGAGGCCCCAAATTGCAGAATCTTGAAGCTTTTGGATGACCAGTAAGGAGATGGAAGGGAGGGGAGGACAGACAGGGTGGGTCAGTGGGTGAGAGCAGTGTTTCTCAACCTCAGCAGTATTGACAGTTGGGGCCTGACATATTCCTTGTGGCGGGGAGCTGTCCTGTGCATTGCAGAAACTCCTCTTCTTGCCTCCCCCCTGGGTTGGGACCACCAGAAAGTGTCTCCATGTTGTCAGGTGCCTCCTGGGGTCCAGATTCCTCGGTGAGATCTGGTCTGCAGGGTGGAATACAGATTCCTGCCACCGCTTCCCGCAGGCACGCAGGGCAATAGTCATCCCCTTTGCTGCCACCACTGCTCTGTCTCCCGCTGCTGTTTTAAGGGGGCGGGGTGTGCGGAGCTAGTCCAGGAGTGCGTGAAACACTGCAGGCGTCCAGGGGAGGATTGCCCAGTCTGGGATGGCAGGAGGCCGGGGGGAACAGAGCAAACCCACTGCTGAGAAGAGGCGTCCTTGACACGAAAGGCGGTGGGCAGAGGCAGATTATTAGTGGATGAAGACTGAGCTCACCCATCAGGTAGCCTCAGGCTTCTCACTGAGAAGGGCAAAACAGTCACCTGAGAATGAAGTAGAGTTAAGACTGGGCCTTTGAGGAGATTATAGAAAGTTTCACTAACACACAAGTGAAAGCATTCCGGAGCAGCGAGTCCTAGCTCAATAGGGGACTCTAAAAAGTTTGTTAAAAATGTTAATGAGGGGCACCTGGGTGGCTCAGTGGGTTAAGCTTCTGCCTTAGGCTCAGGTCGTGATCTCAGGGCCCTGGGATCGAGCCCCGCATCGGGCTCTCTGCTCAGCGGGGAGCCTGCTTCCCCCTCTCTCTCTGCCTGCCTCTCTGCCTACTTGTGATCTCTCTGTGTCAAATAAATAAATAAATAAAAACAAAAACAACAACCAAAAAAAACGTTAATGAAAGTCTTGGGGAAGAAAACCTACAGTCCAACAACTATAATACTATTTTATTTGTGCATTTTACCATCTAGACTTGCCTAAATTTTTTTCCCTTTTTATTTTGCTTATTTCCCTGAACATTGTAGATTTTAGCGTTACTGGACTATTATTTCTGTTATTTTTAATGGCTGTGTAAATAGTCCATAGATCTGTTCTTCTTCATCTTACCAAACAGCCCTCTAGTTACTGACCTGGTGGTGTCCACTTTTTAATACTATTATACCTAAAGTTTCAGTAAGCATTTTTATACCCAGAACTTAGTCACATTTTATTACTGGATGCAGGACAAGTCTTATACAGTGCTAAACACAGAGCACAAAACATACTGGCTTAAAATGCCACCACAGGGGGCACCTGGGTGGCTCAGTCAGTTAAGCATCTGACTCTTGATTTTGGCTCAGGCTCACGATCATGAGATTGAGCCCCATAACAGACTCTGTGCTCAGTACAGAGTCTGCTTGGGATTCTCTCTCCCTTTCCCTTTAACCACCCCCCAATTCATTCTCCCTCTCTCTCTCTCTCTGTCTCTCTCTTTCTCTCTATCTCAGGTAGATAAATCTTTAAAAAAAAGTCACCTCCATGAGTCCTTCCGCATTTAAAATTGCAACCCTCAGGGAAACAAAAGCAAAAATGAACTATTAGGACTTCACCAAGATAAAAAGCTTTTGTACAGCAAAGGAAACAGTCGGCAAAACCAAAAATACCCTACAGAATGGGAGGAGATATTTGCAAATGTCTCATCAGATTAAGGGCTAGTATCCAAAATCTATAAAGAACTTATCAGACTCAACACCCAAAAAGCAAATAACCCAGTCAAGAAATGAGCAGAAGACACGAACAGACATTTCTTCAGAGAAGACATACAGCAGACACATGAAAAACATCACTCGGCATCAGGGAAATACAAATCAAACCACAATGAGATATCACCTCACACCAGTCAGAATGGCTAAAATGAACAAGTCAGGAAACGACAGATGCTGGCGAGGATGCGGAGAAAGGGGAACCCTCCTACGGTGTCAGTGGGAATGCAAGCTGGCGCAGCCACTCTGGAAAAAAGTGTGGAGGTTCCTCAAAATGTTGAAAATAGAGCTACCCTATGACCCAGCAATCGCACTACTGGGTATTTACCCATCAGGTACAAACGTAGGGATCCGAAGGGGTACCTGCACCCCAGTGTTTATAGCAGCAATGTCCACAATAGCCAAACTATGGAAAGAGCCCATATGTCCATCGACAGATGACTGGGTAAAGAAAATGTGCATATATATAGTAGAATACTACTCAGCCATCAAAAAAAAAAAAAAAAAAAAAAAAGAAAATGACATGGATGGAACTAGAGGATGTTATGCTAAATAAGTCAATCAGAGAAAGACGATGATGTGATCTCACTCATGTGGAATTGAAGAAACAAAACAGAGGCTCATAGGGGAAGGGCAGGAAAAATAAAATCAGAGAGGGAGACAAACTGTAAAAGACTCTTAAGTATAAGAAACAAACTGAGGGTTGCTGGAGGGAGGGGGATGGAGGATGGGTAACTGGGTTGGGAGATGGACATTGAGAAGGCAGGTGATGTGATGAGCACTGGGTGTGAAATACAACTAATGAAACACTGAGCTCTACTGAACTAATAACACAATATATGTTAATTAATTGAATTTAAATGAAATAAAGTTAAATTAAAAATAAAATGGCAACCTTCATCTCATCCTGGCTTTATTTTTCTCTGTAGCACTTGCTCTCTCAGAAATGCCGGATGTTTTATTTAATCTGACTGCTCTTGTCTCCCTTGCTATGTACATAAATTCCCAACGGGCTGAGAAGTGTGGTTTGCCACCAGCACCTGGAATACTGCCTGACCCCTGGCTACTTGCTTGATGGTGGGGTTTACCCAGACCTTCAGGAAAACGGGTTTGGAAGAGTGTCCGTTGCACGAGATATTCATGAGATCAGTAAGAGAATAATTGCAGGGACCAGTCATTTTTATCTAGACAGACTGGGAAGCAACAGAATTCACAGGGACAAGGAACTGGGAGATCGAAGGGTTAGCACTCGGGGTTAATTGTGGCAACAACAGCACATTCCTCTGGAAGGAGAGCATGGGAGCTGTAGAAGGTAAATAGTTTGTGGTTACAGGTGGGAATTTCTCAAGGTGTAGGTAGTAAAAAGGAAACAGTTTGAGAAGTAGTAGTGGCAATTGGTAGAAAACTCCCATTTTGCTGGGAACGGATTGTGTCCCTTTTTAATTGCCCCTGCTTTTGCAGACAGTCCTCTCTCGTTATATTTGGTTCACAGTGGAGTGGTGTATACACCAAGTTGTGTTCTCAAAGGCCTTTTGTTATTAGAGTATGGCCGTGTGTGGTAATCGGAGCACTCAGGTATGCTAGTTATGTCTGTCAGTTGATAGATTATCCTGAATTAGTGGCGGTGTCAGCCCAAGCTTCAAAGCTGAAATTACAGAGAAGTGGCGTCCCCCCTCATTCGGTGTAGCTGATTGGCTTCTTATTTTTAAGTGACCGTCTTACAAGTAGAATTGACCCTCGAACAAGGAGAAGGTTAAGGGCTCTAACCCCTGCGCTGACAAATAACTGAGTATAACTTTTGACTCCCCAAAACTTAATAGCCTATTGATTGAAAGCCTTACCAATAACATCAACAGCCGATTAACACAAATTTTGTGTGTTATGTGTATTATATACTGTATCTTTACAATCCAGTAAGCCAGAGAAAAGATGTTGGTTAAGAAAGTCATAAGAGAAAATACATTTACAGAACTGTACTGTTTTTTTTTTTTTTTTTTAAACATCTTCCCCAGCCCCCCAAACTTCTGTGATTGGCTCATCCAATCACAGCACGCAAGACGGGGCCAGCCAACCGGAACCCTCCTGGGACTTGTGCCCGTCCATCCTGAAATAGGAACTTACTTTCTGAGCTGATGGGACCCCAAGAGATGGGAGAGGGGCCCACAGGATGCTGTTGTAGCCCCTGGATCTAGCCAGTCCTGAAGCTAGGTTATGCCTGGACTCTCAGCAACAAGACTTTCTTTTTCTTTCTTTTTCTCTCTCTCTCTCTTTTTTTTTTTTTTTTTTTAATTTGACAGAGATCACAAGTAGGGAGAGAGGCAGGCAGAGAGAGGGGGGAAGCAGGCTCCCCACTGAGCAGAGAGCCCGATGTGGGGCTCGATCCCAGGACGCTGAGATCATGACCTGAGCTGAAGGCAGAGGCTTAACCCACTGAGCCACCCAGGCGCCCCATGTACTGTATTTTTGAGGGGAAAAAAAATCTGTGTGTAATTGGACCCGTGCAGTTCAACCCGAGTTGCTTGAGTCAACTGTACTTTTCTACTTGAGGTCACTTTACTCCAAGTAGAGCAACTTGGTTAAGTACATAAAAAACTGAGCATAGTGTATGCTAGGGTCATCTGAAGCAACCCCTGGGGTGTCACTCTTGAGAGTGGATGTTCCAGTAGTTTTCTTTTGGGGCAGCCTTCATCGTGACCTTCAGCCAGCGCACGATTCCTCAGTTCTGGGTTTCATAATACAGCATATAGTTAGTTTCAAATTGCAGTTACTCTCTGGTGGGTTGTTACTGACAGACTACTATGGTTCAGTAAGTGGAACACTGCCAAGAGGGTTTTCTTCTCCTGCTTGTCAGTGTGTGGCATGTCTTATTTCTTCAGACTTGATTCTGTTTACTTACTCCATTTTGAAATGTAATCTCAAACATCACCTTCCTCCTTCTTCCAGAATCTCTGGAGTACTTGGCCAATCTGTTAGTTCATAAAGAGATTTCATGTGTTGAGGCCTGTCCCAGAGATTTTTCTTTACATACCTGTGCCTTTGTCGGCTTTATTTGTAGATGAGGTATGTTGATGATGATGAGAGTTGAGCAAGGTCATTTGCTTTTTTAGATTAAAAAAAATTTTAACTTGAAGTTCTTAGAACCAAGTGCTTCTTCCTAATTGTATTGACAAATATAGTATGATATGGCTTCGTTGTCTTTGTCTATACGGTTGACTTTGAGAGCTGTTAATGAAAGTTGGAGTGCCCTTGCATGGGTTATAGTGATTTCTTCTTCTCTTCCCAGTACAGTCAACTGCGGTCAGCATATGGTGCAACCCAGTGTAAGAGAAATGCTTAATATAAGCCTTTCTTCTATTGAAAACCAGGCTAAGACCATCCTCCTTACATTTCCTCATTAATTGGTTGTTAGCATAACGTTAACTATTTTAAGGTCCCAGACCTCTCTTTATCTTGATCAAAAGAACGTTCTTAGGGAGGAATCCTGCAGTTTTCATTTAATCCATCTGTGACCTCTTACGAGGCGGATGGCGCAGTGAGTTACACGCCTGGCTCACTGGGGAGCTGTAGAAACCAGATCTCTGCTGCACGGCCTCCAGAGCAGTGGGGGAAGACTGAGAGGAAGAGCTGTGCCCCGGGTGAGGGAGCAGAACACAGGTAGTCTAACCAGAGCTGCTTGCTTACAGGGAGAATGCTGGGGAACCAGACTCCTGGAGCAGTTTATCCTATGAAATCCCGTATGGAGACTGCTCTGTGAGGCATCATCGAGAGTTGGACGTCTATACCTTAACCTCTGAGTCTGAAACACGTCATGAAGTCCCATTTCCTGGAGACAGTTGCACTGGACATATTTTTAAACTTATGAACATCCAACAGCAGCTAATGGTAAGGAAGAAAATGTCCATCTTCAGGCTTTGGTGCCCTCACACTTTCCCCCACTGAACCTTCCTAGAATTAGAACACAGAAATGCTTTCCTCAGAGATTGTGAAACCCAAAGCCCTTTTAGCAGCATTAGATACCACTGCTTAAACATACAAAACAGCAACAGGGGACTGGGAATTCTCCTTTTCTTTTCTTTTTTTGGCCAGGCTTTTGAACTAGTGAAAGATACACATACACACTGCAGATACAGAAATACGCAACAACTAGAACTCTGTTTTCCTGGCATAAAAGGAAATTTGTCTGTTTATTAATTTGTCAGTTTAGCTTTATAAAGCTAAATGAGCAAAACAGTTTCTGAGATTGTTGCTAAAGAACAAGGACCACATTTACTTAAAAGTAAGGCCTTTTCACAACTATTTCAATGAGTGATGATAATGTTACTATATTTAAATTGATAGTTGTATGGTAAAAAGATCACTAAAAAAATAAAGATTTTATAATCCACTCAGGCCTTCAAGATAAAGTTGTTGCCAGACGTAAAAACATTACAGACTCCCTGGTAGCATTTATTATGGATAATATAAACGTCATATGGGTACATGTCTCTTGGCCATAACATCTGAAAGGCTAAGTTTAGATTATTTTACCACCCAGTTTATTTCAGAGCTGATTAGATTTGGAAAAAGCTTGACAATAATTTCATTTAAGGTCCTCTCGGGTCAGCGCGGTACCAGAGGCATCTTTGGGAGCAGGCATTATTTTGGAGGCCAGCAGGCCAAGACACTTCACAGCAGGCATGTGTGATGTGCCTGCATTTCCCTTTCCCAGTCGTGTTGGTGCCAGGACAGGTGTCATTTTCTTTTCCTCTGAACAGCTTGCCGAGAAGCCTGCTTTTCCCTTGGAGCTCTTCTTCCTAGGTGAATGGTGGTCCAGCTTGCGGGTGCCGGAGTTCCTGCACGATATGGGAACGTTCGACAGGAAACTATGAGAAGTTAAAACTCTGACGGGACGCATGTGTTAGGAGCTTCTAAAACAACACTTGTTTCCCTGAATCTCTGTAATGTTTGCCCTTTACTAAATGGAATGACCTGCTTTCATGATCTTAGGAGACGGTTACGCTGTCATAGGAATGGGAACAAGCTAAACTTGGACACTCTTCGGAGCATAGCACAGAAGCTTTTTGCGAAAGTCCATTTTTCTTGTTCTCTCTTAGTAGGGAGACTTTAGTTGAGCACAGCACATTGTATACTTGTATGTGTAAACTTTCACGGTAGAGCCGGTAGGTGGGTGGGACTAGTCTGATGTTGGAGAACCAGTGAGCAAGAACAGTGCACAGTAGATACACAGGAGAGTATCGCAGTAGGTTGGAGAAAGGGGAAGAACAAACAGACGGTTTTTTTGTTGTTGTTTTTAAGATTTTATTTATTTATTTGACAGACAGAGATCACAAGTAGGCAGAGAGGCAGGCAGAGAGAGAGGAGGAAGCAGGCTCCCTGCTGAGCAGAGAGCCCGATGCGAGGCTCGATCCCAAGACCCTGAGATCATGACCTGAGCCGAAGGCAGAGGCTTAACCCTCTGAGCCACCCAGGCACCCCGAACAAACAGATGTTTTAAAAGTCATTTGTATTTGTTGAACAAATAGGAGTAGTGTAAGAATTTCTGAAATCTTGATAGAAAGGCAAACCCACTGTAAAGATGAGCTGTATTTTTTTTCCCATTTTTCCTTAGCCTTGCTTATATGTACATGTAAATTTTACATACTTATGACCTTAGATTTTAACCCTAGGTTTTACCTGTTTTTTTTTTTCAGTGTCATCAATCTGTATTTCAGCCTTTACCATGGTCTTCATAGTTCACAGCATAGCCTTGGCCTCAGGTTGACCAACGGTGGTTTTTTTCAGCCACTTCCATATAGTTGGTAATAATCTGTTTTTTAAAATACTGTGAAGTTGCAAAAAGTAGTTTTGACATGACATACAGTTTCCTCAAGCCACAATACTAAGAAGAATCGGGACTTGGATCATACTGGCTTGATATGTTCCTATTTCATATTCAGTACTAGGCAGCAGAGGAACTGCCTTTATCAAAAACAGATCTGCTGTGCCACTGTTCTTGAAATCATGAACCCGTAATGGAAAGTGGTAAGCTAGATTGAACGGAGCCTGTCTGGGGGAATAAAGGACACCGTGTAACTTCTCAGTACGAATTTCAGGCTCAGGAGCTTCAAATGACAATTTGCAAATGACAAGACTTTACCATACTGGGTAGGACTCCCTTTTATTCATGTACATGAGGTGGGATGGAAGCATACCTCTGCCCCTCTCAAGACCCTTTAAAAATATCTTCTTCAGGTAAAGATAGTCAGTGTGCCTTTATAAAATAAGGTTTTTGAGGGTCACCTTTCTAAAATAAGTTCATAATTTAGGACAAGCCATGTTGTATATTCTTGACCGTTTTATCACTCCAGTGGATTATGTAGCTACAAGAGAGGAAAGTGGTATCAGGGACTAGCAAAAATCCATTTGTATTTCTTGAGATCAGCTTTTCACGTGATCTTAGGAGGGCTGGAGCGGCAGCCAGTTCTCTCCAGCAGGAGTTCTGCTTCTACGTGTCAGTGACATCTTTTCCCATGGGCAACTTTTATAACTATCTTTCCTTTCCTCCTAGAAAACAAATGTTAAGCAGATGGACAGTCCTGTGCCCTTAATGGTGACGGCACAGGATCCTTCAAGTCTGCCCAGTGCCCGAGATCCAGATGGCCGGTTTCTTTGCTGCACGTCAGATCCCAGGGACAGCCAGCAGCGCTCGTCTCTGCCCGAAGACCCCGAGCCTCGTCCATGTGGCCACGGGAGCACTGTGGGGGAGACTGAAAGTTCCTCCAGTTTGTCAGGTGTGGCTGCGGAAGAGAATACAGACTGTTCTTGTAAGAAGGAAACCAAAGGTGTGGGGGGAGCAGGGGACGAGGCGGAGCCCTCACTTACTGTGGACTGTGGAGCGGTGTCTGATCCCAGCAGCCGCCTTCTGAGCATACCTGCTTGTGGAGGAGAGGCCACAGGAGACTTTCCATCCGGTCAAGTCAGAAATGGAGAAACTGGAACAAAATCTTCTGCACTGGTCACAGACCAGGAGTCTCTAAGCACTGGAGACCGCCTCCTGCAGGGAGACATGGCCATGCAACCGGGCTCCGTTCCCACTCCACATTTCTCTGGAGGGGAACTGGCAGTCAGCGTCCCAGGAACTGCAGGGGAGACAGAATGTGGTCTCCCAAACATCGACGCCGCCATCCAGAAGGATGTGCTTGAAGTAAGGGAAGGTACAAAGGAAAAGTTTGAGGACTCTCCTATCAGCACAGCCGGAGCCTCTGACGTAAAAGTCACAAGTCAGCCTGCAGATAAAGCCGCTGCTCCCAACGGCGTCTCTGCCACCGGCTCCCCGGGTGCTAATGAACCTGCTGAGTCTTTACTTGCATCTAGGAAGGGAGAAGCCTCCCCTGTGAAAACTGCAGAGACAGAAGCTTCAAGAAGTTGTGAAGGGAATGCTGGGGCTCCCGTGGGTCAGAGCTCCCCAGTAGCTCCAGCTGCTGCAGAAGACACGACTTCAGATGGGCTCAGTCCTTCTGCTCCCTTGGCAGGCACAAGTGAAGCAGCGTCCCCCTCCCATCTGACCTTCCCGGGGCCACGAAAAGACGCGCCAAACAAGAGATCGGAAACTGATTCATCTCCCATTCAGAGCCAGATCAGCCAATCACCCCTCTGTTCTACACCTGGAGGGGACACTCCGTGTGCCACCCCTGCCTGTGGGCAGAGCACAATGACTGCTGCGGGCGTCCTGGCTGCGGAACACTGTGGTGGCATAGGTACCCAGCCCGAGGGCACTGCCCCAGGACTGCCCCCCACACAGCATCTCCCCCCGGCCCTCTGCTGTGAAGGTCTCCAGGCTCACACAGCCACCCCTGACCCTCCAAGAGGCACCCAGGACCAGGCGGAATTTTGTCCTCTTGAAGTTTCAGATAAAGAGGGCCAGAGAAAAGATTGGAACCTCGGAACAGCTTTAACAAATATGCTTGAGGTGCAGCCACAGGTGCTTGTCCCCAGCACCGAGGAAGAACTGGTACCAGACCAGGCTGTGACATCAGACCAGACTCCTCTGGCAAGCGGGCCAGGCAGTGAATCAGTAACCAAAGATGACGCACTTTCTCTTGTCCCCTCCCAGAAAGAAAAGGGAACAGCAACTTCTGAACTACATATGGCTACAGATGGTGGAGATGGCCCAGGCAGAGATTGGAGCGGTCCTGAGAAGCAGCCCTCAGAAGACGGTGCCATAGGCCTGCCCGCACCCTCCGCTGCTCTCCATTGTCAGCCCAGAATGGGGAATACCAGCCCCATGGGACTTAGTGGGGAACATGGGGCTCCCCGCCTTTCAGCAGCCCCCGAAGTTCTGGATCTTGAGGAGGGCACCGACGCTTCTCTGCTGTGTGCGGGTAAGGCCACTGTGGCCTCCAATTCCGTTCTGACTGAGGTGGGAAAAACGGAGGTGGTTCTGGAAAGCTCTGAAGCTCAAGGACAAGATAGCAGGGATAAAGCAGCGACTTGTGCCTCTGTTAAGGAAGACACTTGTTCCTCAGGAGCGTTTCAGGAAGAGCAGAGAACACCACCTCCTGGACAGGAGGCACTGGGGTTCTGCGGAGAGCGGAGTTCGGCTGTCTGCGCCGAGGACAGAGCACTTGAGTGCGGCAGTCCCCGGGGCGCACCCTTGGCCTGCCTGAATGCAGAAACGGAGCATAACCAGGAAGTGGCCCCGCCAGTCTCGCTGCTGACTGAAGGTGGGGCTGCCCAGAGCCCGGTGCCACGGGGAGCAAATCTGGCTGCAGACCCACACCAGGAAGCCTCGGGCGCAGAGCAGAGCGGCTCAGCTGCATTGCCAGGTGTGTCACCAGACGGGGCTGCGGCTCTTGCTCGCAGTCGGTCTTCGGCTCTGGATATTGGCGTGCAGAACCCTGAATCCCAAGGTAAAAGCCGTGCTGGTGAGGTGAGCGGACATGTGGGGTTGGATGTTGCTGTGGTTGATGCCACAGAAGATACTGTCGGGGCCAGAAGAGAGGCTGTATCACACACCGCCCAGGACCTCCCGATTTCAGAAGCCCTGAGCCAGGAGAAGACTGTGGTCCTGGATTTGCCGGGAGCTTCAGCAGACAAAGGTGTGCTGGAACTGCGGGGCACCGCTGCCCCCGAGATGGTGCCTGTCGGTTGGAAGGAGGCAGACAGCGGCGGCGTGGCCCATGGCAGCGGGGCACAGGTGGATGCCGACGCGCGCCACGTCCTCCAGCAACCACCTGCCAGAGAGCTCCCCACGGACACCGGACTCTCAAACAGTGGTGAGCCGGCCCCAGGCAGGGCAGGGGGCACTCCCCCTCTACCCTGGGCCGTGTCTCTGCCCGAAGGAGCAGGCTCCATTGAGGAGGCTGCGAGTCGCATAGTGGAGGCCGTCCTGGACCAAGTCAAGTCCTCGGGAGCCCTGATCACTGGGCAGGGGACTGGTCACATGTCACCGTCCAGCCCTTCAGAGTCAGGCCCAGTGACTGAGCATCCAGAGAGTGCTTCTGCAGGGAAAGGGAGCTCTTTTCTGCCTGGGCGGACCCCACACATGGGCAGTATCTGCGAAGAAGCCCCTGGCAGCCTTGCAGGGGGTTTGGCTGAAAGGGAGAAGCTGGAGAAGCTGGTTCTGGCCGCTGAAGGATCTGGGCCCGCAATAGGTAAGCAAAGCAGAATACAGAAGTAGCAGTGTGAGGGACAGACTCTCTTAAGTGCCTCAGAGATATGCTGGTAGAGAAAGGAGGCCTCTTTGTGGTTTAGAAGTGTCTTTTCATTCATTGGGTAAGTTGCCAAGTTAATAGTCACCACCCTCAGAAGAGGGACGTCCTCAGGGTTGGACAGATTTTGCTTCCTGTATTGTAGACTCCAGGCCTGACTGATGAAGCCTGTAAACGCTCTGTCTCCCACACCGGAGGAGTTGCAATTTCGCAAACCGAGAAAATGGGTCTCCATCGCAGGTGCTTTACAATGATAAAGGAATTTTGCAGATGTTTTTATTCACATGGCTTAGTCCTTTTTTCTAGAACTGTGAAAAGCGGTGTTGAAAAAGTACGTTTTGCTTAGGAGCCCAGAACACTTTCCTTCCCTGTCATCCTAGTCTGTATTCTGAGCAAGTTTAGAGTCAGGGTGGTTTCATGAAACAGCTGTAAGAGTCGTTCTACGCGAATGACCCTACATCCAAAATGGTGGTATTAGGTCATTGGGGAGGGCGGGGGTGGGACGGGGGAGGGGAAGGAGAGAACGCCCTCCTTTTCCTGCCCACGGAGCTGACTTCCCGTTCCATTGCCTGATGCTTTTGGGCAGCGTTCTGGGAATCCGGGACCGTGTGCAGGGCAGGGGATGGGATGCAGGATGTCCGCCCAAGCCTGCTGAGCTGCTGTCACAGCGCACTCGTTGTGTCTGCTTATCTCGGTGAAGCAGCTGCCTGGAGCAGATTGCTCACACAGCAGCCTGTTCCATCTGTGGGTAACCATGTCCAGAGAGAGCAAAGAGAAACCGCTGTGGCTTGGGGGAAATAAACTACGTGAATAAAACTTCTTGGGGGTTGAAGCTGAAGCCGAAGCTGGAGTCCAAGGTGGCATTGACCCCTGAATCATTAAAGGTCTGTTCGATTCGTACTTTGATGCCGCCACCTGTTGCCAGGTGTAGACAGAGCACGGGTCTCCATGCTCACCCCCAGCCGGTGTAGGTAAGAAGTAGCCTGAATTGTTCTTATTGTTGGTTTGTTTTTGCTGCTCTTGTCATGTTTGAAAATCTCCTTAAGTGTAGTATGTGTTTAAAGTGTGGGGGTGGGGCATGTGGAGAAATGACCAACAGAACCAGAAAAGAAGTTGCTTAGGAAAAAGCAACGTGTGGTCCTCCCCCCGCCTCCACTCCCGATAAAGGGTTTTTAACCAATTAAGATCTTTTTATTCCCGTTGAGGAATTTAAGAAGCTTTAGGTATTACCGTATTTTTGGTGACTTGGCGTTTTTAGTTTTATTCGTGTTTTGGATTCTTAGTACTAGAAATTTGTTGGCTGCTATCTCAGGATTTAAATGAAAAGGTCTCTCATTTTTAAAATAAGATACAACAACAAGTCTATTTTGGGGGCCCTGGCAGGTTGACATTTCAGAAGAATGGGAGTGGCTGTAAGCTGATACCTGGCTGTGTTCATTTGGGTGCTGTGTCTTTGGCCACATGGGCTGGAATTATTTGTCTTTCTGGTTCAGTAGTCCAAACTTAACCCGAGCAAGTGCAAATTCTGTGAAGTTTGGGTCTCTAATACCCGGAGAGAAAAGGTAGAAACCGGGGAGAATTTCAGACTTTGATTTTTGGTAGTTTGTAGTTAGGGTATAGATGCTACGAAATGATTTTTAAGATTTTTAAGGTTTTAGGAAGGAAAATGAGTTGTATGAAATTTCCTCAGTATCTCTGGGTTTAGGCTTGATTGATGTGTGTGGGCGAGTTACTGGTTCTGCTACCAAGAAGAGTCATATGTGTTCAGTGCTCATGGTCTTATGTTACAGAAAGAAGTAGCCAGTGACCAAGAAATAGGGGCTTTCTTCAGAAGAAAAAAAAAAAAAAGGCAGAATTGGGGAAAGTCCCAGGTCACATTGCTCTAGAGAAAAAGCACCTGAGTGTGATCTCAGCCAAAGGGTAATTTCTGGGAAGTTTACCTTCCATTCATGGATTTAACCACAGTGTTTTATGAGTGAAGAGACGTCAGATAACTTCTGACTTGGAAGGAGCCGTGTGGCACCGGCTTCTGTTTGTAGACGCTGCCAGATAGAAATTAACATGAGAAAACACAGAACTGCCCGTTATAAGGAGGGGATGCGGCCCTTCACTCATCCTGACCATCCATCACCATGGTTTGGGAAGTTAGTCCTCCGGGACTCAGCCAGGCCAGGCTGCAGAGGTGGCTGGTGCCCCTCGTGTCTCAGTAACCACTATTCATGGTCGTGATTGGTTGCTGCCTGCTGAGATACATATTTTCACTTGCTGGGTATAGGATAATAAGGGTGTGCCAAAAATCACTTCCCCAAATAAATAAAATAGAAGTCATCAACAACCAAAAAAATTAGTCTTACTTAGAAATGTTTTGATCACCTTACTTCTAAGGTGCTTTCTTAGGGTTTTTTGTTTTTTTTTTAACTTTATTTACATTTTATGAAATGTAACATAGGTTTTTGTTCTTTGGGCAAGGAAGCTTGTTTAAATTGCTAGTAAGATTGTATAATTATAAATAAGGGAATTTATGAATGCTCATCTGTAGGACTGTAGCTTTCCTAAACCCGAAGGAGACCTTTGGGCATGTCACAGTGTGCTGTAGAATAAACTCTTTTCTTTGGTGAAAGAAACTTCTCTGCCCTGTGGTGTACAGAACATTTTTTTTCTGCCAGAGCAGTGGCATGACGAGATTGAAATTGGCCAGAGAAAAATTTCCACATGAAATTGACATGATAGTTCTATTTTTATTTGTATTATCAAGGTGAATTTTAAACGTGCAGTCTCAGCCCCCTTTAAAAAAAGAAAAAAGTCAAAGGCTCAGTTTGTCTCCGACATCAAGTTATCACTTCCTTCCTGTATTTGCTTGACCATATGGTGGTCAGGTAACAAAAACCACTACTGTTTGGTCTAGTGAGCATAATTCTAAAGAAAACATATAAAAACATTTTGTTAAGAAAAGGAATTCCTCAGTTTGCCTGGCTAGCTCAGTTGGTGGAGTGTATGACTTTTGATCTGGGGGTTGTAAGTTCAAGCCCCATGTTGAGAGTAGAGATTACTTAAAAATCATTTAAAAAAAAAAAAGAAAAGAAAAGAAAATTCTTTGTGATTATGTTTTGGTTAGGGAAGAAATAAAAATTAAAATACAAAAAATATATTATTTACTAGACTATTTCAGTCTTGTCCGTTGCAGTGATGGTTAGATGAGAGTGTGCCGTATGTTTTTAAAGAAAGTCAGACTCCTCTAAAAAGGTTTTATCTCATTCAAGACACATCTTTCCTCTGTGTCCTGTGCAAATATAAACATCTCTGGCTTCTTGGATGATAATCAAGATGGACCACCTAGCCTCAGCTCTTGATCTGTTTCCTCAAAGCTTGTGAACTTACTCTCCCATACGCAGTCAGCGCCACACTCAGGATTTGTCAGGAAGAGTCAGTAGTGAAAATGGAAGTTCAGCAGACATTGGATTGCACGTCTGCTTCGCTACAAACCCATGCAGAGGCGAGGGGAGAACCGTGTGGACCTCATGATAAAGGAACAGCTCAGCGCAGGGCCCTAAATGACACCAGCTGCAAATGAATACTTTCCCATTTTGCACAAAAGCAAAAGCAAACAAAACACGTGAAGCCTGGATGTGTTGTGTAAACCCTGAAACACGGGCCCCGGTTTTTCAGACGCGCTTTGTAACCCCCTTGTTCTCTTCAGAAATGCCAGACTTGAAGGCTGCAGACGGAGCGGATTGTCTGAGTAATGCCGGGGCGAGCTCAGCCTCTGCAGAGGTGGTCGCGGGAGCCGCAGCTGCCATGCCTGATGTGAAGCAAGGCCTGGCGACCCAGGCGGTAAGTGGCAGTTAAGTCTACAGGAGCACAGAATGTGGTTAGCCTGGTCTGATGTGTCTGATGTACGGCCTTGGTTTGTTTTGTCTTGTTTTTTGGTTTGGTTGGGGAACGTGTTTGTTTTTGTTTTTTTTTTTTTTTTTAAATGAGAGTATTTTCCCCCTCGCCTCTTCTCCCATCACGTGGAGATGTGTCTTTGTGGCTCTGTTCAGCTTTCCTACACACATGCACCACCCAGTGCAGGTTTGGAACGAGCCCTTCTGCATGGATCCCTCGGAGACTGTAATGAAAAAGATTTTCCCTGGGAGCACGAGACTTGAGTTTGTCCTTGTGTTTCACGTGTCACAGAAAGGGATCTAGTAACCCCTTAAACCTGACTGTTCTTTCTTTATGTAGAAACTGATAGGAAAAAGATTTTAATTTAGCGTTCACGACTGTCTAAAATGTGTAACCTATCCTTTTTAGTGACCAAAAAAGTCACACTAGTTTTTTTTTGAGCAGCTTTATTGAGTTATAATTCACCCACTGTGAGACCCACCCGTATCACGTGCCTGGTTTAGTCGTTTTCAGTAGATTTCTGAGCAGTGGTCACCCCTGTCTGATTTCAGAACACTGTCATCATCCCAGAAAGAAACCTCCTATGCTTTAACAGCCCATCCCTCCCCATTGTCCGGCTCCTGGGTGTCCCTCATCTCCCTTCTGCCTCTAGCATCTGCCCCTTCTGGAAAGTCACTTGGGATCATATAGTTAGTGGGATCATATATAACTACATGGTCTTTCACAAGCGGTTTCTCTGACTTAGCTTACTCTTTCAAGGTCAAACCATGTTGTAACACTGATTAATATTCTGTTTCTTCTCATTGCCAAGTAATACTCCATTCTGTGGACTGGCCACGTTTTATCTTCTTGTTTCTACTCTTGGGTTGTTGTGAGTAATACTGCTGGGAACCTTTGTGTACAAGTTTGTGTGGATGTATGTTTTTGTATACCCAGTAGAGGATTTCCTGGGTCACTGGTAATTCTTCCATCCAAGTACTAACCAGACCCGGCTTAGCTTTTGAGATCAGACGAGATCGGGCGCGTTCAGGGTGGTATGGCCGTAGACGGTCACTGGTAATTCTGTATTTAATATTCAGTAAGTTTTTAAAAATGTTTTTTCTTCGGGTTCTTGAGATTCTTTTTGTTTAAAAGCTGTTAACTTAAAACAAGGGAACAAACAAACTTGTTGAGAGAAACAGTGCTCTAAGCTTTAAAGTCCTTTCTGGTTAATTAAAAAAAAAAATAACCCTTTGGAAGCTGAAAATCAAGTTTTAAGACTAAATCGTATTTCCCCTCAGAAAATCAGTCTTCTTTGTCTAGACTTGACAGGGCCCTGTTTTTGCTCTTCAGAGGGCTATGTGGTACTTTTTCTTAAAGTTACCCCGGTAGGTAAACAGAACCGTACCCTACCAAGCTATTTCAAGTGTATGAACTGTGATAAGCAGGCTTCATTTTATTGGAGTCCAGTGGTAGGGAGATGCGGACCGTTGTAGCTGCTCCTCATTACAGATCATGTTCATGACTAATGCCTGGGCGGCTACTTGTAGCACAGGCAGCATTTAGACAAATGTTGCTCTTGTCCCTGGGGAAAGAAAAGAGAACACACCCTGCATGGGTACATGTGTGTCTTTGTTTCCAGAAGCCCCTAAAAAAGGGAAGGAACAAACTCACATCCTTGAATTCAAATGCCTGTTTCTTAGTCTCTCACTGAAGAGAGCCTGCTGCTTGGCCATAGCCCCTTTGCTTTCCCAGGAGGGTTACCTCTATCCTAATTTTATCTTGTCCATTATAAAGAAAGCAGAACATTACTTTTTTTTTTTTTTTTTTAAGTTCCTCCTTTCCTTGTTCTCTTTCCTCTTTTCATTTTCCCTCTGGTTTTAGAGGAGTTGAGAGAGAGAATGCTCCTCTGGTCGGTCAGCCTCTCATGTCCCGGGTGAAAGAATTAGACCCTTGAGAGAGTGCCATGACGGGCCCAAGGTCAGACCCAACCAGAATGGGAGCCAGGAGGCCAACACAGCAGGGTGTGACCTTGCCTACTGCCCCAGGCTCTGTGAGCAGGCCTTCTGAGGAGGTCCCTGCGTGTCTGTGACCTGTCTGTTGCTGGGAAGTACTGGTGCCTTTGGCATTGTGTCTGCCTCCACTTCGCTTGTTGGAGAAAACCTACCTTCGTGCGTCTTCAGGTCTAGGAAGTGGTGATGTTTGTGCTTGCAGTGTCGTTGGACTGATGGGACATCTGAACACTTACCTCTCCCCCCTGTTGCTCTGCAGCACTGGCCCCATCTGCTGTGAACTGGAAGGATAAAGCATGAGCACACACTTTGATGTTCCCCGGGTCTCAGTTTCTCTTTTTTCTTTCCCATTGAAGTCTTCGTATGCTATATTCACTGTGTAGGTTTTCAAGACATCCACAGACTTTTGGTGAAGGACAGAGTATATTAAGGCTCTGTGGGACAGGCTGTGTCACGACTAGCCAGCTGGATTCTTTATGTGGAAGTCGCCACAGGCTACACGTGAACATGAGTGTGACTGGGCTGCAGTGAAACTCGATCGATAGACCCTAAACTTTGAACTTCGCATAACATGTGGGTCATGAAATACTCCTTTTTGAGCAATTTTTTGGTCACTCATTTAAAAATGTAAAGCCCGCTCTTGGGATTTTTCATGGGCTACACAAAACCAGGCAGTGAGCCCCTGGCCTAGAGAATGCTTGTGTGCCAACAGATGAAGGACGGAGCAAGTACACTTGTTTTGTTTTCCACATTGTTCTGTTTTGTGGTGGAAACGCTCGGTGTTAGACTGCACATTGAAAGGCAGAGTTCGCCTCTGGGTCTCTCCTGAATTAGCTTTTTGACTTTGTCTCTCCAGAGCATGGCTTCCCTATCTCTCTTTGTCTTCTGGTCTTAACCCCCTGGACTGTGTGTTTGCCGTCTGAAAAGGGTTACTTTTCACCCTGAAAGAGTGAGCTTGAGACTGTAGTGGAGGGTGGAGTGGCATTAGTTTAATATTATTTAATCCTATCTTTCTGACACATGCCCAGCCTGTGTGTTGACCTTGGGAACAGGCCAGTCATTGCTTCATTGAATTACTGCTTCACTGAATCATCCTCTTCCAGTTTTAAAACAGAAAGAAGTTGTGTATCTTATATGTTATTGTCTTGAAAACCTGGAACCATGGAGCATTTATGGCAGTTTTCTAGTAAATGTAAATGAGGAATCCATTCTGAGTTCTTAGAGGACTCTCCCTGTTCTCTCACCTTCTCTAAGCACCTAAGGGTCGAAGCGCATACAGCCCTCTGCTGAGTCCGGCACTATCAAGTGTTTAAGGAATTTTGCATTCCTTTACCTGCTTGGCCATCGGGCTGTACACAAACCCTTACTTGACGAGTCAGTAATGCTTAAAATCATGATTCATAAAGGAATCTGTATGAAGATGAATGCTTGTGTATATTCTCCGAGAAACACAGGTATGTGTTAGATGCTGCAGGTTTCTCAGTAGACGATAGGTGGTCCAGAGAGATAATTGCTTCACTGGATTGAAAATTATTCACAGTTGAGGAGGCCAAGGCATTCACTCACACATACCTGTTCCCATTAGTCATTTTATCAGCATCTTAATGGTTGTGGTTTGTTACTAAGTATGCCAACATTTTAATACTGGTCACAGTTTAATATTCAACCTTATCCCCTCTTACATTATGGGTTTGAAGGTTCTCAGATTACCTTTTGTTGCCTGCCATTTTTCCCCACTCAGTGAGTTAATATATATCAAGCACTTAGAACAGGGCCTACCACTATTATTATTAATTCCCCAACTTCAGACTTCTGTCTCTGTTTATTTAAGTAACCAGTGGCATACGGTGTTTCCTAAATCAGACGCGGTTTGTTTCTCTATTACTGTTATAAGAGCATCAGGAATGGCATCAGACATTAATTTGAGTTGGGAGACGTGGAGCTTGTTGTACCTCTGGGACCTTTAGAATTTGAATGGACCTTAAAGTCTCTGCAGTCTCAACATTTTTACCTTATAGGAGAAGGTGGTTTCAGGATGGTTAAGTGACTTGACCCACTTCACAGCTAATCAACTCTTTAAGCTAGATTAAGCTAGACTTAACTTCTATTTTTTTCTTTTTAAGATTTTATTTACTTATTTGACAGAGATCACAAGTAGGCAGAGAGGCAGGCAGAGAGAGAGGAGGAAGCAGGCTCCCCGCTGAGCACAGAGCCCGATGTAGGGCTCGATCCCACGACCCCCATGACCTGAGCCGAAGGCAGAGGCTTTAACCCACTGAGCCACCCAGGTGCCCCTTAACTTCTATTTTAATAATGTTTGTCCTATACTGTGGTTTCCAGAAAAGTCAAACCGAGAGGTTCTAGTTTTTAGGAATCTGGTTCACCTGGATGGGTTTTTGCATTCTACCCCAGAAAGGTGCTCACCCGTACAGTGACTCTAAGGCCACTACATTATACTACTGTGTTTTCAGTGGTGGTTGGAAAAATTCCTCTGGCCGTTTTAGGACGTAAGTGATTCACTTTAAAATAAGTCTCATGTTCTTATCACAGTCTGTTAGCTGCCGCTGAATATCACCAAGATACTGTTTATCCAAGCAGTTGGCTTTTGGTGCAGAAATTACTAAGATTTTCCAGACCTGCCTTTTATTTCCTGAAGAATGATATGACTAGGTGTAGAGATGACATTGGATACTTAAGTGCAGAATCAAAAGCCTTCTGGGACCATTCTTTTTGAGAATATGCACCATGGTGATCAGGAAAGAATTCTGACTACTGCTCCCCTGCCCAAGGGCTGCAGACCAGCCTGTCCCATGTCTTTTAGGATATTTTACCCTTCAGTATGTGGCCGGGTTCATTAGGAAGGAACTTGCTTCCCTGGGGTGTCTGTTCATTGCAGTATCTCTGTAATAATTACTTTTCCAAATGCTCATCACATAAGCTTATTAGCCATTTGGAACAGTTAATTCAGCAGGCCTGTATATCTTGTCAGGATGCCTGTGGTCCTAGCCGCCAAACACTCCCGCACAAATATGCCCAAGCACAACTATAAAATCCCATATGTTGAGTATTAGGTTACTGGGAAAGTCTACTCTTCATTTAACGCACGGTCCCCAGTCAAGAAAGCAATGTAAACCCAAACCGTTCTTCCTTTTTTAATAACTACGCAGCAAAACATCACATTAACTGAATTTCCCTTCTTAATTATTTTTACAACAGTATTAGTGTTTGTTTCTTCGGGGTTGTGGAAAGGGCAGTGTTGAACTATTTCCAGTTAAAATCTCCTTGAATTCTCTCTGTTTCTGTTACTTCTAATGGAACACGGTGTTTTCTTTCTCTTGTCTCAAGGGGGCGAGCTTGCATTTTCTTCTCTAGTCGAGGAGTCTGGCTAAAAACTTCTCGCTTTGTGTGGCTGGTCACAGCCTTGTTGCTCAGCTGCCGTAGGAAAATACGGCAGCTCTCAGGCTTTTTGGTGACTAACTGGACAAGCCTTAACACTGATATTCAAAATGGCGTCCGCACCATACCCTCTTATTTAAGTTTTCAGTTTCAAGAAAGGTCCTTTTAACGATGTCTTCTGCTATCATATTTACATATATAGTTTTGTGGCGTGTCACCTAGGGAAAGGCAAATTGGCCTCTTTACGAGACGCCAATAAGTCTTCTCTGCCTGTATTTGGCATTTAAAAGAGCCAGGCCTCCCTAATTATCCCTTATGGGTCTGGCGCTAGAGCTCACTTCAACCACAGGAAAACTTACTTCTCAGCTTTTTCATACAGATTGTTTTGGAGATATTCTTTCTCTGCGTCTCCTCTGAAATGGAGTATTTCCAGGAAATTCTGCAAATATTCTAGCCAAGTAGTTGCCAAAAAAGAAGTGCCTCGAAGAACCACAGGTTCAGGCTGTAAAATCAGAAGTTAAAAAAGTATAACCTTCAGATAATATATGTAAAATAATGTATGTAAATATATGTAAAAGTGTAATTTAATGGTCTGACTCAAGGTTTTTAAGTGACCTTGAGCAAGTTGTCTAATTTCTCTGGCCTGTTTTCTCCTTTATTATAATGGTTAGGGACCCCCCTGAAGTTCCTTCCAGCCCTTAATTTTGGACGAGTGGTCAAATATTGGGAGGTGTATCTTATGTGTTGGACCAGAAGGATAATCATGAAGGACTTTTTTTTAACTGAAGTAGAGTTGACACACCATGTTACATGTAAAAACAGAGATTGGACGACTCTGTGTGTCAGATTATGTGAGGAACTTTTTAAAATCACACTATTTAATGGCCAGATTCCTAACTAATCACTTTTTCCCTGAACAGTTCCCAAGATGTTTTGCTCTGAGTCTTAAATTGTATTAATAATCTACTCTTTGGGGGGCCTGGGTGGCTCAGTGGGTTAAGCCTCTGCCTTCGGCTCAGGTCATGGTCTCAGGCTCCTGGGATCGAGCCCACATCGGGCTCTCTGCTCAGCAGGGAGCCTGCTTACCCCCCTCTCCCCCTCTGCCTGCCTCTCTGCCTACTTGTGATCTCTTTCTCTCTGTCAAATAAATAAAATATTTTCAAAAATCTACTTTTTTCTCTCTCACAGAGAACAGCTTGATCAGAGGTCATATGTACATTTTGAAAGGAGAGCATGTGCCTTTTTTTTTTTTTTTTTTTAAATCTTCTGTTGGGACAAAAGAACCAAATCTGATTCTTATCACTCTGCTGGCCCATTTTGTACACTCCTCATTTCACTTCTGTTCATTCTTATCTCATTATTTTGACAGTCAAGGATAGTAGCCAAGCATGATGGAAAGTTTATGGAGCCAAATAAACCAAAGTTTAATCCCAGTTCTGCCACTGGATCTGTTGCCTTGATCCATTTGTTTAGAGGCTTAGTTTCCTCCTCTAAATTTGGGATAATGATTTCCTTTTCAAGAATTATTTGTACTAATTAGAGTTAGTGGAGTAGTTAGCATGTAATAGGCATTTTATCAGCATTTGGTAGAATTCTAAACCCATTTTAACCTAAGAATTATCAGACCCATGCTTAAGACTAGGAATGAATGATTTTAGGCAGGTGATGGTTGAGATGGTCTTGGAAGAAATGACCGGTTCTGTCAGGCCACCGTGTTATTTATGGGAAGGGGGTACACTGATTTACCCAGTATTTGTTTCAGCGTGTGCCCACTGAACTTGGCGCTGGGCCTCAGGTCTGCTACAGTGAAGACCGGTCAGTCTGCTTCAGAGACCGCTGTCCAGCAAGAAGAGACCGTTAGGGTACAGGGTGGTGAGCGTTAAAGTAGAGCTGCACAAACCTCTCTCTGTCAGTGAGTTTGATGGCACTTTCTTCGCTCCAGGTTCCTGTGCACGCCCTGGAGGGAGGGAAGTCTCCAAAGAGTGTGCTGTTTTTTTTTTGTTTTTTTGTTTTTTTGTTTTTTTAAGATTTTATTTATTTATTTGACAGACAGTGATCACAAGTAGGCAGAGAGTCAGGCAGAGAGAGAGGAGGAAGCAGGCTCCCCGCTGAGCAGAGGGCCTGATGTGGGGCTCGATCCCAGGACCCCAGGATCACAACCCGAGCCGAAGGCAGAGGCTTTAACCCACTGAGCCACCCAGGCGCCCCGAGTGTGCTGTTTTTACAGGGTTTACCTCACATGGCTCTCCACGGTTCAGTTTAAAAGCTGATTATCTTTGGGGCACCTGGGTGGCTCAGTGCTTAAGCCTCTGCCTTCAGCTCGGGTCATGATCTTAGGGTCCTGGGATCGAGTCCCACATGGGGCTCTCTGCTCTGCAGGGAGCCTGCTTCCTCCTCTCTCTCTCTCTCTCTCTCTCTCTCTCTCTGCCTGCCTCTCTGCCCACTTGTGATCTCTCTCTGTCAAATAAATAAAAAAAATCTAAAAAAAAAAAAAAAGCTGATTATCTTTTGTGAGAGTGAAGATAGTGCGTGCTGTTGGAAACCAGGTGTGGCTATACCCACTGTTTGTACCAGTAGACTTGGAAGGGCCACCACCCAGTACTCTCTTAGAATAATAGTGTATCGGGGTAGCTGGGTGGCTCAGTTTCAGCTCAGCTCAGGTCTTGATCTCAGGGTCATGAGTTCAAGCCCCACATTGGGCTTCACGCTGGGTGTGGAGCCTACTTAAAGAAAGAAAGAAAAATGCCATATTGCTTCTGATCCTACATTCTGTGTTCGGCTTACTGACATCACGTGACTTCGCGGCTACGTGTTTTTGCCTCTTAAAAGGGGAAACTTTCATCATAGAAAAACTAAGAGAAAAATGTCATTTGATTTGTGAAGAAAGGCTTATCAAGTCCTTCTCAGCGATACGCATGACTGGGGAAGTCACAGATTTCTCATAGTAGGTTTTGTAAGAGGATGCCTGGTGATGTCTTGCTCTGGTTGGCTGCCAACAGAATAACATGTGCCTGTATTTGGGTTTGTTGGCTTTAAACAGAAAAGTTTCCGGGGTACTGATTTCAATATTTCTGATCTCTTCAAGCTGCTCCATTTTGGCATCTAGCTTGTGGCCTTGATTTTGTTCATTTAGAAAGCATTAAATGAATGCTTTCCCCTTTCAAGGTATTGCATCAAGTAGCTAGAGGATTTTCTTAGAAGATAAATATTGTCCCTGTTTCTGATTTATTTAAATAAAGAAAGCGTGTGTGCACAGACATAATCCCAATATGTGAACACAGTGTAGGAGACATGCCATAGGAACCATTAACATGCTTTAGGGGTTCACAGAGAAAAGACTTTTTTTTTTTTTTTTCAAGTAGGCTCCATGCCCACTGTAGAGCCCACTGTGGGGCTTGAACTCACAACTTTGAGATCAAGACCTGAGCTAAGAGTCAGACGCTTGACCGACTGAGCCCCCCAGCAGTCTGAGAAATGACTTCTTGAGAAGTGCTTGTGTGAAATGTAGTAAGGTTTCCTTGGTAATAACCGCGTTGTAACACATGTGGCATAAATACTCACTGGAAAGAATAAGGGTAGATTGAGGGAGCCTTTGATGTGCTTTCCAGCCTTAAACAGCCGATTCTGTTTGCTTTCACTATGTATGTGCCCCCTCGAAGATCATAGAATTGCCTGAGCGTTGCCCGAAACGCCCTAATTTGTAAGGTAACTGTGACCTGGCAGTCATCCAAGTTTAAAAAAAAAAAAATCCCATTAGGAAACTGAGAAAAGTAACATGCCCAGTATGAACAACAGAAGTATTTGGTAGTATGTGAACCATATGGGAATTAAAAAGAGTGGTACCTTTGTGTCAATATTTCCATTCAACCAGCATCGATCCATGTTTCCCCTCCTTGGCCTCTTTCATTTCATGCACTGATAGAGGAGTTTTGCTTCCCTTCCGCGGACCCCCTGCCCCAGAGCCGTGTCGCTGCTGTGGAACTAGAGGATTGACGTGATGTGGTCCTAAGTATTACCTCTGTGCCACCTGTGTAGTCTTCCAGACAAAGTCAGTCAGTGTGGAAAGTACCTCCCATGACATCTAGACAAGCGTATTTAACATACTCTGAATTTGTCCCACTCAGAAGTCACAGTGAGCCAGAATATTTAGTATGTTGCTCTTCGTTATCTGCAGTCGGCTTTCTGTCCTGACCGGGTCATAGGATTGTCCTGTATTCAAGAGTTTGAAAGCCTGCTCTTTCTGGTGTTGGCGTTTGGGATTGCACTGAGGTGTGGTAACGAGACAGATTTTTCATGTGTGCTTCTTGGAATTTCTCTTGAAGGTAGTTGCAGAAGATGATTTCTGAAAGTATTTGAACAAATAGTGGGACTAATTGGAATAAATGTAGAGCTTCCCAAAGTGGACACTGGAAAATATTTGGACGTATAAATGTGACTTTTGACCTTTCATTTATTTGAGATACATACCCATACATATGTGTGGGTGATTATTTGCAGCATAGAACACGAGATGCCTCACAAGCTGCGTAGCATCTGGGAGATTTTGCTCAACCCCTTCCTTGAGGCAGGAAAAAAAAAAACTGGAGATAATTAGTAGAAAACTGTGAATTATTCTATTGCTTGGAATTTTTTTTTAAGAAGGCTAAATCACTGGAAAAATGTACTTGCTTTGGAGATGTCCCACCACCCCCTCGGTTAATTTGTAAAAATACAGAGCTTAGGGGATCGTAAGATGTGCAGTGGAGCCAGTTAAAGGTCTTTTCTATTTATATTCTAGATTCTCTAACTACAGGAATCTAGAATCTTCCAGAAATCATCGTTCTCATTAGGGACTCTTAGTGTAGGGAGGAACTGTCATCTCTACCATGCAATCTGTACCCTTTAATTTGCAAGGAGGGAATTTGAGCCGAGAGCACTCAAAGGGTCTGCCCTTGTTTGCCCAGCTGGTTAATGCCAGAGCCAGGCCTAGGATCCTGAACCCTGGGTTCAGTCTTGGGATCCAGCCTCTTCCTCTTGCCCACCTGCCTCAGAGATCAGCTCCATTCACTGCAGTCAGCTCCTGAGTGTCCCAGCAGGAGCTGAGGCACCCCGCGAACCTCTCCCAACGTTTCTGCTGATTCCCAGGACTGCGCTTACTTGCTGTGGACACCCCTTATGTAGCAGCAGCCCGACAGCTCAGTGACCGCGTGCTGTCTCATTGAGTCCTGTTCTCCCTGCCCTCACCCTGAGAGAAGTCATGGAAGGGCACAGCTGAATCTGTGCCTCGAATCCCGTGTTGTGGGTGACACGCTGTGTGCATCTGCTGCCCGGGGCAGCTGGGGGTGGTGGCGGGGACAGGGACTCTGGGGCACACCCTTCAGCACACTGCCGTCCCCCGTAGATGCTAGCATGCTTGTGGCTGGAACACGTGCAGGTCATGAGGTAGGGCGATCCGGATGGATTTGAGCGTCCTACCTCCTTGTCGCCTCCTTTCTAGAGCAGGGCCTCTTTGTAAATTCTGTGTATCTGTTCTGGGTTAGCTTCCCTGTCCCGTAATGGAAACTGTTGCCCACTGAGACAGGGGGACTTTAGTTCCCAACAAGCCCACGTGAGTCGCTCAGAAGTCCGGTTAGTCGGATGATGATTTCTGGCAATCCCACAGGAGAGGAATGACAGGAAAAAGGAGGAACGTGGTGCTTGCCGCGTCCTTCACTGGGGCCGCCTCCCAGTAGCCCTGGAAAAAGCTGAATTGTAGGGCCCCCTAGCCAATGCCCTTCTTCTCTCCATTTCTGTGGAAACAGTAACTTACGGAACGTGTGCTTGTGGTCGGTTTCATTTCTGACATTAGTTTATTTCTTTGCCGCCCTTCCTGATTATTTTGCCACCAACCAAAAATTCTATCATATTCCTTTTTGATTCCCATTGAATCATCTACAAGCTAAGCTCTTTTTATGCAGGGGGGCCTGGGGACAGAGAGTAGGTTGGCGTCGGGTCTCTCCCTGCCATGCTGGGCTAGTGGGTCAGCTATAGGTCTCACGGGATTGGACCAAGGCCCAGACCGGTATGGAGGCCGATGAGGGACAGGAAGCCCTGAAGCCCTTGTGCTGTGTAACCTCCACTTTGTGGGCAGCAGGACATTCATTCTAGGAGGCTCAGGAGTTTTCCTTCTCATTCCACCCCTATGAGGCCAGGGACTGTGGGAAGCCACAGACGGGCTTGTCAGCAGGGAAGCATGGAGAGAATGAACACACAAACACACACACACACACATCCATGCATGAGTTCCTTACTTTAAACATTTATAACAAAGATGCCAACAATAAATTGTGCTGTTAAAATGCAGTCCTTTCCTGCAGGAGTTACTGTTTTGCATTTCCAAAACTAAATTGAGCCTTCAATTTGCAGACTTCCACTGTTTCGTGCACTGAACACTGTTCAGAGAAACTCGGGATTCCGTGGTGGGCAAAAAGAGCAAGAGATATCCCATCCCACAAGAGGCTCTTTTGGGAGAGATGAAGTAATGAAGCAGGAGTTGACACCTGGGTCATGGGAACTCAGAGAAGGAATTACTCATTGTTTAGGCCTCTACACCAGTGTCCCTCCTACTGTTCACTTTTGGTGGCATTAAGTGGAATACTGCTGAAATGTTTCACTCAAGGGATTTTCCCCTGTTGACAGCATTGCTGGCCTTAAAATAGGGAGTCAGTCTTTTCATTCCAGTTCCAGAAAGTGATGCATGTGTCATGATTGTTTGCCACGAAACAGTTCCTGTCCCTGTCTCCATCATACACAACACAATAGGCTATGTTCCTTCCTAGGAGTCATTAGGTTTCCCTAATGGGATGATCTAAAGGAGAAAAACAGAGCTCTGGCCCTCCTCCCTCATTAGTGCTGAAACCTGGTGCTGTGTCTGCTTCACATCAAAGTCATGGCTTGTTTTTCTGATGGTCTGAGACTGTTCTTTCCTCCTTGAGTCAGGAAAAGGACTTAAATCCTGGTGTTCTTGACATGAAGCCTTAATGCACTTGTTGTTGCGGCTGAATCCATTAAAATGAATCCTTGCAAGATGTGAGAAGAGATATTTCAAGACTAGCATAAAATAGAATGTGGAGGGGCACCTGGGTTAAGTGGGTTAAAGCCTCTGCCTTTGGCTCAGGTCATGGTCTCAGGGTCCTGGGATCGAGCCCCGCATTGGGCTCTCTGCTCAGCAGGAGGCCTGCTTTCTGCCCCGCCCCCCCCGCCTGCCTCTCTGCCTACTTGCGATCTCTGTCAAATAAAATCTTAAAAAAAAAAAAATAGAATGTGGACAGTGCTCTTAGGTTTGTCTTGTAAGGCAAAGGGTGTGTCCTGTAGGCTTTGGGAAAGTGCTCGTCATGGGCACAGCCGACCCCACCCCCATGGTCCCGCAGGCTTCTGTCTTCCAGCATCTTAAGAGATGCTGGGCGATGGTGAACGCGGGAGATTGACATCTGCCCCGTAGTGTCATCATTAAAATATATCGCTCCCTATTCACTTTGGTTTTAGTCTCATACTCGAAGCTGCTGTGGTTTTGGCTGTCCCTGGAAGAGGAAGGGGTTAGCAAGCTCATCATTGCCTCCTGATCCTAAGTTTATTTATCCTTCCTTTCTGTTCCTGATAAAGACCTCTACTGTCATGAGTCTTGTTTCTTGGCATGGCTCTCTGGGAAGGAGGATGGGTTAAACAAACAAACAAATACAAAATAATGCATGCCCTTTTAAGAATATGATCTCTAGGGGCACCTGGGTGGCTCTGTTGGTTGAGCGTCTGACTCTTGATTTCAGCTCAGGTCGTGATCTCAGGGTCATGGGAATTGAGCCCCTTGTCCAACTCTGCGCTGGGCATGGAACCTGTCTAAGGTCCTCTCTCTCCTTCTCCCTTTGCCCCTCCCCCCACCCACACTCTGTCTTTAAAAACAAATAAAATAAAATGAACATGATCTCTGAATCACTCTTGTTTTTGAAAAGGTTTAGACACTGTGGGTTCTCTAGTACAAGCCATTTTGTTGGTAGGTAAACATGAAGGTACTTTTGAATTGACTGATGTGAAAAGATACATTGATCCTTCCTTTTCAAGACCATCAGTGGGAGCCTGGAGCAGGAAGGAGGGAGATAGCAAGAAGGAAAGGGAAGAAGAGCTTTCACTTAGGGGAGTTGGGGAGGGGAAGCAGCAGGGTCACTGAACGGAAAAGTCTCCTGAGAGCGTCTACAACTGTCCAGGCTCTAAAGACTTGACACTAGGCGACCGCTGTGGGAAGACCCAGGCTGCCTGGTTCTTACAGCAGTTGTTGGTGAAACTTCTTGTCATTTATCACCCAGCAGAGAGTGGGGAAGGTGGGGATATAAAATGAGATTTTAATAAAAGAAGAAAGGACCAGAAGACTCTACTTCGTCTGGAAGGGATTTTATCATGTAACCAATGAATTAAATCTAATGAAGGGAGTGTGGTACAAATCCTTAAATAAGTTAAAAGTGGGACTTGAATTTGTAAAGACAAGGCCCTTACTTTTAAACATACCCAGTTCCTCACAGGAGATGCCAACACTCTTCTCCCTGAGCGGAGCCACTGCTGGGCCACCTATAAGGTAGTAGGACTTGAACAGCATCCATTGCCACAAAACAAATACTCCTTTAGGAAGTTCTTTCTAATAAACAAATAGTAATTAAAACATTTGAGGACTGCATGCCATTGATTTTACTTTTTAACAAGGTGACCTTTTCAAGGTGGCCTTTCTTCCTGCCACCCATCAAAAAAGCATGTATATTCTGATGACCAAAGGGAATAGCTGAACCGAGAGACAGCTCAGCTTTGCAGAGAGAGAAAATTGTATGAAATCTTCTACCACATTTTTAACTTCCATTCCCTAGCGCTGTGTCACCTGCCCCAGGTGTGTAGACCTTCTCGTAATTAGATTAGAACGTTTTCTCTCCATGGAACCTGTGACAAGTGACTCTTTTGGGAATGGCACATGGACATAAAGCCTTCCGTGCTAGAGCTTTGATTTGGAAATCTTTGCTGCAGTCTATTTCTGAAATGCCAGTGCTTTGGGCCGGCAAACAGGGGACACAGTTTGTCTTCCGCTTGATGTCTCAGAATTATGTTGACATTGTTGACTGTTATGTGACCAAAATGTCCATCAGTGGCACAAATCCTGCTAGTCATACAGGAACTTGCATTGAAGAGTTACTTGCGTCATTTTAGTCAGTTTACCTGTTGGTCATTCGCCCCAGTCTCTCAAAAATGGAACGACGCCTCTTCAGCCATATGGTCACCTAGCAAGTGCCTCCCTGCTAAGTCCTTTCACACGTAGACCATGGATCTTTTCCTAAAGAATTTTATGCACCCGTCAGAAAACCATTTTTGCTTTCCACTCCTGCTGTAGTTAGTCTTAATTTATCAACTTCATTCAAAATATTGTGAAATTGTTTGAGCTTCACTTCATCTGTAACTAAAGGCATTGGCTTCCATGCAGTCTCTTAAGCTAGAACTTTCATCCCAGATTATCACCCCACCCCCCACCACCAGCCCTCTTTTTTTTTTTTTTCTTTGTCAAATTTAACCTGTCGCTTCAGACTCTGATTGAGAGGGTTCGTGTCCTCATCCTTTCTCAGCTGGGTTCTCTAGTTCTTTCTACCTTATAAACTCAGCAGTTCCAACTTTTTGGACTCAAGATCCCGTTACACTTTTAAACATTATCAGAAACTCCAGAGAACTTTTATTTGTATGGGTTATACCTGCAGATATTTACCACAGTAGAAATTAAAACAGACATTTAAAAAGTATCAATTCATTTATAATAACAGTAACAGATCACTACTTGTTACTGTGAAGGGCCATGTTCTTACGGAAAATAAGTTCCAAAACAAAATTAGAAGAGTGGCATTTTAATCTAATTGGTTTTAATATAACTTCACCCAGTAGAGAACACTTGGATTCTCATAGCTCTTATGCATTTAACTTGTTACAGTATGGTGTTTGGTTGAAGAAAACAAAGAAAATCTAGTATCAAATAGATACATGCTTGTAAAAGGGGGGAATATTATAATCATCTTCTCAGATAATTCCATATTTTTATTTGCTACCAGATCAGAATTGACAGATGATAGGCTTTTAAGAGTTATTTGCAGGGCGCCTGGGTGGCTCAGTGGGTTAAGCCTCTGCCTTCAGCTCAGGTCATGATCTCAGGGTCCTGGGATCGAGTCCTGCATCGGGCTCTCTGCTCAGCCTCTCTTTCTCTCTGCCTGCCTCTCGGCCTACTTGTCAGCTCTCTCTCTCCACCAAATAAATAAAATCTTTTTTTTTTTTTTAAAGAGTTATTTGCAGTGTAGAATCTGAAGTCATATGGTTGAACTTTTTATCCTCTGATTCTTTAAAAATCCACTGGTCTGCCTTGTACTTTAGTGGATCTTTTAGCTGGGCATGATTTTCTAACTGAATGGATCAGTCATTGGGGAAGTACAGATTCATTGAGTAATGTACAACTCTTCCAAATGTTGAATGTCTGTTTCATGTTCAGTATCAGAAAATCGCCTTTGTTAAAATTACCACCAGTCTCATCAGAAATGGCTTTAAGTATCGGTAAATTTGGCAGTTTCACAGTGGCAAATACAAGTTTTTCAAAATTCTCATTTTTCACTTGAAAGTCTGAATTTTATCATCAGCAGTAAAGATTGCCAGTTGTTTCTCTGGAAAAACAGGTTCACTTTGTTCATTTCCAAGAAAATACCCAAGTTCTGAATAAGCATCATTCGTTTACCCGTCTTTCAAGTAAAAATGTTGTTTCATGACAAAGGGGGCTAGCTTAGCCTACAACTTAAGACTTGCACAAGTGAATTTCCTCAAGATAACCATCATACCTGGTATGCAGAGCATTTTCTGAATACTTCCCGTTGGTCACATGGAAGATTAAAGAGATATGTACCTAAAGATTGAAATGTAATGAAATTAATGTTTACAGTTTCATCAAGGACATTCTATATGAAATTTTTTTTTTTTTTCCAAAACTGTGAGTGTATGGCAGTGAATGCTATAATGACCACTGGTTCACCTTGGTGCTAACACTGCCTTGATTCTTGATCCTTAAGACCCATCAGCACATCAATATCAACAGAGCAAAAAGGGCAAATAACATATTAGTACTACCTTGAAAATAGTTGTGACCCCGCAGATACCCTGAAAATGCCTCTGGGACCCTCACAGTTTTGTAGCCCACACTTTGAGAACCACAGCTCTAGCTTATGTTACAGATTCTTGCTACAAGTAAATCAGATTAGTGCTTTAGTTTTTTTTTTTTTTTAAGATTTTATTTATTTTATGAAAGAGAGATCACAAGTAGGCAGAGAGGCAGGCAGAGAGAGAGAGAGAGAGGGAAGCAGGCTCACCGCTGAGCAGAGAGCCTGATGCGGGACTCGATCCCAGGACCCCGAGATCATGACCTGAGCCGAAGGCAGAGGCTTAACCCACTGAGCCACCCAGGCGCCCTGAAGCTTTTAAGTGATGTTAGCAAGGATAAAAAACTGATTTAATGAGGGTGACAGGAGTTGCACCTAAAAATCAGGTGGAGAAGAGGAGGCTCTTCTTCATTGATAACCCACTAATACGAGTATTTAGGATTGAACCAAGAACTCAATCTATGTAGAGTTTGGGTAATTGCCTCCGTAGTGAACTAAAACAGAACAAAACTTCTTCCGGTTCATTGGTTTGAGAATTGAAGAAGAGCCATTAGAATTCAGACCTTGGAAAACTGCACTTGTATGAAAGAGAGGTGGTAACAGTCAGCCTTATTAACTAAAGCTGTGCTCTTTGGAAAACCAGTAATGCCTGTTGTTAAAGCATCCTCGTGGGGTAGGCAGAAGAGACATACTGTGATAGACTTACACATGGCAGAGCGGAGGCCTCCTTGTGTGTCCTGCTCAGTGCTGGGAGCGCAGGGGAGTAGCCTGATTCATCAGCTGTATTGTCCTTGACATAGCGAGCGTCTTGTCAGTCCTTTGCAGTCTCCTGAGCCCTGAACACATACACACAGGCACATCATTAAAGAAAGTACCAAATGCTTCCTTGAAACTTAGTCTTTAATAATTCACCATTTTGTGTAGAATGTTGTTTTTACAGTTTTACTGGGAACAGTTCCCTTTTTTCAGCGTTTGCGTTAAAAACATTTATGTTCCCAAAAGAGACATCTGCGTTTTTAGAAAGGTATGAGGTTCTATCAGTCTGTTGTTAATTATGAACAAATAAAAATCATTATGTATTTAGTCCGATAGATCTCCAGAATGGCCTTACAGAACCTACCTCAACTGTAGTTTATATTTCAAAAAGCCGTTCAGGGTAGGCTGAGAAGTTGTGCTTGCTGATGAATTTCCGTTACGTCCCATTTAGTGACAAAGTCCAACTACTCACGCCCTTCGTTTGCAGTGAGCAGAGTCGATGCCTTTTCTCTAGTGTCTGTCTTCGTGCCAGAAATGCAGGGGTTATTCAGATGTATGAATAAGAGGAGCTTTTGCATCCACGTTGCCTGTACCAGTTTGATCTCCTGAGAAATGGGTTACCTTGCCTGAAAGATCTTCAGAGGGAGAGGCGGGATAATTAACATATTCACGTATTCACTGTTGATTGCTAAGGCCTGGAATCTATAGGCAATAAGAGAAATAGGAGAGCTCTTGCTCGAAGGGACTTGTACAGCAGCTGCCCAGATTAGTGTGATAATTGATGGGTGCTGTCAGTGGGGTAGGAGTGTTAACGCAGTTCTGAGAGTCAGCTTTCTGACAGAGGTGCTTAGTGGAAGCACCGTGAATGTGATCATAGAGGAAGCGGTTAAAGACTTGGCCGGTTTTGCAGAGATGGGGAAGACTATGACGGCAGGGCCAGGGATGCAGTCAGCCAGGTGTAAAGTCTAGTCCGGCCGCTGGGTGGTGAACGCTGACTTGGGTGGCTGCAGTAGAAGCGCCTTAGAAGAGGTGAGATGTCGTCATGCTGGGCTTTCCTTCCAGAGTCACCTTTGGCTCTCCCTAGAGCCAAATACTCCTTAGAGCCAAATGCGCCTTATCCCCGAGGGTCACTCTGGCATTTCAGCCTTCTGGATGGGGATTGTTCAGGGACACTGTAAATTCGGTCCAAATTAGGCATTTGGGGATTGGCCAGGAAAAATCTATAAATATCTGTCTTTTCTTACTCCTTTCCCTTTGCCTCAGATGAAGAGAGTTTTTCTCTCCGCCCCCCCCCCCCCCCCCGCCCCCGGCCCATGCCTCCCCCAAGGCTAATAATTCTATCTTCTGAGTTCCCGGTCCTTTCTTGACCTTTTTAAAGAATTGCTTCTCCATAAAGCTGCGCAGCATTGAGAAATTCAGAAGTTTCTTTGGTCTTAGTGTCTGGGGAGGCTACCTGCCTTCTCCACTTACACAGAAAAGACTTCCCCCCCTCTCTGCTTCCTTTTCCCAGGATACAAATGTCTTCAGAGGGAACCTAGTAATCTGATTCCAGGCAAAGGTGTTTGGGTCTTTAATTTCCAGCTTGAGTCAGAATACATCAGTTACTCGGCTTTGCCTTCCATACACGCTTGTAGGCTGCCTTCAATACTTCTCTCTCTCGCTCTCCTTTCTTTCTTTTCTTTCTTTCTTGATAAATTAGGCAAAAATGTATTGATGATAATAAAATTAAAATATTACAGCAACTAATACTTAGTACTCATGCCTCAGGCACTTACAACATAATTTACATGTATTAATTCATTTATTCCTCATAGCTACATTTTCTTTGATGCTTTGTCTTGATGGGTTTTGCCCGCATTTTATAGGTGAGAAACCAAGGAAAAGAAAGGTCATACAGTGTGCCTGAGACAGTCTTGCTGCAGGGTTGAGGACTGTCGTGCAGGAGTGTCGCTAGCCAGTGAGCCACCCCTTCACTTCTGCCACGTACTGTAGGGGATGTCTCAGCCTGTGTGGCTTTCAGTAAAGGGCCACCCCACCACCCCAAAACATATTTTTGTGCTGCCATCTCTTCTGACACAAATTCTCACAATTTCATCTGAGGTAAACCGTTATGTTATACTTGTACAGAACATCAAAATATCTGTTCTAGTTGAATAAAATTATTAAATACAATCTCCAAATGGTAGTGTATAAATGAACAAAACCAGATTTATTCTTTCGGGAATGAGCGAATGCCAAAATAGACCCGGCAGTTGCATTAAAAAGTAGGGGATTTTTTTTTTTTTCTCGAAGGATTTTTCTCTTTTCCCTTTGTTTTGACTTTTGGACAATTGATAAAAAGAGCAAGTTATACCTCTCTATTTCTTTGGAAGGCATGACTGTATGGTGGTGTGTGTTTGCCTGGAGGGATGAGGGAAGTATTCCATGGGAAGCTGAATCATTTCTTGGCTTGTCTGACCGAGTGACTATATTAGGGCTATTCTTTTTGCCATGAAGTGAAAAATAAGAAGAGTAAGTTGAGTAATTTCCTAAAGTAATACGTTTGCATTTTATGTGGAATACAAAATTTTCCTAGGGGCATGGTTATTTTGAATATTAAGTTTTCACGTCTGACCAGGGCTTTAAACTCTTTTAGACTGCACACCTTTTCTGTGTGTTAACACTGACAAGAAAATTTGTTCTCTTGTTGTTCAGTAACTAAATCTAGTCGGCCACTGGAAAAGTCTGAGGAGTATGACTGGTAATAAATGAGGACATGCTCAGTCAGTCATCCATCCTTTGGGTGTTTGGTGCCATTTTTAGGACTCTGCAAGAGAAACCGAAGAAGTGCCTGTTGCCTTTAAGGAACTCACCATCTACTTAGAGTCAAAGTAAGCATCAAGGAACAGTGCAGGGCGGAACGCTGGAAAGTGAGTGCATCAGAGTTCAGGACTATCGAAGTTCAAGGCACAGAGTTTTAAGGTGGGTTAGAGTAGGCAGAGAGATTCCCTAATGAAGAAGGTAGGATTTAAAGGGTGACTTTTGGCTAAGGTGGAGTCATGAGGTGTAAGGGATTCTATAAGCCACACCTGTTCCTAAGAGCCAGGTAGGAAGAACCAAGTCCTAATTGTGGAAACTTAAGAGACCAACTGGATACCTATCTTGGGGGGTAGAGTAGCTAATGAGACTGGAGGGGACAGTGTAGCGGTACGACATCCAGACCAGGGAGATTAGGCTTGATGAGGCCAAAGACCTTTGTAGTGTCTTCCTGAATTACAGCACAAGCCATCTGGCTTCTCTGCTCCAAAGTCCTTGCTGGCTCCCACTTGCCTCTGAGTAGAGTCTACTTGTTGGCATGACATCATATGCTTTTATAAGCTAGGTGGTTAATGTTTTCCCAGGCTAAAGTTCCAGCACTCCCCTAAAGGATTTGACGCACGTAACTGTACGCAGCTTGGCCGTTCCTCCGTCATACCTGCCACTGGTCGACACCTGCACCCTCACTCACACTGTTTAAAGACAACACCTGTCTCCATAGAATTTTTCTGCCTAATCAGTTCAGCCAGAGATCCTCATTCCTTTGCTGGAATTCTGCATTTCATTTGTACTATCCATGCCAGTCTCATGTTTATATTTCATATTACTGTCCCTTCCTTGGGGTTCCAGGAATGGCTCCTTTATCTTTATAGCTCATAACACCTTACAGAGCACTGTAACTACAGCAGGCATTTAAATATTTGTTGAAGGGGTAAATGAATTTTGTTAATATTCACTAGTTCATCACTAACTGGCCATGACATGCTAGTGATGACAAAATCCCATTAGGAAATTTCTGATCGGTAAATGTCGGTGTTGTTTCCCTTGATCTCATTGCCTTTGTTTTATAGAATGAAGTTTGTTCTTATTTCCATAGATGTTCATATGGAAAGGGAGTTTCTTGTTGGCTTTTCCCATCTTTTTCCATTTCCTTGCCAAAACACTGTCTACCCTCCTTACCTCCTGTAGCTGCTGTGAAGCCCTTGTTCATTCCTAACCAGGATAGCAGTGCGTGTGCTCAAGTGTTCTGTTCTGATCTCTAGGACAGAATCTCTTGGAAAGAGTTGAAAGTACACAAAAAAATGGGCATACATGTTGCATAGAACTCACTTTGTGTTCTTGGTCCTTTTTCTCTGTTAATGCTTCATTTACTTCTCAGAAAGTTTTTTACAATCTAAAATATTTTATTACCAGGTTAGCAATCCTATAGCAACTATTATGGAAGGATTCACTAAGATGCTTTCTCTAGTAGGAAAAGTATCAAGAGTTAGGAAAAATTGAGTATACGGACTGAGCCTAAATGTTTCGTTGTGAAATGGTGGACTGTTTAAATCCAGCTCTCATCACTCTGCTACCCCAGAGCTGCCCTATCAGTCCGTAAAAACATTAGCAAAATCCTAGTGTCTTACTCGCTGGACCGTTTTACAGCACTTGACATTGTTTCCCCGTCTTTCTATGAGATGTTTCCTCCTTTCAGTGTCCGTGGTGTCCCATCTGTGTGTTGATTCCCAAATCTGAATGCTCAGTCCCAGCCATTCCCTGGGCTCCGGATGCACACACTCGCCCGTTTACCCGGGCTCTGCGTGGGTGTCTCTGAAACCCTCAGATTCTCTGTGTCTAAAACCGGCGGATCGTCTAATTGCTCCTGCCACCTCCTTGTGCTCCGTTCCGCTGTTTATCCGGTCGCCCAGGGCAGAGTCCCAGTCAAGCAACACTTCTTTCTCCCTCTCTCCTCCCGCCTCCAGTGCCTGTTAAAAAAGTAAATACCTTCAGACTCCCACTTTCTTCTCCTGGTCTCCACATTCATCACCCGGACTCGCACCTCCTCTGCCTCTCATCCTCTCCCTCCTGTCTATGGAGCGTGCTCCAAAAAAATGATCTTTTTGAAATGCAGAACTGATCGTGCCTTTCCCTACCCAACAGCCCGCAGTGGCTTGTTCTTGTTGCAGTGGTTCAGAGTTTTCAGTACAAGTCGTGTGTTCATCGGGAACTCGCCTTTTTCTGCGGCTCAGGCCTTGTCCTTTGTCACTTGCTGTTTCTCGCCTCTGGGCCTTCACACCCTATCCTCTGCCAGAGCCTGTACCCAGCATACCTCCCTAGCTCTCCCTCCTGGGGCTCCCCGCAGCGCCACGCACGCAGCTCTCACCTGGTGAGCTCCTGCTGCTCTGTCAGGCCTCAGGTTAGTCAGCATCGCCCAGCAGGCCTCTCTGGGCCCCGGGAGTGGGTTACACCTCGAGGCAGATGTTCTCTCAGAGGTCGAGTGCCCTGTGCTCCTCTGTTGGAGCACTTCTCACCCGTTGTCATGACTCCTTCCTGTCTCACTGGCTGCTGTATCTTCAGTGCTAGGCATGGTTATTCAGTAAATATCTGTCTGTTTCACTTCATTTTCCGAAAATCTCATTGAAGGTTTAGGTCAGTGACACGTGGAGTTGTAGTATACAATCAAAACAACATTATGAATTTTCCATGTGAAATTTCTTGGTTTAAGTTGCTCCTGATACTAAATTTGCCATTTTTACCATTCTGAGCATTCCATGTTTTTAAAATACTAATGTATCTTAAAGCCACATTCTTTGGATAAATTAAAAATTTCTACTTCAAAATACAGAATATTTGGTATACTTACATAGGTGCAGTTTATTATATGTCACTTACGCCTCAGTAAAGGTGCTTAAAAATCATTGAAGTGATGGGGGTGCCTTGCTGGTGCAGTTGCCTAAGCATCTGAGTCTTGATTTTGGTTTAGCTCAGGAACTCTCAGGGTTGTGAGATCGAGCCCCCTGCATTGCATTCCATGTTCCGTGTGGAGTCTGCTTCGAGTTTCTCTCTCCCTCTCCCTCTGTGCGTCCCCCTTCTCTCTGTACAAATAAATAAGTACATCTTTTAAAAAAAGAATCACTTAAGTGATAACTTGAATATTTTTCAAGGTCTGGCTTACCACCTGAAAGTTTCATCTGAACCTTGTGCTTGTAAATGTGTATACAGACTGCTTGGGTGGGGGAAATGGCAGAAGTGTATTTGGATGGCTCTTTAACAGTACAGTTAGTGTGTTAAAGAATAAGAGTGTGCGGAGGGTGCATGTTCTTTTTACTCTTAAGGCTTTGAGGGGGAAAGAGGTGCTATTACTGACAGTTATTTTGCTCAACTAAAAGTTGGTAATTGTAGGATTATGAATTTGGCAAAAGTTCTGCATGTGAGAAGTAGTTCTTCCACCATAAGGAAGAAAAATTAGAGTAGCTTTTGTTTTGTTGTGGCAGTGCTGCACTATCTTACGTGATGTAGTCCTATTGATCATGCTAAAAATAAATGTTGCTAGAAGACTGAGAAATAACAGCGAGTATGATTTATAGTTTGATGTGACTGTCTCTGGGAGCTGGTTTTACATACAGCGCACGAGCGCACGGGGTGATGATCTAACGGTGCGCTGCGTGGGCACGGTCTCAGTTCTCCTTTGGATAGGGTCACTGGACGGGCTCAGCAGGAGAATGCTGTCGATCTCGTATGTGTTAATTTCAGCAAGAAATGTTAGAGATTTTTGCATGCAGTAAAGGAGATGAAGAAGTGGGACTGGCGGTTCAGTTGGCTTTGTAGCTGGTGGGACAGCATCAGGAATGCTGGTTGCTGCTCTGCCATCCTTCCGGGGCGGCTTTGGGGCGAACTCTGGGCCTCCGCTGTTAGCCTTGTTCCAGCTTTACCAATGACACACGGCTTGGAGGGACAGCTGTTACTGCAGCGACAGAATCTAGGTTCAGGATGCCGTTTTTAGGCTAAACTGATAATGAGAGTGTAGAAGGGGAAGACGTAAAGTGGGTTTTTATATAAAACCACAAGGTATGGAACGTCTGTTACAGTATGGAGGAGACCTGTTTTGAGTCCAACAGGAAAGGTACAGGAAGCGAGCTTGTTTCGTCAGAGGCGCATATCCTTGTAGATGGTGGTCTTCCTGTTAAGACGGCCGGTGTGATCTTCATCACCCCAGGGTGTGCGGTCACAAGGCCCACCCAGAGCCATCAGGCAGCCAGCAGTTGTGGTGTGTGATGTAGTCGTGATGATCATTACGATCAAGTGTGATCCAGGAGAGAAGCTCTGAGGAGGGCGTGAGTCGTGATGGGAATCTTCCGATATTTAAAACGCTGCCTCACCCTAATGCTTGTCCCAAGGAGAAGAAGTAGGATTAGTAGATCGGTTCATTCTGAGGAGGACCTAGCTCGCGGTTGTCAGCATTCAGACTAAAGTCCCTGTGTTGGAAGCGTTCGTTCTGATTTTTGTAATGGATTACTAGAGTGAGAAGCTGTTGAAGGGAAATGCTCAGTATTAAAATGTTGACAAAGAAGTCAAGTCTGTTTAATGTAATGATACACTTTCTACCTGTACTTTCTAAAATTAGGAACGATTTGTCATTTTTATTGAAAAAAATTTTCAGTCCTTTGGCATTTCTGTAGAATCTTAATATGAGAGTATCAATGTGAGTAACAAATTCTGAGTTTTCTTTCCTCAAATTTTTTTTTAAAGATTTTATTTATTATTTATTTGACAGACAGAGATCACAAGTAGGCAGAGTCAGGCAGAGAGAGAGGAGGAAGCAGGCTCCCCGCTGAGCAGAGAGTCCGACGACGACATGGGGCTCGATCCCAAGACCCTGAGATCACGACCTGAGCCAAAGGCAGAGGCTTTAACCCACTGAGCCACGCAGGCGCCCCTCTTTCCTCAAATTTTAACTTACGTTTTTTCAACGATAGTTATATTTCTTTAACTATGGGGGATTGCTCAGGGCAAAATAAGCTGCATAATGAAAGGAAAGAGGATTTATAGAGTTGAGGGTTAAGGGAGCTCACATTGTAGCTGTACGACCTGACACCACTGGCTGTGGCTCGGAGTCCAGCCCTTGCTCGGCCGCCAAGTGGGCATGAACCTTCGAGCTCCCGAGGAGGAGTCAAGGAGACGGCAGGTGGACGCACCTGGCAAACAGCAGGTACTCAGGACACATTGTTACTGATCACTGTTGCCGCAGAAGAAGCTGTCCTGTCACTCCTTTTCCACCCGCAGTTACCATCCTGCCGTCTCTCGCTCTTCCCACTCCTTTCATTTCACCAGGCTGGTGGCAGTTTTAGTAAAAGTCAACATTTGTGGACTTGTTCCTGCGGAGACCTGTCTCCCGGAGGAGCAGAAGTTTGTGAAGAGACATTTTTAAAGCTTTGTGACTATTTTTCTTATATTCTTCCATCTTAGTTTCTTTTTGCCATTGTTAATTGGGGGCAGAGAATCTGCTGCCACCAGCTGCATGGTCTTCGGGCCTCTTCCTGCGAAGACACTAAGGGCTTCAAGTGGGGGCGCTGCTCTGCTGCCACCAACGCCTGGCGAACTGGAACTGCTAGGGGGCTGCCTGCCGACCTCCCTCTTCTCCGAGGCCTCTTCACCTTCTTGGAATCCCCAGATCTGTTGGAGAAAAGCCTGGGGGATGAGGACAGGAGGCCTCCCTCTCCTGGACCAGTGGTGCTCCAACACCTCAGTTGAAATTAAAAAGGAAATCCCAGAGGGAAATAGTGCTTTTGCAGCATTGTCAATAATTTCCTTCTCGCTCGTCCCAGTCAGCTGTCATACATGAAGGACTCGGTTATTCCAAGCAGGCAAGAATTGCCCAAGTGGAGGAGAAGTGTTTTATCTGTGTTCTAAAAAATTTTGCCACCAACAAATGGGTAATTCTGGGTGACTCACTGTTTTGAAGTTAATGAAATCACAGATAAATGAAAATTAACTGTGGTAGACCTTTCCTTCTTTCTGATTACATGTGAAAAGTGGAGGAGAACATAGTGATGCAAGAATCCACTGTATGTTCTCCGCAGCTGATTTTGAGAGAATTTCTCAATTCCTTTTTTTTTTTCTCCTCTGCATCTGCCCACATCCTCTGAGCTATATGGCAGGTGATGATTTCTTAGTCTCAGGCTGACCGTATCCAATCAAGAAGGAGCTTCCTGGGGCGCCTGGGTGGCTCAGTGGGTTAAAGCCTCTGCCTTTGGCTCAGGTCATGATCCCAGGGTCCTGGGATTGAGCCGCACATCGGGGCTCTCTGCTCCGCAGGGAGCCTGCTTCCTCCCTCTCTCTGTCTCTGCCTGCCTCTCTGCCTACTTGTGATCTCTGTCTGTCAAATAAATAAATAAATAAATAAAATCTTTAAAAAAAAAAAAAAAAAAGAAGGAGCTTCCTATCGTACTTACCCCCTGTCATTTTTCAGTTCTGGAAACCCGGGTCCAGAGAGGCCAAGTCGCCATCCCACATTGCTCAGGGAGGCAGCAGCACACCAAGGAACAGAAAGAACCCTTGATTTTCACCCTGGTACCTTGTGTTCCTGCAGGGACCGAACTGACTGTTGGGAGGGATTGGTTAGCCGTGCCCAGTCTCATGCTGATGCCGTATGTTCACTTTGGGGTTATAGGAAAAGTACTTAATAGAAGTAGACTCCTCCCCCCTCCCCGCACCTCCCCTCGGTGCTTACTGGCTTTCAGTGTTCTGTTTGGGTCGTTAGCATCCCCACTAGGTGGTGTCCTAATTCAGAAATTTGACTGTGGGACCTTGAGACGACTCTGCTCTACCTAAGTGAAAGGAGCTGAAGATACCTGACCCGTAAGAATTACTTAAATAATTTGGATAAGGTGTTAGATCTTGTAATTAAGTAAATGAAGGGAAAATTTAATCTGTGAACAGAAATGCTGTAATTGAATTACAATGCATAAAATTTTCTGGAATCTTTAAGAACTTTTGTTGGTCCTGTGGTATGAACAGAGTAAAAGACTGGTTGCTTCTCTTGAAGAATTTGGGACTCCTTTTGTGGATCGAGAGTGGAATGGAGGACACAGAAGGGAGATACAATTAATCTTGTAAATAACTACTGTGGTGGTAAGAGGCTGGAAATAAGTATATTTTACTATAAGTTCCCAAAATTTAAGAGAAGGGAGGATTTTCTCAAAACAAAAATTCGTAGCTCTTAACTCTGGTTTGGATATAAAATGATTGGTTGCTGTGTTTCAAACTCCTAACAGAATAACTGTTCAGTGGTTCCAGATGTTTTTGATAAAAACTTGGAATTGTCACAGCAGCAGCCAAAGCACAGGACTGTGGATTCTGTCTTCCGTGGAAAGTGCTGAGCGGATCCAGAGGGGAAAGCAGAACAGACGCGCGCCCCCTTCCCTCCCCACCACGAGTATTTGTTCCCTATCCAGAGTGTTCATTCTAGAAGAAGAAGAAACAACATAGAAGGACAGTTCTAAATCTTTGTAGTAGGTTTCTGTGTGCAGAAGGAGGAGGAAACCTAGATTTCCAGCCTCTGGCACAAAGTCAGCAGATCGCCAGAAATAAAAAGGTTAGTTATGTCTCAAAACATTTCAGGCAATTGCATGATTTTGAAGCCGGTTTCTCTTTAATTCCATAACGTCTTGAGGACAGAGACCTTGTTATTTGTTTGCCTTCCCTGCAAGGCACAGAATATCTGTTAAGCGTTTAAGTCAGTAAGCACTTAGATGGGGTTGGGAGTCGGAAGCCTCTCTGGTGACTGAGCATCTCTGGTCCCCTGAGAGATGCCTGGGAACTTTGCAAGCAGGAAACATTTGCTTCTAATTAAAACAGAAGGGAGTGGCAGGAGGAATAAACCATGTGGAGGACAGAGGGGAGCTGGCCTTATATTCATATGGAGAGGAGGGGGGTTCTGAATTACAGCTTGATGAAAGTTCATACAGAAGAGGTGATAAAACTAGCCATTTTCCCATATCCTAAAGCCTGACGGGTCTTCCCATTTGTGCTGTGGACCACAGAGTCTCAAAGTATTTGTAAGGTCCTGGCCAGGTTCCCACCCTTTTATTAAGTCTGAGCAACAACTTTATTTACAACTTTTTAATCTCTCTCTAATCTTCCTGTTTCTACTGTTTTCCATGCTCGCTCTAGTGAAAAGCAACATCTGTTTCACTGTTAATGTTGGTAACATCACAGAGCCAGGGCTCACGGGGGAGCATGTGGGGAGGGGGAGGCGGTCCACCTGCCTTGGATGACACAGGGGTGGGGATCGGGGCTCCACATTGGGCACAGCTTGGGCTGCAGTGTAGTGGTAGGTGAGGAAAGGTCTTGCTTTCTCATAGGGTTTGCGGCACTTCCCTCCTTTGGCTGGTTAGCAACATGAACGCCTGGCCTGAGGAAATGGTGACTCATCAGACCTTCTCCACCCCTTTCATAAAACTCCTGAAAAACCTTGTTACCACCTCTGTTTGCAATACTCTGTTTTGAACTGTTTGAAATCTCTTTTCTTCCTCTTCCCTGTGGTATCTGAAGACCCACACTCACACTCTTCAGGTCTGGCTGAGGACTCCCCTAACCCCTTGAGGAAAATAGTGGCAGCCTAATGCTCCTAAAGGATAAGATCTTATTCTTTGCTTTCTCCACTCTTTTCCCCCCTTTTTGCTTTCCTCAGTTCCTTCTTTTCCCCCTCCCAGATCACTTACCAACCAAGCTGAGAGGGTGTCTGAAGTAAGGATAATGCTGGAGTAGGCTGCCCGGAGGCTGTGGCACAGGGTAGGACTGCGGGGGAGGGCGTCTCAGCAACAATGAAGTGACAGAGCCAGGCAGAGGCTCAACCAGTGCCCGTGAAAGCCCTGAAGGGGGAAGTGGTCCCAGCCTAGGTGACCCTCCTCGCTCAGAAGTATTGACACATGGACCCATTCATTCTGCTCCTTTTTTCTTGAATTGTCTTTAAAGCCCCTTCTGTCACTCATTTTCTGCCCCGCCGACCCTTTGCCCCCCCCCCAAAAAAGGCAAAAAGAATGAACCATTCTTGAAAGATTTTTAAACCATATCAGGCACTTTTGTAGCCACTTCTGGATTCTAGAGACATAGCCCTGAAATACTTGGCTAACATTTTTCTCATATTAAATCATGGGTTTGCATTTGGCAGGGAGCTGCGTGTGCGCCTTGGGTAGTTTCCATTTTCTATACTTCGTGGAATAGATAAGTATGTTGTACTTGCTCGTGATGTTTAGGATGACATCCTCCCCCTTTTATTATCGCGCTGCTCGGACATCAAAGCGTTCGAGTTACGTCTTGCAAAGCCTGACAGAACCTTTTTCATAGGGGATAGTGTGAGGAGGAGGAGGAGGAAGTGGGTTGGAAAAGGAAGCCTTGTTTTTCTCTTCTCCGTCTGTGGATGAATCATGTTCCCACTGCAATTAGGTTTTCAAGCCTCCAAGGCTGCTGGTGCGGAGCTGAAAGGGCAAGTAGTGACGTTCCTGAGGGTGAGGGAGAAGGGGGGCTGGGGTAGGGAAGGGCCAGCGCCCAAGGAGGGAGGAGGGAGGAGGGAGGAGAGCAGGAGGAGTGGTCTTTCTTTTCGCCTTTCCTCTGCTGTCAGTAGAGATTTTCAGCTGAAATCAGAACCAAGCCCCACTGTCTGGTGAGCAAGAGGCCGACTCCACGGACTCTACTTTGAATAGAATCTCCAAGCTTCTACTGGTTTTTGGTTTGGGTTTTTTTTCTGTAAAGGAAAAAATTTATCTTCCTTCTCTCCTCTCTCTCTCTCTCTCTCTCTCTCTTTTTCTTTTTGTAAGCAGGAACAGAATTTAATGAGAAAATGAGAATGTTTTCATGCCATCCCTTTGAAATAGAGTTGTTTTACCTTTTTCTCTCTTTCGCTTTTCCTGACAAAGTGCAGACTGGATTTTTATTGCCTGCTTTGGGTTTTTCCCCCACGTGCGTCGGCCATTATGCGTAGCCTGTTCATTCTTAATTTTTCTACTGGAGTTGTCGCCAGTGATGGAAACGCTGCACGCTTCTCTTTCACTCGGGATCTGCATAAAGTAGAACATCAGGAGGCACTTACTGTTTATATTATGAATTACAAATTTATCACCCCAGTGCTCTGAAGTCGCCAGAAAGTCTTCCATCCGTTCAAGGAATTGGATTCCACTTGGTTTCTTTTTAATCAATTTTGGACCCTTTGAGGGTTTTATAGAGAGAGGAGTTTGGAAGGCACAGATCTCCAGCTCAGCGTGCGAAATTTGGAACTCTGGACTTGGCGGAGTGCAGTTTGAACAAAAATGTATGAGCGGCATAAGAGGCGCTACAGCCTGTGTGACATCTCCAAGGTGGACAGGACAGTGGATGTGGTGTTGCTGAAGGTAAGGGGCCACACCTCCCAGAGCCCACAGCTCCCAAGCGCCTTTATCTCTTCACATCCGGTGACTGAGTGCCTGGCTGCCCTGTCCGGGGAGAAGGGCTGAGAGGATGTGTGAAAAGTCGGGAACAGAGGGGCAAGGTTGATGATTCTAAGGTTCTCAAAAGAGTATCTGAACAGAGACTGTGGGGGATTGGGCTTTAACAATCAGTCTTAAGCCGCACTTAAACGGTTGAGACATCATTTTGTTTGCTTTAACATGCGTTCTTAAGCTCAGGAACCTCATACTCCTGAAAATCACAGCGGGAGAAATTCATCTTCAGAGTTGCTCTTTCCTAAGATGCCTCTGTCTGTCCCTCTGTCCCTGTTATCCCCGCCCGCTCACCCTCCCCTGCTCCAGCCCCACCTGTCTGGGCATCGCTCTCTGTTGGTCTCCTTTCCTGCCTTTTCTCTGAATCTTTCCTCTCTCTTGTGTTCTGCTGTCTCTTGTAACTCTGTAGGGGCACGAAGGACACTTTTCCCTTTGGAGGGGTCTCCAGCCCGTTGATTAAAGTTGCAGAGTGGTGCTCCCGCCTTGGTTTGACCGCTTTTCGTGGACTCCTATGGTAGCTGTATTTGTTTTCTTGGCGTCGGTGATGTCGGTGTCTAAGCAGGATGGGGGTGGAGACTCCGAACGGCTAATTGCTCACAGAGGGCGTCCTTGAATCTAAAATTAGTAAGGACTCTTCCAGCCATAAGATGGGAGTCTGGGAATGTTGGACGACTCCAGGAACACTTTTTGGAAGTTTAGCGATTTTCTGGCAAAGCAGGGGAAATTGGAAGTCGACCAAGTGCTTCACAGATGCCAAAGAACCTCAGTACCTGAACTTGGGAAAGTATAAAGCTAGTGGGGTGTGGGCGGAGTGGTGACGCGTCGCCCTGGTCAAGGAGATTTTGGAACTGTGTTACCGGTTTATCAATTCAGTTTATTACTTGAGACTTCCTAAACTTTTTCACTGGTCCATTGAGTCCCAGAAATGGGTCTAGAAGGCTAGTCACAGAAACCAGTGACATACACCGTGGATGAGGGGCCAGGTAGGAGTCGTGATTTGTGACAGAGTGGTGTCCCTGTCCCTCCTGATTATGGCCAGGTGCTTGTCCGACTTGCCAGGCCTAAGCTGAGAGCAATTTGGGACTTGGCTTTTTGAACATGTTCCAAGATGTAATCAATTTTAGTTCCTCCGAAACGTGATTACTTCTATGAAAACACAGTGGTGTTTTAAAATTTTTGTCCTCAAATATTTAGGAGAGCTCAGTTTTTAGGACCTTTATACTCTTGACTCTTGATGATCTTAAATTTTACTTGTCTAAGGAAAGAGAAAGAAGCGATAAAAGGAGGGAGGGTAGAACATCCCAGTCTGGGTGTCACAGGGAGTATCACATATTTAAATAATGCTAAAATGCACAGTACCCTGCACTGTAGCCGGGAAGGAAAGCCTTTACGAGTGGAGCTAAATCAGCGTGGGCTTACTGGCCCCAGAGATGCTGTTTTACAGTTTAACGAAACACTTCCACATACGTTATTTCATTTGAGACTTTCTGCTCAGGCAGCAGCTGTTCTGTCCACACACCTGCCCCCACGCATGCTCACATGAAGAGCCCAAGTCTTCCCCTGATCTCTTGAGCCAAGTGAGGAGTATGAAGTACTTGACTGACGAAGATGTGATTTTCTTTTTTTCCCACAAGCCCACAACTAATGAAGGATAATTAGTTTTTTAGGTGAATTTGCTTGTATTTTTTTTTTTTGTACCATGCTGCCAACTGTATAATGAAGGTTTTAGTAGAGAAAACTTCACTTCTCAGAAAATAGGCATTTGTTACAGTTGGAGTCCTGAAAATAGTGTGTTTGAAATAAGATAACTAAGTTTCTTGTTAATTTTTTTGCTTTAGAGAAGAAGGTGATATTCTTGAGAGCTGTACATTAAAACGTTATTAATGGTGCGTTCGATGCCAGCGATGGCGCTAAATCCAAGGGGCACATGGTTCTTTAAAATCCTTCTCTTGCTCAAAGACAGACAATAAACAGAGAAATTAAAAAGTAGGGATTACTGGGGGCGCCTGGGTGGCTCAGTGGGTTAAAGCCTCTGCCTTCGGCTCGGGTCATGATCCCAGGGTCCTGGGATCGAGCCCCACGTCGGGCTCTCTGCTTGGCGGGGAGCCTGCTTCCCTCTCTCTCTCTGCCTGTCTCTCTGCCTACTTGTGATCTCTGTCAAATAAATAAATAAAATCTTTAAAAAAAAAAAAAAAGTAGGGATTGCTGTAAGCTACTTGACGGGAATAAACAATGGGCTATATAGGAAATAATCAGAAGGCCTGTTTTAGATAAAAGGTGTTTCTGAGGTGTTGCCATTTAAACAGCTGATCTGCAGAGGATAGAAGGATGCCCGCACTGCCAAAGGAAAGTGTTCTGGCGAGAAGGAACAGTAAATGCAGAGACCCTGAGGTCCTCAGGAAGCAGTGGCCGGGCTACTGTGATGGGGGCACACTGAGCAGGCGGGGGAGCAGTATCCAAAGAGTCGTAAGTGGGAGAGAAAAGCAGGGCCTTGATGGCCATCAGGACTTGGCTGTGTTCGGACATGTTACTTCTCAAATCACGTTTTGAAGAGATCCTTCTGGTCATGTGGGAATGAGCTAGGCCGCCATTATGGCAGCCCAAGGCATGGTAACTTGGTTCTGTGGTTCGAAGTGGGAAGAGGTGGATGGATATGAGATCCAGGCTTTTCATTTTTACATTCCTAGTGTTTGTCCCATTTTACATATGGAAAAACAGACGGGGAATAGTCAGTAATTTTCCGAAGGTCTCACAGCTCATGTGTAACAGGTAATAAGATGCAAACCCAGCTCTGATTGTTTTCAAACTTCATGCATTTTCTTGCTATCGTAGACCTCCTCTTCAGTCAGCAGTGCACATGAATATGAATGTGTGAATCAGTTTTCATATAAATACATATGTGTTTCTTTTCTATGTTGTTATTTATTTATTTATTTATTTAAGTAGGCTCCATCATGGGGCTTGAACTCACGGCACTGAGATCAAGAGTCAGATGCTTAACTGACCGAGCCACTCAGGCGCCTCTAGACTTCCCTAGTGGAAATAGTCTTAGAAACTCTTGTCGATTGCTTCTTTCCCAGGGCAAGAATTCCTTCCATAACACATAGGGCAGATTTGTGACCTCGTATAAATTTATTTTGGTGCACGATTTTTTGCAGATTTTTTCCATAATTCTTTTTTTTTTAATCATTCAGAAGTATTCTCCAATTATCTTTCACTTTGAATTTCGTGTTTTAATCCGTGTTTTGTTTTGTTTTTTTTTTTAAAGATTTTATTTGTCAGAGAGAGAGAGAAAGAGGTCACAAGTAGGCCGAGAGGCAGGCAGAGGCAGAGGGAGAAGCAGGCTCCCCACCGAGCAAGGAGCCCGATGCGGGACTCAATCCCAGGACGCTGGGATCATGACCTGAGCAGAAGGCAGCTGTTTAACCAACTGAGCCACCCAGGCGTCCCTGATCCGTGTTTTTAAAAAAACTATCATATGTGGGTACATATGCCACTCTGTCCTCAAGTGGTCGTGTGTGTGTTCTCACTCCACTTTTGTCTGTAGAAATTTGCTCTTTTATACAAATGAGTTCATAATTTTTTCATTTCTTCACTATTTCTAAGTACTGAAAACAATATTCCTAATCTGTATTAAATGCTCAAGAAGTTCTGTTAATGGAATGAATTACTCTTTTAGGACTTCTAAGTAAGGATTCCCACGCATCATGGTACGTAGGCTGTAGTTAATGTGCTGGAAGGTTGGCGTAAGAACACAGAGATGGAGGAGGACAGTAAACACAAAATTTAGACTGTGGGCCCGCCGCTGTGGGATTCCACATTTACGACGCAGGCCTTCCATCGGCATCCCAGTAATTCGCCGCAGATTAGCTACACCATTCTCGTCCCGGTTATATAGCCATGCTTTTTTTTGGCTTGTGCTGCAATCCGATCTTTTCCCTTGGTCAGTTCTGTAGAGTTTGTTTCATGGTAGCTCTCCTGCATCAAAGCCTTCCCTTAAGATTTCCCTAAAGCTGCATACGTTTTCGGTCTTTGTCCTCAGATCAGCTCTGGCTTCCCATCATCGGCCTCCAACAACCCTGAAATTTTATCTCCTTTCCGAATTCTTTGCTGAATAATAAGGCATAAGTTAACAGTATTCCTTGGTCACTTACGCCTCTAGCCCCCGGCCCAGTACGCGGACACTCATTGCTCTTCCTCACTATATGACATTCCCTTGACCACCCCCTCTTTGTGTGTATAACTTCTTGCTCCTATGATAAGAGGTTGGTTACTATGAATTACATGCTCAAAATGGGAAATGGAAGAATTTTATTCTTGGCAGGAACCCATTGGTACCAACATAACCTGTTTTTGTCCGCATCCTTCGAAAAGCTAGTAGGGAACTCACAAGCTGGTGAATGATAGAAGTTTTCACCTAACGTAGCTCAGTAGTTAAACTCACGGTGAGTATTCCCGAGATGCATGTTAACACAGGAGGACACTACCTATCTGAAACTTTCTACAAAACTAGCATACCAGAAAGAAGGGCATCAGAATCGAGGATTGATTTCTGATGTAAACTGATTTTAGTCCAAGGTGCATTTCTGTTTTACTAATTTTATAACTATAGGTACCTGGAAAAATATTGCCTACTAGTAATAATGATTCTTCATGTTATTGATGGTTTATCGAGAACATACTTTATAGCTAGTGATTAAAAGTGTCTGGTGAATCCTTAAAAGATTTGCAACCATGTTTTGTGCACACTGAATGAAAATATTTACAGAGGACAGTCCCATCCCTATCCATGATGTTTGGGCAGACCACATGACCTCATTAGCTAAACTCAGAGGAGTAATTTGTCTTTAAGTCTAGTGTCATTTTCCCGAGAAATACTCCCATCCTTCATAAGTTTGCTTTCTCTAAGACAGTTCGACCTTGCGTCAAACGAAAGATGCGAGGAGGCTCAGTACTGAGGACAACTGCACACATCTGCCCAGTTGCAATCCGATTCCCTGAAAAGATTTGACTCAAGTATTGGCTTCTCTGTCCGGATGGTGGGTTTTTGCTTCCTTTCGTTCAGCTTATAACTCTGGCTGGATCTCCTGAGACAGTTGCAGAGGAAGTAAATATGAGCAATGGCTGGGAAGGCTGGGTGTAACCCTGAGCCTGTATTATTAGGATGTTCAGATATAAACAGTAGGAGAAATGCTGCCAAAAACAAAAGGCAGTTCCCTCTCTGCTGGAAATATGTACAGCTCTATTTTCAGACTGATGGGAACACAGTGTGGGTGTAGTTCAGATGCTCACAAGGAGTCCCAGGCTTTGTGGCAGGAACGAAGAATTACCTGGACGGCCCTGGCTTTTCTTCTGACCTTCCATTACCCCATGGTCCATGTGCCTCATAGTCCCCCCCGAATTTTGGATGTTGAATACCCGTGGTGTCCATGATCTAGGGATACTAGAGATAGTGTGGACAAAAGACTTAAGTTTGGTTTCTAGCTGAGGAATCATAAATGGGGTCAGAGCCAGAAAGTTTTTTTGGTAACTTCTCCCTCCCAAAAACATGGATATGTAATAGCAGAGTGTCTACCTTCTTCTATCTTCCTTACTTCCAGCCACTTGCTAAACAAAATTTCTTCCCTCTCCTACCCATCCAGTCTGTTGCCAGTCCTGCGTCTTGCTCATACTAGCTCAAAGATTCCATAGGGCAAAATCTGGAGAGAGGGGCTCATAATCATCTTCATTGGTCTCTTTAAAACTCAAATTATTAACGTCTCAACACTGTTATTTCTTCCTTTTCTGTCTCCTAATTCTGCTAAGAATCAGAATCTGGCCAAGCCTAGTCTCAGAGTCGGGTAAGAAGAGTGTTGATAGTACAGAGAACCAGCTTATCATCTGCTTATGGAAAAATCTCGGTCTTAGAGGTTACCTTTTGGAAAAGAGACTAATGGGCAAACAGGTGTGTTACCATGTTTGTACTCGGGACTTGGCGTTCTGTCTGGCCTATAGGAAGCACTCTGAATGTTTCCAATGTAGCCACATAGTTCGGTCTTTAAGTTGTCTCTCGGTATGAGTGAGAAAGAAACAGTTGAAGAACAGCACCAAGACAAGGGCCGACTTATCTGTGATATCAGATTCTGAAACAGGGCAGGAGGACGGGGGAGATGTTTTGTAACCCAGTTTATATCTCTTAAGCAGTTTATTTATATGGTAAGAACAATATGTTCACACAAGAAGACAGTATGCTTGGTGTTGCTGTCACTGTCTACAGGATGTGGTCGAAAATACTGATACGTGTTTTGACATTCTTTCTGCACTTGGTACACATGGTGCTGTCCTCTGGTTAATGGCATTGACCATGATTGGTAGCATCTGGCCCAGAATTCCAGCTCTGCCCCTGACTGTGTGGGCCACTTGACCACTTTTGTCTAAATGAGCTTGCTTATCTCTAATTACCGCAAGCTTTTTTTTCCTTTTTTTTTTTTTTTTTTTTTTTTTTCTTTTGTGGGAGCACCCATGACACAGAACTTACCCCAGTAGGTGTACAGGTCAGTGATGCCACAGAACATTTGCACTGTTGTGCAACTCTCACCGCCATCTGTCTCTAGAACTTTATCATCTTTGCAAACTGAGACTCTACCCATTAAATAACAATTCCACGTTTCTCTCTCCCTACTCCTTATTTCTGGAAACCGCCATTCTGGGTTCTGTTTTGTTGTGTTGTCTCTGTGAGTTTGACTACTCTGGTTAGCTCCTATGCGTGCAATTATACGGGATTTGTACTTGGCTAACTGGCTTCTTAGCATCGTGCTGATCTGCAGGGTCAGCCGTGTCGTGGCACAAGTCAAAGGTTCCTTCCTTTTGAAGGGTGAATGGTAGTCCACTGTATGCGCATACCACATTTCGTGTATCCATCCGTCTGTTGATGGACATTTGGGGTGTTCCCACCTTTTATCTCTTGCAAACAGCGCTACAGTGGACATTGGTGTACAAATATCCGTTCGAGTCCCTGCTGTCGGTTCTTTTCAGCATATACCCAGAAGTGGGATTGCTGGATCGGCCGCGTCTGACATTCCCACCAGCGGTGCACAGGGTTCCGACTTCTCTGTGCCCTCGCAACACTTGGTATTTCCTTGGTGGTTTTTTGGACATGGGGAGGTGATCGTAGCCACCCTAACGGCTGTGATACAGCGTCTCGTTGTGGTTTTGACTTATGCGCTTTTCGCTAATGCACACTCGCTTTTGCACTGGTTATATTTGTAAGAGGCCAGAAGCAGGAGCTTTCCAGGCTGCCTCATGTCGCCCTCTTTGAAAGACATCGGAACACCTGAGACTCTGCGTGGGCGAACAGAGTGCGACTCTGTTCGAGAGTATGACTCTCGTCATACTCTTCCCCACGGGACTTCCTGTCTGTTACATGGTGGATTTTGACCGCTTTTTCTTATTTCTGTGGATTCTACCGTGTGTGCTAGTGTACAGATCTGCTGCTGCTTCTGTCTGCAGAGGATGCCTCCCCAGCCCAGCTGCACGCAGCTGCTAGACTAGTCCAGTTTCAGTCCCCTCTGGTCTCTGTGTCCTGATGCTCCACACTCCCTTCCTCCCCTCTACCCCACTTTATCGGTACACTTCTAGCGTTAACTTCCTGGCGTAATACTGCTCTCGTTCCCTTGCTTCTGTAATTGGGGGAAGAGTCCACCCTTGCTCAAGAATAAAGCCTAGATTCACTGTGGCCATACCCTCCACTCTTCTTTCTGGGAACTTGTGGGCTTTTTGTGCTCCTCAGAGACATCTAAGGAAAGGGTCTGTCATCGGGGTTCCAAGGGTATGCTCCAGAACCACTGTCTGGACACACACCCGTGTTTCTTGTAAGGGTTCCATGGCTTCCCTCAGATTCTTGGAAGGAGCCTGGGCCATGAAAGGCTATGAACTCCAGCTCTGAAGTGTCCTAACTGATGGACCATCCTTTTTTCCCACGTAGCTGGAATTCCCTGCCTCCCCACTCTCTCCAGAGCATCCTGCCCCCTTTCAAGGCCCATCTCATAGACCACCCGCTTTGCTAAGCTTTTCTCAATTATCTGAACCAGAGATTATCTTTTTTTTTTTTTTTTTTTTAATTCAAGGACCTTTCTTACTTCTTTAGGTTTCCGGTACTCGTACACCTATTGTATTTCAGTGACTACTCAGTGTTTCCCAGGCTGTGGCCCACGGTTGGTGGAGTCGTGTCACATGGTTATTTATCTCTGTCATCCTGCAGTATGGGAGGCAAATGGAACCCATGGCATTTCTAACTCAGAAGGGTTCCTCACACTTGGGAACTGTGAGAACCACCCTGCCAGCTGTAGTCAGGGTCCCATCTTCCTCATCTGTCTGTTGCTGTGCCTTCACACTGTTTCTTACGTAAGGCGTAAGGCGGCTGCCCCCAAAATGGTGCCTGGCCAGCTGTGTGGATGGATGTGTGTGTAGCTAACCGCCAGAGAGCTTCAGGAAGCCTTCTTATGCTACATTTCCCTATCCTTCCCTGGTGAAAAAGTCTTGATTTACCTGAAACCTGAACATTTTTCAATATAGGTTTTACTTTTAAATGTTTGTAAATGAGGCCTAATTCGGAGGAAGGAACCAGCTGACAGCTGCATTGTGGCCAGATTTGCTTAAGTGCCTTGTGTGCATAGAGATGGTGCACCTCCTCGGCACATGGCTGTTCATTAGCTATGGGTGACCGAAGCAGGCATCTGGACAGACAGCCCCAAACAAACAGAAGACATTTCTCTCAGTGGCAACATTCTGATATTCAGAAACTTGGCACCCAGAGTTCCATATGTTTGTTTCATTTTCATATTTTATTTTCTAAATAATCTTGTCCGAGGTAGACTTGGACTCTGTCTTCCAACTAATTGCCTCCAGAGATCTGAATTATACTTCGCCAGACTGTTTCAGTTTAGTATTGTTATTAAAGCTTGTTTAAACAATTGTTGAATTCCAAGACAAAGGAAAAAGTCAGAAGAGGCACTTGTGGGGCTGAGGAGAAAACGCCCTTGCTATTTGTGAGTACGTCCTGCCTGGCCCAGTTCCTCCACGTCCGCTACCTCGGGTGGGTTGGTTGGTTTATGGATCTGGTAAACGGAGGCCAAGTGATAACCCTGACGGCTCTCAGTCCTAACTTTTCATTCTTTGTAAAATCACTGCAGATGATGAATTCAAAGATTAGTCATTAAGCATCCACTGTAAAATCCACACTTGTTACTCGGTTGGGAAACCCACGGAATTAAGCTGTGCTTCTCTTCTCAAGAAGCTCACCCTTCAGAGCAGACGCCATCACCGGTACAGTTAGTCCGCGAGGATTCTGTCCGCGAATCTAGCCTCACGGGGTGTGTGTGGTCTCCTCTCTGAAATGGCATCATGCCTCCTCCTGGGGCAGGAGAGAGATCCAGTCCAGCTGACGGTATTTTATAAACTTCAGTACTGTGAATCTAGAGATATCAAGAGGTGTTTACTTCTGATTCTTACCTGTTCTGTTAAATAAAATTCTGATCTTTAATTCCGATCTTACCTGTTGTGTTAAATAAAACGTGCTCTTTCCAGGGTCACGAGAAACGTCACAGTTGCCCAGTCCAGTAACTTCTAACTTTCATCTCCTTTGACGTCTCTGCCGCAGTTGGCACCTTGGACCTACCTTCTCTTCTCAGCCCTCTGCTTCCTTAACTTGTGTGAAACTAAAGCTCTCTAAAGCAGAAATTCTTCTGCTTCTACAAGGGTGTGGCAGTCTCTGACTTCCCCACTCGTCGAGTTGTGCAATGCCTTGCCTGCCGCTGAAGCAGAGAGTCGTTGACTCTGGCCCCGGGTCTCTCTGTGTCATTTGTGACTTGGCCAGAAATACGCGCAGCATTTACAGCGTGGTTACTCCTTAAGGCGTTCCACTCATTCTCCTTTCTATTAATTTCAGCTCACGTTGTCCCAGGCAGCACACATCTCAGTGTGTGCAAGACCCACAGTAACCAACCACTTCCACATCTCTCTCACATAAGCTGGGAATCCTTGCAGGACACTTTCTTGACTACTTCTGCTTTTAAGGCTTCACAGAATGATTTAATATATAGGAGATATTTAATACCTTTTTTTTTTTTATTAAATAAGGAGAGAGGCAAACCTAAGGGTGATGCACATTACATCTTCATACTGTCTTCCTTTCCTAGAAAGTAACCAACAGATTAAAATATATTTTCCATTAAAAAAATATATACTCCCAGGGTACCTGGGTGGCTCATTCAGTTAAGTGTCTGCCTTCCGTTTGGGTCATGATCCCAGGGTTCTGGGATTGATTAAGCCTGGCATCCTGCCTCCCTGCTCAGCTGGGAGTCTGCTTCTCCCCCACCCAACTCCACCATCCCCACTCATACGCTCTCTTGTGCTCACTCTCTCTCAAATAAATAAATAAAATCTTTAAATACACACACACACTCCCGGGAGATACCACTTCACGCCTCCTAGGATGGCTACAATCAGACAGATAAACAGAAAAGAACAATTACAAGGATTGGCACAGATACAGAAAGATAAGACACCAGTAAGTTGCTGGTAGGGACATCAAAAGGTGCAGGCCCTTTGGAGAAGTCTGGCAGTTCCTCAGAATGTTAAACCTGAAGGTATCACATGACCCAGCAGTTTCACTCCTAGGTATAAACCCAGGAGAAGTGAAAACACACCCAAACAAAAAGTCGTACATGGATTTTCATAGCAAGCATTATTCCAAACTGCTAGAAAGTGAAAACAACCCAAATGTCCATCAACTGAAGAATAAATAAATAAACAAAATGTGGGTATCCCCACACAGCGGAAGATGATTCGGTAGTAAAAGAATGAAGTCCTGATACGTGCTGTGACATGGGGAAACCTTGAAAACCCTTTGCAAAGGAAAAGCAGCCGGTCGCCAGAGACCATGTAATGTGTGGTTCCATTTCTGTGAAGTGTCTGGAGTAGGCAAATCCACAGACACAGAAAGTGGACTCAGGATTGCCCAGAACTGGGAGGTAGAGGTGGGGTGGGTGCGAAGACTAGCAGATACAGTATCTTCTTGGCGGGATGAAGTGTTCTCAACTCAGACATTTGTTACTGGTTACAGGACTCTGCGAAGATCCTAAGCCATTGAATCATATGCTTTAGGTGGGTGAGTTTTAGAGTATATGAATTACATCCCAGTAAAGATGTGAAAATGCCAAATTAAACACACATGCGTGTGCGCTTGCACGTGCACAGGCACACACACACATTCAGTGTGTTGTGGTATCCTGGTATTAATCCTGGAACAGAAAAGAACATTAGTGGAAAGAGAAACGAAATCCAAATCCAGTCTAGAATTTAGTTAATGGTAATGTACCAATGTCAGTTTCCTATTATTGACGAGTGTACCAGGGTTATGTAAGACGTTCCTCTTAGAGACACTGGGGAGGGAGGGGCATATAAGAACTATGTACTATCTTTGTAACTTTCCTGCCAGCCTAAAGCTATGATAAAATGGAAGATTTCCCAAATTAAATTTAAAAAACGTAATTTGTAAAGAAAAATTTGGTAAACTACTGAAAAGTTAAAGTAGATATTGTTTCTTTATGTTTATTCAAGCATAATCATTCAATGAAAAACTGAATCAGATTAAGGTTTTTCACCACACAGGTGTGATTCTGTCAAGAGACTTTTGCTTTCCACTGTGTTTAAATGTTTTAATACTATTTAATATATACTAACTGTCAAAACTGCGATAGGTACGAGATTTTACCCCTCTTGAAGGTTCCCAAGTTAGCCTGACAGTTTCTGGGGTGCTAACTGAAGTCACAGGGCTCCTGGGTCCAGGGACAAATGAGTTTATTGCTTATTGCACAAAAAAGCACCGTGCATATCGCTTCCTTGTTGGTTCCTCTTGTTTCCCAAGTCCCCCAAGGGCAGCACAGAGCAGCGCAGGAGGGCGCTGTGTCACAGTCGAGAAACCCCACCCTTAGGAAACCTCAGTTTTTATAATGGGCAGTGAGCCTGCCTGATCTTTGTCCTTGACTGAGACATTATCTTTATTATGCGAGACAGTAAACAAACCTACCCTTTGCTTCGGAAAGAGGCAGTATCTCTATTTTTCAAGGCTGTTTGATACACAGTCTTTTTGGAAAAGATAGTTTAGAACAAAAGGACAATCAGTGCCTTTGCTCGCAAGACCTGGGGAAGATAAGAGAGACCCATGAAGACTGTTCTTCCGCCATTAATATGTTCTCACCACTGTTATTCAGAAATGGGTGTATTCAGTTAAAGAGATTTGATTTAGGGGCACCTGGGTGGCTGAGTTGGTTAAGCCTCCAGCTCTTGATTTCGGCTCAGGTCATGATCTCAGGGTTGTGAGATCGAGCCCTGTGTCGGGCTCTACTCACTGTGGAGTCTGCTTGAGATTCTCTCTCTCCGTCTCCCTCTACCTGTACCACCACTCATGCTCATTCTCTCTCTCTCAAATAAATTAGTCTTTTAAAAAAGATTTGATTTAATCTTAATTTCATTATTATGTGTTAATTTTGATAAATATTTTAATTTTTTAATTTTGATTTAAGCAATACATTATTGTAGTTACATACGATTAATGTATTAGTCACATTATGTATTTATCTATATATATTATGCATTTTGCAAATTGTTTAACTTACTTTTTCTAATATACAGGTGCATAAAATGAAATGAAAGGTATAATCAGTTAGTCCCTTACATATTGAAGGCCAAGAATGTTCAGTTTACTCATTGGCTGTGGAATTGAGAAGGCAATGAAAAATATCCTGAGATAAAGAATTTTTGCAAAGGTTCCTAAATTTTAATGAAACTAGAGGATTGTAATGTTAAGGTGTTTGGGAGTTATAAAAACTAAAAACATATATTGCACTTACATTTAAGGGATTTTTTCAGTTCTGTTGGAATATAATTTATATACAGTAAAATCAACTTAAGTTCACAATTTGATGAGTTTTGACAAATGTTTAAGTTATGTATAATAACATCAAGAAGTTATGTATAATAACTTCTGCAATCATGGTAGGAATATTGCCATCACTCCCAAAATTACCTCCTGTCCCCTTGCAGTCATTCTGTTCCTCCAGTCGAATCACTAATAAACTTCTCACGCTATTTTTGCCTTTTCTAAAATACTGTATGGAACCATGTCCTAGGCAATGTTTTTTGTCTGGCTTTTTTTTTTTTCTGTTAACATCATGATCTTGAGACTCAATCATGCTGTTTGTATCAGTGGTTCATTCCTTCTTATTGTGAGTCTGGTGCATTGCATGAATGTACCACTATTTGTTTATCCATTTACCTGTTGACAGCAAATTGGGTTGTTTCTAGTTAGGGGCTCAGCCGCTCTGAGAATCCCAGTAGAATTCTTTGTGCAAAGATACGTTTTATTTTTCTTGGGTGAATGAATACCCGTCAGTGGGATTGTTGTGTTGTATTAAATGTCTGTTAGTGACATTATAAGAAATTGCTAACCTGTTGTCTGAAGCGGCTGTACTGTTTCACATTCTTCTGGTAACATATCAGTGCTCAGTTTCTTCACGTCTTTTCAACACTTGGTATTATCAGTCTTTAATTTTAACCATTCTGATATGGACCATTAATTACTCTTTGTGGTTTCAGTTTGCTCTTTCCTGATGATTTATGATGTTGGGCACCTTTTCTGTGTTCTTTGCCAGTCATATATATTCTTTGTTGAAATAATTTCTCAAGTCTTTTGCCCATTTTAAAACATGTTTTTTGTGTTATTATGGCATCTTAAGAGGTTTTTCATGGTCATTTATAATTTAATATGTGCTTTAATAATTTATATTTTAATATAGTTTCTATTACTAGTCCTTTAGCAGATAGATCCTGTATAAATATTTTCTCCTAGTCTGTAGTTTGCCTTTTCATCTTCCTAACAATGTCTTTGAGGAGCAAAAAAATTTAATTTTGATGTGGTCAATTTTTTCAGGTTTTCATGTGTGCTAAGAAATCTTTGCCTGACCCAAAATCACAAAAATATTCCCCTCCTCTAGAAGTTTTGTAGTTTTAATATTTAGGCATGTTTTTAGTTCATTTTTATAGCTGATACAAAATTTGAGGGAGACTTACAAATATTGAGGTTTGTTTTTTTTTTCCTGCCAACCTTTTTTTTGTTTGCACATGGAGATCACTTGTTGCAGGATTATTTGTTCAGAAGAATGTTCTTTTCCTGGTTGGAATAACACTTGGCATCTTTGTCAGATATCAATAGGCCATATCTGTGAAGGTCTGTTTGTGGATTCTCTCTTACTCCGTTGATCTAAAAGTTTGTCTTTGTGCAAGTATCACACTGGCTTGATGACTGTACCTTTTGTAATAAATCTTAGAATCAAGTAGTGATCATTTGGGGGAGAATTCACAACTTAACAGGACTAAATTTTCTGATGTATAAACATGAGGTCTCTATTTAAGCATGCTTTAATTTTCCTCCTCAGTATTTTCTGGTTTTTAGAATACAAGTCTTACTCAGATTTTCTTAATGATTTTATATTCATTGATGCTATTGTAAATGGTACTACTTTTGTTTTTAATTTTTTTTAATTGTTCACTGCTAACATATAGAACTAGTGCTGCTTTTTTATATATTGACTTTGTATCTTGCAACTTTGCTAAGATGATTTATTCCAGCAGCAGTTTTGTAGATTCCTGAGGATTTTCTATGTAGGCAGTCATCCTATCTCTGAATAAAGGAAGTTTTATTTCTTCCTTTCCAGATCCCTGTGCATTTTATTTCTTTTTCTGCTTTACTGAATTGGCTAGAAACCCCTATACAGTGTGGAATCAGTGTGATGAGCGTGGACATTCTTGCTTTGGTCTTGATCTCAGAGCGAAAGCATTTGGTCTCTATTAAGTATGATGCTAACTGTGGTTGTTTTGTGTGTGTGTGTGTGTGTGTGTGTGTGTGTGTGTGTGTGTGTGTGTGT